>NC_057321.1:1249958-1562448 GCF_000687475.1 Ustilaginoidea virens
ATGCTGGGCAGTGGGTGCATCACTGCATTAGCTCTCCCGCCCGGGCGAGCCATGACAACACCAGTTGACGTTGCAAGTTTGTAACCGTCCGTGGACTGGGTGACTGGGCCGTCTGGGGTAGTCGAGCTTCATCGAACGGCACCCCCCTCCCCCCCAGCCTCCCCCCCCCCCCCCTTCTCTTCCCCAAAAAAACGCCTGTTTTGCGCTGGAAGCATCAGTCTGCAGTCTGGGCCATCCGGCTGCAAGGCTGCCGCTCCATGCAAAATGCGTGACGGGCCAGTGCAGGACTCGATCCGTATGCAAAGGACCTACATACATCTATCTCGGGGTCCTAGGCTGCCGCTGTACATGGCATGGCAGGCTGGCATGGAACGGGGCCAGGCAGCAGAGATTTGCTTTTTTCCGAGTTTCCTTTGCCCGCAGGATGCGATTCTATTCCAAGCGAGGAAACCGAATAATAAATCACAATCAGAATCGAATAAAGGAGATCCCGACGACAAGGTTGGCGGCAAAGCGAAGGGGGAGGGCGCGACGGATTCACCGAGGCGTTGTCGGAGCACAAGTGCTCAAGCCAACCAAGGCGCGGAAGTACATGACAACCCAACTGCAGTGCAGGTATGATGCGCATACGGCAGAATTCCTTCATCATTGTCAAGCCAAGCCACAGCTTGATTTTCGCCCAAGAAACAAGAAACTCAACTGCTCGTGCCGCGGACGAGCAACCCGACGCTCGCTCGTCTCCAAGCACCATATTCCGCCCCCCCCTCCCTCAGCCCAGCCGCCGCCACCACAGCACGAAGGATGGGCTTTCGTTTGCTCGACTTTTCAGTCCAATTCTGTCTCGCGGCCAGCCATTTCGCAATCAATATCCCGTCGGCCCCGAAAATAGGTGGTTGGCCGCAGGACCCAGGCGGGACAACCCACAGGGGATACAGTACATACCCATGCCCAACATGGGACATGGGTGGGGAGGAAGGGGGGGAGGTTGGAAAACGAAAAACGAAAAACAACCCACGGGACGGCCGGGGGGAGGGGGGGGGACCTATTTCAGATGAGTAATACCCTTCCTCTGACACCCTTTCAAACGAGAGCTAGTAGTAGCCGTTTCCCCTTCTAGTCCCTTTGGGGAGAGTGGGCGTGGCGGTGAGCAAACGGGCGTTTGACGCAGGGACTTTTTTTTTTTTTTTCCCTCCCTTTTCTGCCCCCTCGCTTTTCGTCTTTATTTTCATCGCGTCGTCATTTGGCAAGCACGGCAGGATCTGGCGGGCATGCTAGCAGCTAGCCCATGCGAACGGGCGGCAAGATTCACGTCCGCCAGAGGCTCCCTCCCCCCTCCCGTTTGTTTTCTCGCGGCAGCGTCTCGCATGGATGGGCCTGGGGGCCGAGCTGCCGCATCTTGGGATCTGGCTGGGGCGCTGCGCATCATGATTGCAGGGCGTTGCATTGCGTTGCAGCGAAGCGGAACCTACGGTTATTCCAAAACCGGCGTCTGACTGACCTGCCACTTCGGATTGCTTTTCGCTGGGGCGGATACGTTCTTGCCCGTGGATGGATAGTTAACAGAGAGTATGTTCAGCAACCCTGGGAAGGCAAAAAAAAGAAAACCAGCGCCAGGCAGGGGGTCGATCCTTGACATGGATGATGGGACGGCGGCGACAAGTCGGCGTAAGCGAGCAGCCCAGGTCCATGTCGGTCCGGTGTCTTGCAGCGAATTGTACATGTGTCTCGTCTCGCTCGAGTCTCTCGACTCTGCTGTTGTTCATGGCAGGCATGGTGGGGAGGGGGGTTTGAAGCTGGGCCCCATGCCTTGGCTGCAACTTGTGAGGATATTCCGGCTGGGCGGCGTCGGGATAACCCTCGGGCCCGAACGAAGCCGTGCCTCTCTCCTCTGTCGACGGCAACGAGTCGTCGAGTTAACTACGTGGTAACAACATCAATACCTTGCCGCGAGAGGGCAGACGCAAAAGACGGCGGCGGGCGGGCGGGCGGTAATGCGCTGCGCGACGTCAGGTGGTGGGGGGGGGGGGCGGGCAGGGCTGCGTCGTTGGGGGCGGCACACGCGGAAGCCCATGCCCATGTATGTATGTAGGGTCTGCAACTGACCACGTCGCATGATGCTCATGTCGGGAATGGGTGCAGCGGTGCAGTGGTGAAGGGTACGAGGTGTCTGTCGTCTGTTGCTGACGAGTCTGACGAGGGAGGAACGTCTTTTGCCGCCGCGGGTCGGGCAGGTCAGTGTGCGGACAGGGTCTCGTGACTTGAGCGCAACGCAACGCACCGTGCTGCTGCGCTGCCGGGTAGGCAACCTGCAGCTGGCAACCTGGCAGCCGGCAGCTGGCAGCCGGCAGCTGGCAGCTGGCAGTTGGCAACAAGGACGACGACGACAACAACGACGACAACAACGACGACAATAACGACAACAAGAATAACAACGAGAATAACAACGAGAATAATAACATCGAGAATAACAACGAGAATAACAACGAGAATAATAACATCGAGAATAACAACGAGAATATCAACGAGAATAACAACGACGATAACAACAACAATAACAACAACAACAAACACTACTACTACCACTACCTAACCTAGCCTTGCATCCCGCTGACGCACTCCGCCCACGCACGGCGGCAACGCACAGCGGCATTGACAGACCCGACATGCCGTCGTCCCGCAGCGCCCAACCCGGCCCCAGAGCCGCCCCCTTCGACCCCTGGACCTGCGCCTCCACCGGCCACCAGGTAGCCGATCGCCGCCCCGACCCGGCCTGGCGAGACCTCCGCGACCGCCGACTCAACACCCAGCTGAGAGGCCTCCCTGCGCCCGCCGCCGCCAATCGCCGCACCGTCAGCGTGCTGGCCATGCTCCACCGCCCCGGGCTGATGGCCGCCGCCGCCGCCGCCGCCACCCCGGCCGTCCGGGACGTCTCGCCGTCGCTCCCGCCCCCCCGTCCCAGGGGCCTCTTCGCCGGCACGACCGTCCACGTCAGCGGGAGCACCCTGCCGCTCGTGTCGGACCACCGCCTCAGGCACCTCCTCGCGCAGAACGGGGCCACCGTGTCGCTCCGGCCGGGCGGCCGGGCCGTCACGCACGTCGTCCTGGGGGCCGGCCTCGCCGCCGGCAAGCAGGAGCGGGAGGTGCGGCGCCTGCGCAGCCGCGTGCGCTACGTGCGGGCCGAGTGGTGAGTTGGTCTTTTCTTTTTTTTTTTCTTTTTTTTTTCTGCCGCCGTGCCTTTGCCGTGCCTTTGCCGTGCCGGGCCGCTGACGCGTTGTTCCAGGGTGCTCGAGAGCCTCGCGGCGGGGAGGCGCCTGCCGGAAGGACCGTTTGCCGTGGGCGTCGCGGCGGCCAGCGGGCAGGGGAGCGTGTACGACGCCTGCAAGTGATGGATAGATGGATGGGTGCGTGGCATGGCGTGGCAACGTGGTCTGTGTTTCCCTTTTTTTTTATATATATCTATTTTTTTATTCTCATTATTCATCGTGCTCTGACCAAGCAGGCAGACCCGAGACAGCAGAGACGTCACGAGCAGCAGCAGCGACAGAAAAAAACCCCCCCGGGACAGGAAGCGGACCAGGCCGCCGCGACGCTGCACCATTTCATCTCGCGCTGTGCTACCGCCTCACCGTCTTTCAACTGGTCCTACCTCGAGAATACGAATTCCTTCCAGACCGCCAGATGGGCTTTCGTCCCGTCCCACGAAAACCCCCCTCTGCAACCAGGTCGGCCCTCCTGCCAGACGGTTCATGTAGCGGCCCTGTGCGACGACTTGCCAACTGCACAGACCGCCGCCCCCTGGCCGTGTTCTACCACGCACGGGGTGCTCCTGCTCTACCACGGGAGGGGAAAAAGGGGGGGGGGGCGTCATGTTGGGCAGACGTGGTGGTTGATTACCAAGACTTGACAAGACGGGCTTGGACGGGGCTTGGACACGACGGCGAGCGAGACAACAACAAGTTTGGCCTCCCCCCTCCCCTCCCCAGGTGGTCCTGGCGCGTGCTTTTCTTTGCTCTCCCTCTTTTTTTTTTTTTCTTTGTCCTGGCTACAACCGACCGCTACAACCTTGGCCGCGGCGCCTCCAGTGCGACGTGCTTGCCCTCCCTCTTGACAAAGTACTCCCTGACCTTGGCCCGCGCGACGTCGACGACCGAGGCATCCTCCACCGTGCTCGGCACCGCCACTTCCTTTTCGTACTCGCCGTGCACCCCGTTCTCGAGCAGCTCCCGCAGGACGCGGCGGAGCGTCTTGCCCGACCGCGTGCGGGGGATCATGCCCGAGCCCTGGATGATGCCGCCCAGCGAGGCGATGGGCCCGACCTGGGCGCGCACCAGGCCCTGGATCTCGGCCGCGAGCTTGTCGTCCGGCACGGCCGAGGCGGCGTGCGCGGCCGTCGACAGCGTGACAAAGGCAAAGGGGAGCTGGCCCTTGATGGAGTCTGGGACGCCGACGACGCTGGCCTCGGCGACGAGGGGGTGGCACGTGATGGCTTGCTCGATGCCGCCTGTGAGAGAGATGATGGGTGAGCAGTGGAAAACCACGTGGAGATGGGAAGAAAGCAAGCAAGCGGCAGCTTGGACAGTTTTGACAAGTAGACAGTCGACAAAAAGTTGAGCAACGAAACTCCCAACGCCAGGGGCGACCTACCGCTCGACAGCCGGTGCGCGCTGACGTTCAGGACGTCGTCGTTCCTGCTCATGATGTGCACGTAGCCGTCCCCGTCAATCATGCCGGCGTCCCCCGTGTCCAGCCACCTGCCGCCGAACCGCTTCAGGTAGCTGGCGTAGAACCTGTCGCGGTCCCCCCAGAGCGCGCGGAAGGCCGTCGGGGCCAGCGGCAGGCCCAGCACGATGTTGCCCATGGTGCCGTGCCGGACCGGGCGGCCCGCGTCGTCGACGACTCGCACGTCGAACCCGGGCATGGCCTTGCCGGCGCTGCCGGGCCTCACCGTCGCGGGCGCGCGGTGGCCGAGCGCGCGCCCCGTGATGGGCGACCCGGACTCGCTGGACCACCAGTTGTCGACGACCTGCGCGCCGGGCGCGGCGTACCTGTCCACGAGCCCCTGGTACATGGACACGAGCGAGGGCTCGGAGCGCTCGCCCGCGAGGAAGAGCGCCCGCAGCGAGCGGAGGCCGCCGCGGCCGCCGACCGCGCGCAGGAACCCGCTGCCCGGGTCGTCGCGCTTGACGGCGCGGAGGGCCGTGGGCGCCGTGAACAGCACGCTGACGCGGTACTCGTCGACGACGCGCCACAGCGCCGACGCGTCCGGCGTGCCGACCGGCTTGCCTTCGTACAGCACCGTCGACGCGCCGACCAGCAGCGGGCCGTACACGATGTACGAGTGGCCGACGACCCAGCCAATGTCCGACGCGGTGAAGGCCACGTCGCCGGGCCCGTGGACGTCGAACAGGTAGCGCATGGACAGGTGCAGCCCGACGGCGTGGCCGCCGGCGTCCCTGGCGACGCCCTTGGGCGCGCCCGTCGTGCCGGACGTGTGGATGACGTAGACGGGGTCGGTGCTCGCGACCGGCACGCACTCCGCCCGGGCCTGCCGGGGGGTGGCGGCGGCGGCGGCGGCCTCCTGCCAGGTGCGTTGGCCGCTGGCGCGGTCGGGGTCCCAGCGCACCTGCGGCCGCTGCCAGATCAGCGTCCGCCGAGGCTTGTGGGCGGAGAGGGCGACGGCCTCCTCGACGAGCGGCTGGTACGCGATGGGGGGCTTGTTGCCGTCTATGCCGCACGAGGCTGTGAGGATGGCCACGGGGCTGCAGGCTTCGATGCGCTGGGCGAGCGCGAGGGGGGCGAAGCCGCCAAAGACGACGGCGTGCACGGCGCCCAGGCGGTTGACTGCGTACATGGCGATGACTGCGGCTGGAATCATGGGCACTGGAGTGAAGCTCGGCTGTTATCTCTCTCTCTCTTTTTTTCCGTATTTTATTGATTACTTTTTGGGTCTTTTTTCTTTTCTGCTTTCCTTGCCCTTCAACACACACTGGGGGGGGCTGGCTGGCCTCCCCCCCAAACAACAAAAAAAAAAAAAGAAACAAAAGTCAAACATACTGTATAGCATGACGACATCACCCTTGCGGACGCCCTGGGCTCGCAGCGCCCCCGCAAGCACCTGCACCTCGTCGAGAAGCTTGCGGTAGGTGTACGTCTCCTTCGTCCCGGTTACCGGGCTGTCGTAGTAGATGGCAACGTTGTCGCCTCGGCCCGCTTCAACGTGCCTGTCGATGCAGTTGTAGCAGGTGGAGATCTCGCCGCCCGGGAACCATTCCCAGCTGTCGTGGGACACGCGGCCGTCTCGCAGGGTCCGCTGCGTGCGGCGCAGCACGCTCGCGGGCTTGGTGTGCCAGTGGAGGTGTTCCGCTTGGCGAGCCCAGAACTCGTCGGGCTTTTGCAAGCTGTGCCGGAGGACGTGGTCCTGGGGATGGGAGCCCAGCTCTCTGGATGCCATGATGACGCGCACGGGGTGCGCACGTGCCGGGCCGGATGTACTCAGCGAGGCCCTCAGTTTCGGGTGGGATGCGGGTTTCGCGGTCGGTTTCGCGGGTGCGAGGGATGCGAGGGATGCGAGGAATCCAGCCGCGCCTTTGGTCCGGAGCGGGATATTTAGTAGTCGGGGTCGGGGGGGCGGCCAGAGCTCATCCTCGGCTATCGAGCGCGGCGGAGCTGCGAGGTTATTCCACCGGGAGGGAGGGCTTTGGCGGGGTCTAGAATCGGAAATCAAAGGCCAGCCAGCCCCGGTCACCCCACAATCAGCAGTTTTCAATCAAGCAGAAGCAGGGGGACGAACTGCCGGTTCTGACGTTCTCCAGCTCCTATCGCGGCTCCAATCTCTTTTGCCGAAGATCCGTGGACGGCATGGGCCGGATGCCGCAGTCAACACATGTTCGGCCATTCGAGGCGTTGAACAAGGAAGTGACGGCCCCAACCCCCAAGCGTGTTTTCTTTCTTTCCTTGTTTCTTTTTTTTTTTCCCATTGCGACGCGATCCCACATGCTGCCAGGCTCGACAAGAGGCCGCCAGAGAGAGAACTTCGTGGCGATAAAAGGCCGCAAAACCGCCCGCCGCCGTTTGCACATGAGGGTCGTCTGCGGACGGCCCATTTCCAGGCCCGGGCAAGCGGGAAACCTGCTTTGTTCCCATCGTCGTCGCATCGCGTAAGCAAGGTTTTGGCGCTGCAGAAAAAAAAACCCCCCGTCACCCTGCATTTCCCCCCCATGGACGGGAGACGCAACACACAGCAACAACAACCCATCAGCGACGGCCCCCTTCCTTCTGCAGCAGCGGGCCGGGGCGTTTTGGTTCTGCTATTTTTGGCGGCATTACCCGCGCAGCAGAGCATCGAGCTCGAGGCATCCGAGACAGCGCGTGTTTCGCCGTAATTTCGCGCCCCCCATTGGCCCTGCCGTCGTCGTTCCCCCCCGCGGGGCTCCGTTGGAAAGTGGCAACGTTGCGTCTGCAGGGCGTTCTCTGCGGGTCGAATCTCGCATCAACGGGCCTGTTTTGAATGAATTGGAGCGTGACGGCGGCGCGTGGGACGAGGCTCGGCTTCGACTGGCGGCTTTTTCTGGGAGACGGGCGTGGTGGCGGCAGATGCCGTCGTCTGCAGCGTGAAGGAACCCCCCCCGACATGGCCCCGGAAGCCATGTCGGCTGCCTGTGGGGCGGATGATGCAGCGGCGCCTCGTTCAAAGTACCGAGTAGCTCTTGTTCGTCTCCGTGCCCCGACGACGACAATCAGCGCGAGGGCATCTGGAGAGACGACGACGCCGTGTCGACGGGTGGTGGTGCATGGCATGGGTTGGCATGGCATGGCGAGCGAGGGGGTGTCCCGACCACCACCTGTCCGAGCTCGCTGCCAGCTGCCGGGACGTGTCGACTGGATGTGCCCTCCTCGCAGCTGCTGTCTACAGTTGGCAGCTCAGTATTCACCAACTGCTGCTGCTGCAACACCAAACACTGACCAGCTGCGCACCCGGGATCGAACCAAAGCCTCAACCGACCCTCGCGGCTGGCCTACCCTGCACCATGTGCCTGTGCCTGCCTGTGCCTGCCTGTGCCCGTGTTTGCATTCCACACCCAACGTCACACCTCAACTGCGCCCATCCCATCCATCCCGACCAGCCTCCACACAAAGAGCAAGGCTCCCTCCCTCCCAACCGGAATGCACAATGCGAACTCAACAAGCTCCCGCCAAAAAATCACGCCGGCCCAGCTCCCCCGCACACCCATCATCCATCCCCCCCCCCCATCTGCCGGACCCAGCCGCCAGCCCGCCGAACGAGCCACAACTCCACGCCGGCCCCTTGCTTGCGTCATCTGCGCCCGTGGGAATTCCGCCCGCCTGACTTGCTCGTCAGCAAGGCTCAACTTTGGGCCCCCGCGGTGGGAGAGACTTTTGTCTGCGTGGCAATGTGGCCATTAGTACGGTGATGGTGGTATCTTACCAGCGAGACCTGGCAGCCAGACCGGTCTAAAACCCCCCCCAACGAGCGCGCACGCACAAGCGACGCCGTTACTAGACGATTCTGATTTTTCGTGAAAAACTCTTCGCGGACCGCAAGATGAAGCGCGCATCGAGTTGCGTCGACTTGAATTAGTTATACATTCGCCACCAAATACCTACCTTTTTTGTAGCCACGTCAGGTGGATGCTCCGTGAACACGAGCATCTGTTCTGCTTACTTACTCCCTTTCCCCATCAGCTTAGCTTTAGCTGTTAGGGTTTCCCCGTCGAGTTTGACTTCACCAGCCTGAGCCGACGTATTCTCCCTTCTTGCCTGGCTTAGGCGCCATTGCTCCACGCACCGGGGAGGACTTGCATCTTCCCGTCTCGAGTTCTTGGGCTGTTTCGCCGAATCGCTCGGATGGAGTTCCGTCTCATGCTTCACCAGGGCGGAAGAGTGCTCCGGCACCGTGTCACGGCGGCAGGGCAGGGCCAACCCCGTCCCGCTCAGCCCGTGCACGTCTGGAAACGAGCGCAGCCCATCGGGAGGAACCCACGACTGGTCCCGGGCCGATGCAAGACAGACGACATGGGTCCAGTCGTGCCGGCGAGCCGACAACGGTCCGGGCGGGTGAGCATCGGGGCAGGCACGACGGCCGGATGCCCAATGGGTTCAGCCAGGCGAGGTGACGCGCCATCAGAAACAAAACACCAACAACACCAGCACGACGCCGGTTGGTGGGCAAAATGTCGTGCCGGACCAACGTCCGTGTTTGCAAGACAGCATCATGCAGACGTGCGCTGCTGGGATCTGGCTCAGACAGGGGGGCAGGGGAAGCAGAAAGGTCGACCGCAAGTCCTGAACACGATTAATAATGGTACATAATAAGAAAAAAATATCAACAATCAATCGGAAGGAAACGGCGTCTTTATAGATCTTGTCCAAAAAAAAATAGGTCGTAAGAACCAAAATCCTATTGCTGATAAAGCCACATCATATTCCAAGCGCCGAAAAAAAAACCATTAGGACCACACACAACAAGCCTCTTCAGTAATCCTCCTGGGCTGGGACCTGCAGGCGCCCATCGAACTCATGTACAAGTTCTCCGGGTTCGTATGTTCGTAAAAACCCAGATTAAATTCTATACACATCCGAAACTCGCAAATCACATCCCCAAATGAAGAAAATTAATCAACGCTGAATCCCCACAGAGCTCCTCCAGTCACGGCGCAGCCTGCAGACTTGTCTGCTCGGTTTGTTGGCTCATGCTGCGGACATGGGCCGGGGCGTGGATGCGAGGCCAGGCATGCCAAGTTGGTTGATTTACAGGACAAAAGCGGCAAGACCGACGATACCGGCCAGACCAGCACCAGACAGAGCAACGACCTTGCCAGCAGCGGCAGTAGGGACAGCAGGAGTGACGCTGGGAGCGGTGGTGCCCTTGGTGGGAGTGGCGCTGGCAGGGGGGTTGACGATGGGAGCAGTGGTGTTGGGGTAGTTGACGCCGCTGGCCGGAGTTAGTTTGGACGTCGTCGGGGAGCATGCTGCGAATCGGCAGAGGGGCAGCTTACCAGGTGTTGCAGACGACAACGGGGGTGGTCACCACTGGTCTGTGGATGGTGCAGGGGCAGTCGGTGATGGTCAGGGTGGTGGCCTGCGGATGTCAGCTTTTTGCTCTGGGGTGGTGGAACCTGAAGCCGCAGACCCGGAGGCAGAACCCGAGCAGGCTGGATGGGGCCGGCGGGAGTTTCTTACCTCGGTGACAGTGTAGGTCTTGTTGCCGTGGGTGATTTGAGTAGGGCCAGGGCAGTAGGTGACGTAGGAGCTGACGACCTCGGTGACGACGGTACCGTTGAAGCTGGAGTGGGCGCTAACGCCGGCGGCGGCGGCGAGGAAAGCAAGAGAGAACTTCATTTTGTCGGGTTGGGAGGACTCGGAAGAGCTAATGTTGATTAACGAGTGGAAGGTGACTGGAAGTCGGGTGTATGCAGAAGTGCTGAGCGAGTGTGGGAGTGTGGGTGAGGAGGAGGAAGAAAAGAGGAGCAGAACGGACCACGGAGGAGAAGCATCTTTATACGGAACAAGGCGACTGAAGAACCACGGGGGATGTAGGGGGGGGGAGGACGAGGCGGTCGAGAAGGACAAACAAGGGGGGGGGGGGGGGGGGGGCAAGGGGGGACGTGGGCAAGTCAGCCCTGATTGCGCATGAAGAGTGAAACAGCCAAAAGGAAACAAGAAGAAAGGGCAAAAAGGGACGAAAAAGAAAAAAGAAAAAAGAAAAAAGGAAAATAATTAAGGGGAGAGGGTGAGCAGGGGAGGGGAGAGGGGGGGGGTCAGCGCCGGCCAATCTGCCTGGGGCCCTAGGGGCAAGCAACGGCGTGGCGTGGGCAACGGCCGACAAGCCAGGCACTGCGTGGTACCATGCACCGTACCATGCACCATGCACCATGCACCATGTACCAGTAGCACGTACTGTGCGCTCTGTAGCTGTTTTGCAGGTGCCAGACTGTAGCTGGCTGGCGTAACGCGCACTGTCGGGCCGGGGAGGGGACTGGAAAAGTCTGCACGTGCGAGGCAGGCAACTCTGTGCTCCGAGCCAACCAGAGCTGACATGAACAGGGGCCAGGGAGACGGGACTTGGCAGTGGATGGATGGGGCCAAGTCTCCCAGCAGAGACGTCTGTCTCCCAGCAGAGACGTCTGTCTCCCAGCAGAGACGTCTGTCTCCCAGCAGAGACGTCTGTCTCCCAGCAGCAGAGACAGGAAGGGCAGGGACAGCAGTGACGACGACAACAGAAACAAATAACAATAACAACAACAGCAACAACAACAACAGCACACCACCACCTGTCCGAGTTGGCCGCCGCCAGGGCCAAGACAAGACAAGAAAGCAAGACAAGCCATGTCAATCCATGTCAATCCATGTCAAGCCATGTCAAGCCAGGTCAAGCCAGGTTCAAGCAAGACAATGCCAGCCCCTTGGCGGAGCAATGGTGGTCCGACAAGTGGGCCGGCACGCCCCATGCGCCAGTGAGATGCAAGGTACCCGCCCATCGCCTCTGCGCCCTGCAGGGCCCAGCCCCAGCCCCAGCCCGCGCCGGGCTTTCGTTCGATCCACAGCCGACTCCAGACAGCTTCGGGCAAGTCCATTCGCAGGCCGGCGATGGAGCAGCCAGCAGCCAGCCCCACCCGCGTCCATCTGCGAAACCCCCACGCTGCGACGTGATGGACGCTGCGACGCGGTGGGGCCAGATGGGGCGGCGGGTGGCGACGTGGGTCCGACCCGACCAGACCAGACCCGACCAGACCAGACCCGACCAGACCAGACCAGACCAGACCAGGCCCAGTCTGGATGCAACCCGACGTCAAGCTGGTCCGCCATGGGGGGCCTGATGTCTGGAAAAGTAAGATTGCGACGGGGAACATGACTCTGCTGAGCAGCATGGCGCGCTCCCCAGCGAGGGATGGGAGTTGACGGACTCTTTGTGGTTTTCGATGGTTGCGGGGAGAATTGACGCTTGCTGCATAGGTACGGAGCTACGGAGCACCAGGCAGCTCATAGCTCAGCTATCTTTTTCTTTTCCCTCGCGGGAGCCACGAGCAGGCGCCAGGGGGGGGGGGAGAGAAAGCCGTGCCCAAAAGAAAAAAAAAAAAAGAAAAAAATAACCCCTAGACGGTTTGACAATGCGTTCAATCGGATCCATCCTACGTGAGTTGACTGAACCGGGGGGGGCCAGCCGGCTGACAGGGCTGGGCAAGTATTAGGCTGCGGCCGCAAACGTGCTGGGCCGACGCAGCCAGCAGCAGCAGTAGCAGCAGCAGCAGCAGCAGCACACATAGCAACCGGCGAAAAGGACGACAAGGGAAGGGAGGCAGCCCCCAAACCAGGCCGTCCGTCTCACCTGGGCCTGGGCCTGGGCCACCCGGCATGACTGGAGAGAGATGTACCGTACCGTACCGTACCGTACCGTACCGTACCGTACCGTTCGACGCCGTAATCTCCAGGCCCAGGCAGCAAGGGATATATTGAAACCTGCCATGGCCAGGCGTCAAGGTCAAGCCGTCTCGTCTCATCCTCGTCACTGGGCCGCAACCCCTGGCAAAGCAGCGCGCTCACCCCAGCGCCACCGGGGTTCTCTCTGGCAGGCCAAAAATCGAAGTCACCAGCATCAGCCGAGCCGAGAAGAGTCGAGTCGAGTCGAGTCGAGTCGAGCCGAGTCGAGTCGAGTCGCACGGGAGGACATGGCAATAAGAAAAGGAAGAAAAAAAGGAACAAAGGAAGAAAGGAAGAAAGGAAGGAAGGAAGCCTTCGGCAGTCAAAACGCTGATGCAGCCCGTCTCACCCAGCGCCTCTAGCGCAGCGGTAGCAGTCGTCGATGACGTCCGTCTCCAGTTTGCGGAGCGAGCGAGCGAGCATAGGAGGCAGGCGGGAGGCGAGATTTTGGTCCCCGAGGACGGACGGAGCACGGAGTACGGAGTAGCTAGAAGAGCAAAAGGCTGGCTGGCTGACTGTGACTGACTTGTCAAGATGCACGGGGCTACGCAACGACAACGACTTGGTGGTGGAGCGGCTGGAGCGGCTGGACAGAGTTGTCGTCTTTTCCTGCCCCGACCCAGCCTCTGCGAAAACCAATGTCCGTCCGCCAACGTCGAACGAGACTGGAACATCCATCACATCCATCAGGTATCTATGTATCTATCTGCACTGGTTTTCCGCGCCTGGGAAACAACTCCGTGCTTGAATGGGTTCCCCGGCACTGTACGGGGCACGGAGCAAGGTGCGACAAGTGGTGACGAGACCAGTGGCCCCCGTCCCCCAAATCATGCCAGCTTTTCGCTCCTACGTACGTCTGGTCTGGTCTGGTCACTCCTTGACTCCTGTCGCGCCATTCGCAATTCGCAAATTGGCCGCCCCGCCCGGCCCCGCCCCCCCACGAGCTGCAATTTCCCAGCGAATCCATCCCCCCGTCCGCTTCCAGCGGAAAGCACGCGCCTTGTTCCGTCTGGTCGGCTGGCCGCTGCACTATGGCCGGCCATCTCTGCTGGGTGCAGAGCAACCTGTGCAGAGCAACCTGTGCAGAGCAACCTCGTCGCAGAGCGGAAAACTACGCGGCCCCTGCAGCAGCAGCAGCAGCAGCAGCAGCAGCAGCAGCAGCAGCATCCAACGCATTTGCATTTCCGGTCGGGATGGCCTCCCGGCGATTTTCCCTGCTGGCGCTCTCCCAGGCCAAGCACAGCCCATCCATCTCATCCGTTGTCATCTTGGCTGCAGCGGGCGTCGCAGCCGCCCGACGAGCCTGGTCAGCGAGCCTGGTCAGCGACCCCAGCGCCACCAGCAAGCATCAAGTTCTCAGCTTCCCCCCCCGACGAACCAAGCTGTCGACACAGCCAAAGTCGGTGGGCAGTTCCTGGGCTTTGGCATCGGGCGGCGCAGGCTGGACAAGACGAGCCGCTGCCAGACGCGACGGCCTCGCTGGATGAGAACGTCCCCCCCGCCGGCGGGGCGAGGGCTTGCTGTGATGAAGAAATGGAAAAAAAAAAAAAAAAAAAAAAATCAACGAGCAAAAAGTACATGGGACCGACGACGGGCTGGGCCTGTGGATGCAAAACGCCCTCCGTCGCCCTCCAAGCCGTCCCGTTTGACCGTCCGCCAACAACGGCCCGACGCTAACGCTGCGTGCGTCGTCCCCGCGGCTAGGGGCCTTGTTAGGGCAAGGCAAAACTTTAAAGAGGGAGATGAAAGAAAGACGGCGACGGCTGAAGACGATGGCTTGCTGTAATCAGCCACCTGTTTGTTGCTCCTCGCTCGGTTGCTGGCCCGCACATGAAGTCGCAGCAGAATGGACGGACGCTCACAGGCACCACGCACACCATGCCATGCCATGCCATGCCATGCCATGCCATGCCATGCGCACTCCTCCGTGCCCCTCGCCATCATCGGACGACAAGTTCTCTGCCACGCTCCATGAGCTAATGCGACAATATGCAATGGACAGGAGCAGACGATAAATACCCCCTTCGTCGGTCAATGTTGGGAATCCCGACACAACCACGCCCCAGGCCGAGCGTCGATTGGCCTGCATCCCTGGGCGTGGCGTGGCGCGCACGAAAGCACCCACGATACCGGTGCCCCCTTTTTCTTTCTTCTCATTTTTGTTTTTTTTTTTTAATTTTTTTTGTTCCCCCATCACATTTTGCTCAATCATGATTTGGAGGGGGCAAGGGGGAGTGAGTTGGCAGGCCAGCCCCAACTGGGTCTTCATTTCCCAGCGTCAGTTGGCTGCTGGAGGAGTACGTACATAACGACGCAGCAATGTCGGAGGGGTTTCCGAACATGCAGTACGCGCTAAGCCTAGATGGAACCTGTGCCATTGCGCGCGCAACACCAGTGACCACATACATTACGCATCATCCATAGCGTCATCAGCAGCGTCATCCACAGCGTCACCAAGTGGGCCCTTTAACAGCACATTGGCCAGCTGCATCCCCTTGCATTCGCGTAATAGCACCAGTACCTCGCGTTGCGCGCAATCCCGGCCTAGGGCCAGGTCCCTCATCTTCGCAGGTGAATTCGCAGGGAGACTCTAGCCGGCCCTGGAATAGGCATGTTGCAGGCCTTCATCAAACACCATCACCACGAGCGGGCGTTAAATCGCAGTTTCCCGTACCATGTGCACACTCCAGAGGTTTGCGGCAGCAAACATAAACAAAGGTCACTGCTGCTGATAAGACGTTGTGCCAAAGTACAAGTTCTTTTTCAGGATTCGTAGTATTGCGCGTTGGGAACATCCGTCCCCGCCTGCTTCCGCGCTCCGAGCACGCAAGCAAGCACGTCGCAGTGGATTTTCGAAGCCTGCAGGGCCGGCAGTGAGTAAGTAGTGACTGGGTCCACGGCCGAAGCAGTCCCCTTTGCACGCATTTTTCTGCTCGCAGCTACATGCTGCCCAATTTCTCTCGCGTCTCTCCTTTCCACACTACACTGCACATACCGTCACGACGTTTGCCCCCGCCATACGAGGGTACAGGTCAACCGACCTGTGTCCCCCCCTTGTCATCCGACCCCCCCATCATAACTTAACTGACCTGACCATTGCTGTGGGCTATACTCTTAATATAATTGGTTTACTAGGGAATAGTGGGTCAGGTCGCTTTGTATAGAAAACTATATGGAGAAGTACTTTCTCTGATATTTTACTAGGTTCTTAGGTAGGGGTACCTAGTAAAAGAAATTAAAAAAGTCACTTTCTTTAGAAATATATAGGGAGAAGTACTTTCTCCACTGTTTTATTAGGTTCTTATGTAAGGGTACCTAGTAAGAATATTAAAGAAGTCACTTTCTATAGAAATATATATATAAAGAAACCTCTCTTTCTATCCCTAGTACCTAGATACTAGGTACCTAGGTACTTAGTAGAAATATAAGAAGTCACTTTATATAGAAAAATATATATAAAGGTACTTTTTCTACGTATAGTACCTAAGGACCTAGGTACCTACCTAGGTACCTAATAAAAGAAAGGCAGTCACTTTCGATACAAAAGTCTATATAAAGGTACTTTATCTACTTTTAATATTAGGTTCTTAGGTAGGGATACCTAGTAAAAATATAAGGGAAGTCACTCACTATAGAAAAATATATATAAAGATACTTATAGTCTAGTGGCTACTATAGATTAAAGGATCTACTACTATTTATTAGCGTATCTCTATATTAGGAAAGAGCATTGGTCAGGTCTGTTAAGTTATTATGGGGGGGTCGAATGACTAGGGGGGGGCATAGGTCGGTTGATATGTAGTCTCATATTGTACTCCGTATGTCTCAAGATCTAGTTTTAATAATCACGTCCCGTCTTTAAGGCTTCGTCCGCAGATACAGTTTGCTGTGGTTGGCTAGGTACATGTGTGCTCCAAGTACCACATAGGGCGGAAAATTATATGCGAGGGTTCGTCTTTCACCGTAAGCGAGGGGAAAACGGTAGAAAAGTTAACAAAATGTATGCAGCGGTACTTGCTCCACCCTCAGATAGCGGGACACACCAAGGGAGGTCGCTCAACAGAGATAAATGTATGTCGAGGTACTTTGGATCTAGCGCCTACTATCGCAATCGCAGTACGTGAGCAGAACGACTGCTTGCTTCCATCAAATGCTCCCTCGCAGGGTTCCCATCTACCCGCGCCAATCCTCGTCCATCACCCCCAAGCAGTCCTGTCCATTCCTCCCCAATCGCCTCATCAACACCAGCTCGCAGCGCCGGCGACGATGCATCCCACCACCCCAGCAGCAGCCTCACCCGCCGTAGCCCGGCCCCCCGTCCCCTCCGACAAAGGTACCCCCCCCCCCCAACCCAGCTTCCGCATCTCTCGTCACAACCTCTTCGCTAACCCGCTCCCCCCCCCCCCAACCAACCAACCAACCAACCAACCCGTCCAACCAACCAAAACAGCCTGGGCATCCCTCATCACCAGCGACGCCTACCTCCCCGGCCTCCTGACCCTCAACCACGCCCTCCGCGGCGTCGGCTCCTCCTACCCCCTCGTGGCGCTCTACACCCCGTCCCTCTCCGCCGCCGCCCTCGCCGCCCTCGCCGCCCGCGCCATCCCCGCCCTCGCCGTGCCGGCCCTCTCCCCCCGCTCCGGCAAGTCGTACCCCGACGACCCCCGCTTCGACGACTGCTGGACCAAGCTCGTCGTCTTCTCCCTCGTCGGCTTCGCCCGCCTCGTCCTCCTCGACGCCGACATGCTCCCCCTCCGCAACATGGACGAGCTCATGGACCTGCCGCTCGACGCCGACCGGCGCGTCTTCGCCGCCGCCCACGCCTGCGTCTGCAACCCCCTCGGCAAGCCGCACTACCCGCGCGCCTGGGTGCCCCGGAACTGCGCCTTCACCGCGCAGCACGCCGACCCGGACGCCGCGCAGGTCCGCGCGCCCGACGCCGCCGCCGGCCTGGGCGCCCTCAACAGCGGGCTGCTGGTGGTGCGGCCCTCGCACGGGCTGTTTGACCAGATCGTCGGGCACATGCACGCCAACGCCGACCGGTACACCCACCCGGACCAGGATCTGCTGGCGGACCTGTACCGCGGCAGGTGGGTAGCCCTGCCGTACGTGTACAACGCGCTCAAGACGATGCCGGCGCGGGGGGTGCACGACGCCATCTGGAGGCCGGGCAGCATCAAGAACGTGCACTACATCCTCAGCCCGAAGCCGTGGGAGGAGCTGGACCAGAGCGGCAACTGGACGGGGACAGACGAGACCCATGCGTGGTGGGTCGAGGCAAACAAGGAAAGGCTGCGGCAGGAGGAGGGCAAGGGCGGCTCGGGGGTAAAAGACGCGTGACGGATCCATCGGTGGCCACATGACCGCCCCCCCGGCCGTACACGACGAGAGTTCCATGATGAAAGCGACTTGTTGATATATACGGAAGTAATGGCCAATAGATGCTGTAAAAATGATGCAGCCTTCCAGTCCCAGAGCAGGCAAAATGCAGAACGCGACATTTCGCATGCCGCACGCCGCATGCCGCATTGTCCAACAAGCTTGTTGTACTCAGCCATGGTCCCGAGTAAAACCTTTGTTCCCCCCGGACCGGGATCAAGCCAAAGACGACAGACACTTTCGCTTCCGCACATACAATCTTGATGATTCGCCTCCTTGGCTGCCAACAAATGTCCAATCCGGCGGTGCCTCGCTCCTTCTTCAGTCTAGCCTTGTATGTGAGCCTTGTGGTAAATGGTAAATCTTTGCAATGCCTCCGAATCATGTCCAAAAACGCCAAACAATGCGCGGGAAAAAAAGAGAAATAAAAGAAGAGACAGAAGAGAAGTCAGAGGATAACGATGAAGGAAAGAAAAGAAAGAAGGAAGGAGGAAAAAAAAAAACAAAAACCTGGGCCTGTTGATCGTCGTTTAGCTTGCGCAGCACATCTCAATGCTTGTATTTCTGTTGCCCGCCGATCGTCGTTTCGCTTGCGCAGCACATCTCAGTGCTTGTATTTCTGTTGCCCGCCGATCGTCGCTTCGCTTGCGCAGCACATCTCAGTGCTTGTATTTCTGTTGCCCGCCGTTAGCTCACATCCTTGGCAGTTGCAAACCACACGCACGGCTGGGCCGGGCCTGGGCACCCACCTCGGTAATGCGCCTCCTGTTTTCGCGATCGAGAGCATTCGTCGCTCCCATCAGCGTCTGCCCAATGGCTTTGGTCACGCCCACGGCCGGCCGGAATATGATTGTCGGCGCTCTGTTCAGCACCGCCTTGGCCGCCCCGACGGCCGACTGCGTGGCCATGACCTCCCCCGGCACCGCGATGACGGCATCCCTGGCGAGGTTCACGTCTCGCGCCAGGGACCTGAACCCTCCGCGTATGCCCTGCAACACCCCCGTCGGCTGGTCTGCGTACAGCGATATCTGCTTCCTGTCCTCGGCATCCACGTCGTCTCCTTCCCGGCCGCCCTCCGCCTGCCCGCGCTCCGTGAGCATCTCCTCGGCGCCTTGGAGGGCGTATTGCGTCCCCACGGCCAGTTTCGCGCCCAGCTTGACCAGCTCGGTGCCCGTCGTCCGGGCAAACGCCGCGGCGCCCTTGGAAATGCTCCGTATGACCCTGCCGTCCTTCTGGTACTCGCGGAGCGGAATCTCCACCAGGTCCCTGAACCCGCTGCCAATGTTGACCAGGGAGCGCACCGGGGCCAGCCCGGCCACAACCCCGGGGAGTTGGTTGTTCCGCACGTCCGGCATCCAGATGTCGTTCAGCGTCTTCCCGAGACGGTCAAAGCCTGCTATGCCGTAGATGATGACGTGGCGCAGCACCATCCGCGACTCTTGGAGCACGATAAAGTTCATGAACTCGGTCGTGTGTCCGGATCGGAGGCCGCCGTAGTCAACCCTCTTGGGCTTGAAATCCAGCTTGACGGGCACGTCCATGACCTCGGCGCGCTGCAGAAACGGCACGTCGCTGGGAGAGGCGTGCACGGGCACGCCGTCGTCCTTGAACTCGAAGAAGCGCGTGATGAAATCCAGCGCATCCTGATCCACGTGCAGCCGGAGCGGCAGCACGGTCGCTCGCAGCACCATTTCGGAGGCTGCGAGCTGCGGGATCGGCTTCACGTTCAGCAGTTCAATGTGAACCATGCTGGTTCCCATTTCGCGCTCTCCGTGATCTTGGTCGTACGTGGCAAACTTCTTCCAGGTCGACGTCGGCACGTGGTCGAAAATGTCAACATGCTCAATCCTCGCGTCGATGCTGCCTACCGTCTCGCCAGACTCGGGAGGAAACGACACCAGGTCCACGTTGACCCCCCTGAGCTCAAACGTGATCTTGTGGTGCTTGCTGCGGTTGAGGCGGAGGCGCCTCGACTTGGCGTGAGGCGGCCGCGCGGTTCGATTCGTGCTCGTCGTCACGGTCGTGGTGACGACGGATTCTGTCTCTGTGCCGTTGTCGTTGAGACCTTCGTTGATGGCGCGCGCGAGCTCCCGCGGGTCACGGTTGGAGGGGATTCCTATGTAGATCGAGTTGAAGAGAAAGTCGCCAATCGTCTCCTCGTCCTCCGCCTCCTCCTCGTACACCTGCATGCCGCCAGGTCGGCGGGATTGACGCTCCGTTGCCCTTGTCTCAACGTCCTCGACCGCCTTGGTAATGATGCTGCGCGTGTTCACCCAGTCGTACCCGTCGAAAAGATTCCAGATGATGTGCACATCGCGCACCGAAACTTTGAGAGGGCTATCCCGTACCAACCTGGCTGGCGCTAGGTCGTAAGAGTTGCTGCCAGAGTTCCAAACCATGGCTGTGCGCTCCTCGGGTGCAGCCTGCTCGTAAAAGTTGTCGTGAATGACCAGATCATCGGTGCTCTGAGATGAGACGCTTCTCGATTGATTCAACCCCGTGAGCAAAACGCCTTCGTCCGTGTCTTCCATGAGCGCGTCTTGCGGCGAGTGCATACTCTTGGTCGCGTCGAACAGCTCCTCGCCCGCAGGTTGCGGGCCGTAAAAACAGAGGTCGACCGGCAGCATCTTCTCACTGCCAAAGTCGTCCTCTGACCCGCTTCCGGCCATTTCCCTGGCGCCAGCAAAGTCTTGATCAAAGTCGTAGTCGCCCTCCGGTCTGCCAAACGCTTCTGCGGAGATGGAAGCCAGCAAGTCCTGCACCGGGAGCACCTTGGTCCTGTACTTGTTCTCCTTTGCAGGCGGCGTTGGCGGTGTCAACGCGTTGGCCAGCGTGATGAGCGTCTGGGTGGAGTCGGCGCACGTCTCGAGCACCAGGAGATCGTCTCGTACTTCGACTTCGACCCGGGCATCGTCATCCGAGCCGGGGAAAACCAGCGCCACGATACGTGCAGAGGAGATGTAGCATATATCCACAAATCCACGCGCGCACATCTCCTCTACCTGCCGCGACACCGACGAGGATGATCGAACTCTTGGCACCCCAGGGCGGTCTCCCGTCGCAACGATTTGCTTCAGGTCGTCGGTCAGAAGAACAGATGCTTTGCTGATGCCAACGGACACCTTGGTTCGCCCATTGCTCGGCAAGACAGCCTCGAGATGGGCATCAGTCAGCGCCACTACCAACTTGGAAGGCAGCTTGTAGGGATTCAACCCAATCACACAATCTCTGAGCCCGACGTCCAGAGTCGGAGGCTTGCTTGGAGTCGCGCCCTTTGCTGCGTTTGGTGGCGGCTGCTGTCGTCCGAGAGCCGTGTGAGCTTGATCACCCAGATTCGCCACCGAAGCTGCTAGCCCAGCTTCAAAATCCTGTGGGGTGGCATCGCTTCCCAGGTGGAGAAAGTCCATGATCGTCTCGACCCGATATTCGAATCTCAGGTCTTGAAGCTTGAGTTTGATGATGGGCTCCATCTCGTCTCCAATCATGCGCACCATGAGGACTGGGCCGTTGGCGGCCGTCGATCCCGCCGAGCTTTCAAATAGGCTGGAGCTGACGAGCTCCTCGGTCTTGTTTCTCCGGATGTGGATTCCGTGTACCGCCACCGCCACGAGCGAGGGTACCGTAATCTGGCCAACTTCAAGCTCACAAAGGTCACAAGCCAAGTGTCCGATAGGTTCAGGGAGTTCGCAGTTGATCGATGCTTTTTGAACCCGCGTCAGAGTCAGCAAGCCAGGCCTGTCATCTTCCGGAAGATACTTGGCGACAGCGGCCAGTTTGACTATTTCGTCCCCGAGTGCGGGAAGGGCAGACAGCTGAGCGACATTTTTCACGTGCACATTGACCGTCTCCAAGGTTGCTCGCAACACTGATCCCTTTCTCCTCTGACGCAAAAGAGTATCGACCATGACCTCGTCATTCTCGTGGTCAAACTTGACCTTGGATGGGATGATGAGCTCCAGCAACTTTTCCAGGTCCGCATCCTTCGGTGCCAGGAGAAACTCGAGTCGCATACCACCAATATCTGTGGTTATGGCTGGGTCTGCCAGAGAGTTCTTCAAATAGGGCCCGGAAACCCGGAGTCTGCTGCAGCCAAACCCTATGCCTTCGTCTCGGCTTACAATCTTCAGCGCGCTTGCTTCTGCAGCCACACTGCAATCTTTGCCCACAAGCTCGACGACCATTGCCCCGACCCTGATGTTGATTTTATTTTGCGATGCGTCCGACTTGTCCTGAGGATCAATGGGGGTGTCGAATCGTACACCTCGTGTTCTCGGCAGAGAGGAGGTATCTGCTGACTTTGGCGACAGTGGACTAGATGCCACCGATGCGCTCATATTCAGGAAGCTGCTGAGCCCGCCAAACCAGCCAAAGGTCTCGTCAAGTCGTTGCAGGTCGATTTGAACAATCAGAGGGAGCGTCTCTACGTTTGTCCGGATCGCGCCGTCAGACTGCAAAATCTCGACCCCAATGTCATGGCCAGCTGAGATGAAAGAGTCTCTTACAGATGAGCTCAACTGCCGTGCACTGCCAAACGACAGAATATCGCCCTTGGCATATCCAAATCGAAGCTTTTCTAGTTCAATCTTTGTCAGGATGTCGCCCCGTTTAGGCGACACCTTTGCAGCCGTGGGAACCGTGCTATTTGGCTGCAGTGGCGAGGACGAGATTCTAAGATTCAAAAGGCTTAGGTTCAGGAGGGCCTCTTGGTCCGCACCGAACGCGGAAAACTCCCTCCGCTGTTGCGGCGGGTCAAACATGCCGTGTAGTTTGTTCAGAAAGTTGACGGCGACTGCCTCGGCCACAATGTCGATGCGAGGCGTGGCCGTCGGCCTTCCCTCTTGTTGTGCTGCTGCTGGTGGTTTTTGCGTTGCCCGCGGCTTCTCAGGTCTCAAAGCTTTCAGTAACCGATTCACAACCATTGCTGACAAAAATGCAATAGACGCATCGAGGTTGATGTGGATCGGTGACAGATGGACTTTGACTGATGCAGAAACCTCAGAGTCGTCGGTCTCCTGGGAGGCAGGCTGGGGATGCCCGGGCGGCGAAGAACTGTGTATCGAGAACGCCCCTGGCGCCTGCGGATATGTAGAATGTCCCAATGACTGCGAAAGTCGACGCGATGATTCGGGCGAGTCCGTCTGGAGGCACATATGATGTTGAGGTGATTGAATGTAAATCGAAATCTTGTCGAGCTGTAGAATCTCCTTGACAAGCTTTGGCGGGCTTTTCGGGGTTTCTGTGCCGTGGTACGCAGAAGCACGGATGGAATCACGGAATCTCGGAGGCTGTTGCAACAACGAGGCTCTGCTAAAGGCAGGGGACGATACAGTGCTGTCGGTATCGGATCCAGCCTCTTCTTTTTCAGGCGGTTTTATTTTTGACTTCAGGGAGCCATCGGGGATGTCATCCGCGCTATCATCCCAGGCTCCTGGCATTGCTGGCGTTCGCGGTCTGGGTTCCTCAGGTGCGTCAATTTCAGTCAAGGATTCAGCTTCCCCTGCTGCGGGGCCTCCTGTGTTGTCCGGCGTCGCTTCTGATTGCGGGGTGCCGGCTTTGTCGATGACTTGAGAATCCTCTGCTGTTTGAGGGTCGCCCAGAAGTTGGGATTCGTCAACACCTGCAAAGCCCATCGAGTCTTCTTGGGGTCTTTCTAAAGTTTCGGCTTCCCCTAACTGCTGCCCCGTCCTGAACCTTGGTCGGTTATCTGCTTGTGAAAAGGCGCTCATGTACATACTCTCGGCTTCTTCGTGGCTGTAAAGATGCGAGTGGCTTAGATCAGTCGCAGAGGCGACCACGGAGCTCGGCCGGGCGGCCACATCCGCGGCCGTTTCTCCACGCGGCCCAGAGAAAATGGAGTTCGGGGAGTTGGTGTCGTGAAAATACTCTGCGTGTGCTAGGTTATCGGGAGCATCCGCCATGGCCGTCCGAAGCAGTGCACTCGCAGTGCGTGACTGCGTCGGCGATTGATGCCCTGATTCAATCGTGGAGTGGAACAGGACCGAAGCATGAGGCAGGTCGCTGGAGTCAAGGTAGGTCGACGCTCGAGGGGTTGAAGGCTCTTCTTGATCATCAAGGTCACCTTCAAAATATTCTTCGAGCGACCTCTCCACCTCTGACAGGTCGTATGGTATCGCCAGGGCATCTTCGCTGTCTACCAGAGGATGGTCGTGGATGTCCGAGGCGGCGTCATCACATGGGCGCTCACGAAAACTTTCCCTCGGCATTGCCATCGGCCGCTCATGAAAGCTGCCTTGGGACAGCAGCGTCGGCTGCCGCGAAGGAGGATTTCGTGTCATTGTTGGCGAAGGAGCGAGAGAGGGCGAGGCTGTTGAAGGTGAACGGGTCAACCCAGCGAAGGCCTCTGCTTCAGATATCAAACAAGCCCGGATACTTGTCAGAGAAATGTGCCGTTCGCCCTCTTGGTGAGCCATTGGAGGCGTGCCCTCTGGCCCCGTTTGTGTACCCGTAGTGATCCCCTCGACTTCAACTTGCCCAAGAACAACTTGGAAAGAGACGGGCTCCATTCTCGACGAATTGAACTCGGCAGGTACTTCCAGATCCAGCTGAAAAGCCACATTCTCGATCGTCACCTGCGTTCTGTCCACGATGCCCTGCAAAAAGTCGGTCAGGAACCCCGGTAATGATAAGGGCTGGCCTGTGCCCAATTGCAAATCATCTTCGCTTCCGGCGTCGCTCGTCGTCACCGAGGCACCAAGATCAGCAGATTCGGCGGCAAGAGCAGCTTCCAGCTGTTTTCTTTCCGAGAGCGGTTCCGTCTCCAAGAAGGACTGCGCCAAATCAGCCGTGTTGGGGACCACCGAGCTCGGGTGCTGAGGTTGTGAGCTTGCCGGATGGTCTGGCTTGGCTGTATCCCCAGCAGCTATTCTCAATCGCACGTTGACGCCGTGGACTTGGACGATGATGGGACTTGTGTAAAAATCCATGGGTATCGTGACTCGGAGCAGCAGTACTTTTGCTCTTTCTAGTCCAAACGTAGGAGGCAGGCTGAGTAACTTTTGAAGCTTCTGAAGCGGGCGTGTTAGCAGGCGAGGTAGGGGAAGTGGGGAGGGGGGAGGGGGAAAGCGGCAAAAAGGCTGGGCTGTCAAGAGCCAGGCATACCTCCAGTTTGATCCCTACATCTCTAAACTCAAAGACGGTCTTTCTTCCCAGCGCCAAATCTAGGTTTTCCATGTCGAGGGCTTCGTCATCCAACAGGTCCAAGCGGGAAAGGGCATAACGGAGTAGGCGCTTGGGCATGCCCGAGCCTCGGAAGGAAGGGAATAGCGATGCCATGCTGGTAGCTAATGATGGACTGGAGCTCCTTGTGTTTACACGGTTTGATGCGATCCCTCTTGCGAGCCCAGCCTGAAGAGGGGGGGGGGGGGGGAGGCGGTCCCTTTCAGGCCCGGCAGCGGTGCTGTCGGTACAATATCACCAAGGCTCGATACCTGAAGCGGGGATGCAAGTCATGCTGCAGGATCAAGCATTTGACGAGATGAAGACGGGGTGGAGGAATAGCTGCTTGACTGGGCTCGAAGACGGTATTCCAACTCTGTCCACCAGCTGGCTTTTGGTTGGAAGTCTTTTCGATCCCGGGGGAGCCACGCATGGGGGAGGGTCGGGGACTTGGCTGACAGTGCGGCGTTGTCGGAGAGTGAGGCCGGCAGGGTAGAGAGGAGACTGTGGGATGATGGGCCACGGCTCGGTACTTGCAGGTTGCCGGTGACATCAAACCAGCCCCGTCCAGCGCGTGGTCGTGCAAGCTTCCAGGGTCATGCACCAGCGCCCACCAGTGCCACCACCAACCACATGTGGCCACTGCCTGTTATTACGGGGTCAGCTAGTACCAGACGGGGTCAACCAGCACGAGCTAGCCTAGCCGTGCCCTCTGCTGCCGCTCGTGAACAACAAAATATGCACTGTGAGGTATGCAGCGTCTGGTGCACCTACCTGAAAGGTACTGCCTACCTGGGTGGGTACATGTAGGTACCCAAGATCGGCAAGGGCTATATGGCTGGAACTAGGTACCTAGCCTAGTACATGTCTAGTACGTCTAGTACCGAGGGACTGCCTCCGACCCCACCCCGCGGCAAACCACCCACCAAGAAGCCTTCGTCAGCATCCAACCAGTCAGTGAGAGTCTGGTCTGGCCGGCCAATTGCGCCTTTCCAACTGCCCCGTGCTCGTGATGCGACACCGCCTGACCGCTGACCAGCAAGCAAGATATTGATAGCATCCAGCCGACAACGACCCCGACAGGTTGAGAGCATCAATGCTAACCTACGGAGTAATCCGTTGGTCATCTTTTTCTGGCAAGTCTTGGCCCATAGTCGTCTTTGCATCCATCCCTGGCTTTTGCCCCTGCCACGCACGCGCCTTTATCGCCCGAGGTTCGCGCACCCCCAAGATTTGCCCGTGCAGAAAACACCGAATCCTCCCATTTAGCTTTCCACCTCCTCCCAGCGGCTTGCTTGGCCAGGACCACCGGTCTTGGCCATCCGTGCAGGAATTCAGCTGCGAGGTCGGCCTTGACATCAATTTGGACCAGATAACAACAACAAATTCAGCCCTAGCCCCCCAGCCCTTCTCTGGGGGCCAAGTCATGCCGCAACATCATGTGCCGGCGCCGCATCCATTCCGCACCCATTCCGCAACCCGACGGCAATGTGGCCCATTTTTTTTGTCGTCTAGTCGCGGAAATCAACACAAGTGTGGCATGAGGATGTGTGTTTCAAGGCCGATTTAGCGCTGTTGCCATGTTGGCTTCTCGCGCCTTTCCTTTGCTTGCCCTAGGGGGCCAGCATCTAGCATCTGGCCAGCATCTCTGGCCAGCATCTCTGGCCAATAACCAAGGCTCCTCCTCCATCGTCGTCCATCGTGGCCCCGAGTTGGAAATCACTTCTCATTCACAGCACAGCATGGACGCTTACTC
Organism: Ustilaginoidea virens; assembly: GCF_000687475.1. Lineage (NCBI taxonomy): Eukaryota > Fungi > Ascomycota > Sordariomycetes > Hypocreales > Clavicipitaceae > Ustilaginoidea > Ustilaginoidea virens. The sequence goes on from NC_057321.1 coordinate 1,276,708, forward strand.
GATATGCCGCACCAGTGCATCTGCTCGCACTTCGTCCAGAATCTATCAAGACCTCAGGGCAGCCCTATTCTCTGGATGCCCTGCTCGTGACGGCACAGCCGAGACCCCGGAAACCGCGCCGGAAACCGCGCCGGAAACCACGCCAATGCAATCAACTACCCCCAAGGTACTGCAATCAGTAATGTAGTTCTGCACACCTGGCCCCCCCATGCTTGATGACGTTTGGCCAGCAAAGCCGTGTTCAGAAAGTGGTTCAGCAGCTGGTTCGACAGCATCGGCCACCTCAAAGAAGCTCCCTTTTGCTTACGTCTTGGCCCTCTCGCAGCGTACTCGTCCGATTACGTCGAATCCTCACGTCGGCATCATTGGTGCGGGCCTATCCGGGCTCCGGTGCGCCGACATTCTGCTTCAAGGTGGATTCGACGTGACCATTATAGAGGCCAGGGATCGCATTGGCGGAAGGGTTCACCAGCAACAGCTTTCCAATGGCCGAAGCGTCGATCTCGGTCCCAACTGGATTCACGGAACGCGCGATAACCCTATCCTTGAGCTGGCCAGGCAAACAGACACCGCCGCCGGAAGCTGGGACACAAACACCTGCATCTTCACCTCGGACGGCGATTTGCTGCCTCTCGGCCAAGGTGAAATGTACAGCAGCATGATGTGGGAAATCATGCAGCAGGCTTTCGAGCACTCCAACAACTTTGGCGCCGACACGCCTGCGGAAAAGAGCCTCTTCGATTTCTTTTGCGAAAAGGTGCCAGTCATGATTCCTGACACGGACCCGGATTGTGAAAGGAAGCGAGGCATTCTGCTCAAGATGGCCGAGGGCTGGGGGGCGTTTATTGGCGCCTCGATTTCCCGCCAGAGCCTCAAGTATTTCTGGTTGGAGGAGTGCATAGAAGGGGGTATGACGACGCATTTCCGCCCAGGGGTCGCTCAGACGCAACGGTACTGACGCCCGCTAGAAAACTTGTTCTGTGCCGGCACATACAAGAGGATCCTCAGCCATATCGCAGCTCCGGCCCTGAAAAGAGCAGTCTTGAGGCTCAGCTCCAGTGCTAAGAGCATTCATTATCAAATGGCAAGGGGAGGAAAGGTAGAAGTCGAGCTTGATAGCCAAGAGCGTCTCGCCTTTGATGAAATCGTCGTCACGACGCCTCTTGGCTGGCTGCAGAGGAATCCGGATGCTTTCAACCCGCCTCTCCCGCCACGGCTGACCAAGGCGATCCGTTCGATAGGCTACGGCTGCCTTGAAAAGGTACGGCCGGGAACAGCAGTGTAGACATTTCTTTTATTTCTTTTTTTTTTTTTTGCCTTTTTTCTTTTTTGTCTTTTTTGTGTGTGCGTCATTGGAGTCATGGCTAGCTCACTACATGCCTCCACGGGCGGCTGCGCAACCGACCGGCCATGCATCTTGCCCCTCCCCCCCCCCTTCTGCCTGCGGTATAGGTACGAACGAGGCTAACTGCATCAAAGGTCTACGTCAGCTTCCCTTCAGCGTTCTGGCTCGATGACAGCCGAGGCCGCAAAGTCAACGGCTTCATACAATGGCTCGCCCCGGAGTACGCCTCGAGCACCAACCCGTCCGGGTGGCATCAGGAGGCAATAGATCTCGCCAGCCTGGACACAAGCGAAGCCCACCCGACGCTTTTATTCTACATGTTTGGCGAGCAGTCCCAGCACGTGGTGTCGAAGCTGCGCACGCTGGCGACGCCGGAGGACAAGACGGCTTTCCTGCGGGCCTCTTTCCACCCGTACTACTCCCGCCTGCCAAACTATCGCGAGGAGTCGCGCCAGTGCCAGCCGCTCGGGTTCCTGGCGACGGAGTGGTCGAGCGACGAGTTTGCCGGGTTCGGCAGCTACTGCAACTTCCCCGTGGGGCTGGACAAGGGCGACGAGGACGTTGAGGTGATGCGCGAGGGGCTGCCGGACCAGGGGATCTGGTTTGCGGGCGAGCACACGGCGCCGTTTGTGGCGCTGGGCACCGCGACGGGGGCGTACTGGAGCGGAGAGATGGTCGGCAAGCGCATCCGCGAGGCGTACTCGCGATCGAGGGCCGTGGCGTAGGAGGAAAGGCGACGCGTGCAGGGGCGCACCACTCCGTCCGTCGTCTCTGGGGGTGCCTTGCCCTAGGAACCATTGCACTAGAAATGCCATTGCTGTAGGAGGTTCGGGCCGCAGGGTCGTGTGTCTGCATGTACGTTTTGCATTCTGCGTCGGCAAGAAGCATTCCAAGACGCCCATCGGGATCACCACCATGTGTCACCACCATCACCATCGTCACCATCGTCACCACCATCACCACCACCACCACCACCACCACCACCATCACCCCCCCACAGGGCTATTCCCCACCGTCTTATACAGCTCCCTCAGCTCAAACTCGTCCACCCCCCCCTCGGGCACCTCGCCCACCACCCGCGCCGGCCTCCCCCCCACCACGGAGAAGCTCGGAATCACCATGAACGGCGGCACGACCGCCCCGTCCAGTATCCGCACGTAGTCCTTGACGATGGCGAACTCGCCCACCGCGCAGCCGCTCCCGATGCGCACGTGGCTGCCCACCGCGGCGGCCTGCACGACGGACCCGCTGCCCACGAAGACGTGGTCCCCCAGCCGCAGCGGCGTGTACGCCCAGGCGCCCTTGTACACGCGCCCGGGGGGGCGGAGCAGCGCCCCCCGCGCGAGGAAGCAGTACCGCCCGATGGCGACGGCGGTGCTGCTCGCCGGCGGGGGGGCCGGGCGCACCAGGTCCCCGCGGATCATGACGTCGGGCTGGATGACCGTCTTGCCGCCGAGCATGATGTTCTGGGTGCCGACGAGGATGGCCCGGCGGGCGACCTTGTTGCCGGTGTCCTGGGGGGTGTACGCGTGAGCTTTGAAGCAGGATGGGGCAGGATGGAGCAGGTTGCACCAGTTGAAGCAGTTGAAGCAGTTGAAGCAGTTGAAGCAGTTGAAGCAGTTGAAGCAGTTGGAGCAGTTGGAGCAGGTTTCGGCTTACCGTCTCGATGTAGTCGCCTTTGGGGGGCCGGCGCGACATGGCGAGTGGTGGAGGTGCGGATGCGTAGTGTTGGAGCGGCGCGCGGGGCGGAAGCTGCAAGGAGGGAAGGGTCAGCGTGCGTGCCGTGAGCGGGTGAGCGGGTGAGCGGGTGAGCGGGTGAGCGGGTGATGAGGTGGAAAGGGCTGGTGGTTGCGTTGGCGGAGCTTGGAAGCAGCAGACTTGTGTGTTTGCGTGTGCGTGTGCGGTGGGAGACGATGGAAAGTAGGAGATGGGAAAATACCAATCAGATCGGCTCGAATCGGCTCAAATCGGCAGGACGCGCCCGCGCGACTCCATCAAAAGTCGCCCGTCTTCGCGGCCAGTCTATTGCCGGGTGCCGAGAACGGAGTCTTGTGCATGCCTGGCACGTTGGATTACGATTCTATATAGATGCCGGCCGCCGCTTTGAAACGCCTCTGCGATGAAAAAGCATGGGGAAAAAAAAAAAAAGAAAAAAAGAAGAAAAACCGAGAGAAAAAAGACCATTGACCATTGACAATGACAATTTGAACCCCCCCCCCCCCCAGTTCCTACACGACACCCTTCCTACGCAACGCCCTTCCTACGCAACGCCCTTCCTACGCAACGCCCCTCCTACACGACGCCCATCATCATGCTCTCCAGCATGCCGCCCGTCGCGCACGCCCAGTGCGCCACCTTGACCTCCGCCCTCACCCGCCTCCACAGCGTCATGAACCCCTCGAGCAGCTCGGCCGACTCGCCCACGTACTCCGCATACAGGTCCAGCAGGTGCAGGCCCGCCTCGACGCAGACGCTCACGTAGCGCGGGTCGCGGATGTGGCCGCACACCCACTGCAGGACGGGCGCGACGCCCGCCCCGTCCCGGTGCTCCAGCGCGTCGCGCATCGCGCTGCGGTGCCGCAGGGCCAGCAGCAGGGTGAGCACGTTGGCCGACGAGTGCTCGGGCGACGCGCGGTCCAGCACCTGGTCGAGGGCGCGGCCGTACCGGGCGTGGCGGAGGTCCTTCTGCCACGGGCGCTCCCTCTTCCGCCCGGCGCGCGGCTCGTCGGCAATCGCCGCGTCGGCGCCCTCGCCGGCCGCGTCGAGGCGGCTGGCGGCCTCGATCCTCCGCTTGCGCTTCGACGTCCGCGCGTCGTGCGACGCTATCGTGCCGCCGACGAGGGCCGCCATCTCCTTCTCCCGCTCGCGCTCGCGCTGCGCCTCCGGGCCCGTCAGGCGCGTCCTGATGCTCAGCACGCCCGACTGCATGCCCACCGCCAGGTGCCGGTCGCCGGCCTCGGGCCCGTCGCCCGACGCTATGACCTGCACGGCCAGCACGGGCGACTGGTGCTTGACGCTGTTGACCACGTTCCAGCCCGTCGTCTCAAACACCTTGACGTGGCCCTCGAGGCCGCCCGTCACCAGGCGCCGGCCGTTGGACGCCAGGCTCAGCGACGTCACCGTCTTCTGGTGGTTGGTCATCATGTGCAGCGGCCTCGAGGCCACCAGGTCCAGCACCGTGACGGAGCTGCCCGCCGCGGCGAGCACCGTCGTCCCCGACGGCAGCGGCAGCACGTCCTCGACGGGGGCCGCGTGCTTGAACGTCATGACGGCCGAGCTGCCGCCCCCCGTCCTCGGGTCCCACAGCTTCACGGTCGAGTCGTAGCTGCCCGACACCACCATGCCGGACATGGTGCTCGGCATGAAGCCGGCGCATCGCACGTAGTCGCCGTGCCCGGCAAACGTCGCCGTCGCCTCGTCGCCGGGCAGGTCCCACAGCCGCACCGTCCTGTCGTCGCTGGCGCTCAGCAGCGTCGTCAGGTCCGTGGGCGAGAACTTGGTCGTCCAGACGGGCTGCTTGTGCTCCGTCCACGTCTTGAGGATGGCCCGCGTGTTGACGTCAAACACCTGCATGCGGCCGCTGTCCTCGCCCGCCACAACCACCTTGCCGTCCCTGCGAATGTCCCCGCTCCGGGCAATGTCGCCGAAGCGGGTGATTGTCTTGAGCAGCTTGCGCGTGCGCGTCGAGTAGATTTGCACCCGGGTGCCCGTCGTCACGACAAAGTTGTCGGCATTGTGCGAGATGTGCGTGACGGGGTAGCTCGTGGGCGACGGGATGAGCAGCTGGTTCTTGAAGCTTTTCCAGTACCGCTGCTCGGCCGTGACTGGCGACGGGCCAGAGGGCAGCTTGACTTGGGGGAGAGGTCCCGCCTGAGCCGCTGCCATTGTCGCAGCCCGTTGCGGAGGAATGCGGGTTGCAAATTTGTCTGTGTCGTGTTTTTCTCTCTGGAGCCGCGGGTTTGCCAACTTGTTTGCTCGTTTCTGTTTCCCTTTTTTCTTTCCTTTTTTTTTTTTTTCTGCCAGCTCCAGGATGGGAGGAGTGCGGTCAAGCAAAACGGAAAATCAAAAATCACCGCGGGGTGACCCCACATTAAAGCGGAGACAGCACTTGCATAAAGTCATGTTATGTACTTATACCTGTCATGCGACGCTATGTCTAATCCTGGGCTGTGCTCGCCGCCAATGCCAGGAAATTTACCGTGGACAAGGTGAGGCTTTACGGAATAAGACGGGGCAACACAACACAACAAGATGCGAGCAAGAATACGGACAGAAAAAGAAAAGAAAGGAAAGGAAAAGAACTGCAAAGGCTGCGACGACAAAAACCGTCAACGCGTCAGAGAACCGGTCTCTTTGAAATGTCGAAATTAAACTCAGTCTATATAGCCCGTCCGTGGCTTCAGTCCGCCCGTGGCTTCATGCTTCAAAACGCCAGCTGCATCCCCGTCGAGGCGGAAGAGGGCACAAAAAAAAAAAAGACAAGAAATGCAAAGCGCAACATCCAAATATGCTCCTGCAACATGCAGCAAATCACACCCCGCGCCCCACCGACAAAGCCGGGCGTCAGTATCCCCCCCGCCGTCTGGATCTGCCGGCACCGATATCAATCCGTTGCATCTCCTCCATCAATGACGCGTCCGCGCCGCCGTTGGCTCCGCTCATCAATGGCAGCGGCACCTTGGCAGGTACAGCAGGCCCTGCTCCATGGTGTGCGTAGTGCGGCGCGTAGTTCTCATTGGGGTAGTCGTACGAGCTGCCGCGCCGGGGCCCGCGGGTGGGGGTGTACTGCCCCTGTCTCTCCTGATAGTTGTCCGGGGAGATGGGAGCAAGCGGGCTCGACGCCGACGCCGACGCCGACGCCGACGCCGAGTGGCCGGGCGATCCGCGCGGCATCTTTTTCTGGAGCCGGTTGCGGCCTCCCGTTTGGGGAGTTCGCGGGCTCTCCGAGGACATGTAGGAGGGCGGCTGCTGGTGCTGGTGCTGGTGTTGGTGCTGGTGTGGCAGCGCTGGCATGGACTCTGGCCGGGTAGCAATGCGCAACGGTCGTCGGCCGCTTGGAGGCATGGGCTGCGCTCCGGATAGGGACGGCCTCGCCCGCGGCTCGGGGGACGCCTGCTTGGGCTTCGGGTCGGGTTCTGGAGCCCACGATTCCACGGGAAGATGGTCAGACGGATCAACTTCTCGGCCATCGTGGGTGATGATCTTTGCGTTGGCATCCGCCACCTCCTCCCGAGAATTGCCCGCGCCAGGAGAGCTCATGATTGGATTAAACGCGTCGTAAGAGTCCGGGCCAAAAGGTATGTCGGAGAGCCGGCGGTTCTCGGATGGGGGAGGCGCTGGGCTGACAGACTTTCTCCGGATGGTGTGCTGCGGGTTGGGGTTGGGGTTGGGGCTCGGAGAGTTACGCGGCCTCGCTTGCTGTGGATCCGATCGGCCGGAGTAGGTCACGACGGATCGAGGATCCTGTGGCTGCGAGCCATAGGCGTGAGGTGAGCTGCTGTACGACGGCGGGTCCTCGCTTCGGTGACGGCCACGCGTCGCTATCATCTGCTGGCCACCGTGGTTGTTGTCGTATCGGTTGCTGTATTGAGAAGTAGGAAAAGCGCCCTCATAAAACTCCCGAGGCATTGCCGGATCAGCGCCTGGGGATAACGACAGGGGCGCAGCGGCGGGTTCGTAGCCTATCGAATGGCGATGCTGACGCGGCTCAGCTTGACAGTGTCCGCTGGGCCGCGAGGGCCGACCGGACTGCGAATTGTAGGAAACCTGGGAGGAACTGGTTGAATAGTCCACACACGACGATGGTGAGACCAAAGAGGGATGGCCTCCGTGATCCGAGTACTGCCGGCGATCGCGTTGCGGAGAATGAGCATGGCCGGCGTAGTGACCGGAGACGCCCCAGGGGCGGCTCACGTTCTGGGCTGCTGCCACGCTTGATGCAGAGTTGTAGCCCGTGTCATCCTGATAGGCGGCTGGCCGCGAGCTGTTTTGCCTGTAGTTTGCGGTCGGCGAGTCGGGGGCGTCTTCGACGGTAGGTTGCATGGATCTGTGGTGCGGGCTGTAGCTGGGACTGTAGCCAGGACTACGCGGCTGATGACGCGAAGAGGGAGATTCACATGGCGAGTCAATGCGGGAGGCGGTGTGGGTCAGAGTCGAGCTTGCTGGATCGTACTGCTTGAAAACAGGCTGACCAGGATACGCAGAGATGGAGTGCCTGTGAGCCTCGCTCTTCAGGACGTCATTTCTCATGGGCGTCGAGGACTTTGGGGGCGAGAGGTCGTGGGGGGTGCGCATGGGGGCTTCCGGGCCAGCGCTACTCTGTCTCGATCGATGAGCCGGGGGGGGAGGCGGGGGGGACGCCTCGTAATCAAATGCTGACGGCGCTCCTACCAAGTCGTCGGGCAGCTCATGGGCTTCCGAGAGGGGGGAGCCAGAGCCATGGCCATATGCACTGGAAGGATCGGGTTGGTGCTGGTGCTGGTGCTGGTAAGGAGAAGAAGCTTGTCGGTTCTGATGGAAACACCGGTCGTCTTGAAACCGTGAGGGAGTTCCGAGCGATTCTCTAGAACGACGGCCGCGGCGCTGCGCCGAGAGCGGGGAGTGGGTGCCGTAATGGTCCCGGTCCGGTTGTTGCCTGGCTCCCTGAGGCGACGGCGTATTGTATTCCACGCTCTGAAGAGGCGACTGGGAGGGAATAAAGGCCGGGTGCGACGCCGGCTTGGCGTGAGATCGAGGCGTGTGGTGCTGGGCATGATGGTGCTCTTGCTGCAGAGGTGCCGCCGCAGGAGGAGGAGGAGGAGGAGGAGTAGCCGGGGCCGCCTCGCCAGTCACGGGGTCCGAGGGCAAGGGACGTCGCTTGACGGGTGTTCTTTGCTGGAGCGAGGCAGCGCCATCTTGCTCGGCAGCGACCGACTGCTTCTGCTTGGCGACGGCCGGCTTGTCCGGCCTCGGTCTGCTGTCGTAGAAGGTGATTTCGACCCTGATCTCGCCGGCGTACTTGCCTCGACACGTCAAGCCTTGCCACATGTCGCTCTGGCCACCTCCGGGGACAATGATGGTCTTCAGATCGATCCATGCCTCTCCAATCAGATCCGTCTTCTTGTCGTCGTTGAAGACGGACATCTTAAGCTGGTAATAATCCGGCGAGTCGTGCACCGTAAAGCGGAGTTCCTGGTCCCTGCAACGGGGAAAAAGAAAAAAGTAAGCATCAAGCGAGCGGTTTCGCAAACTGGCCCAAAAAAAAAAAAAAAAAAAAAAAAGCTGCTTGCGACTGGGCGACGACGGGGGAAAGGGAAAGAGAGAGGCTTTGTGCTCCGTACCATTTCGGGGTTTGGCCGCCTCGAAGATCCGTCGTCGTCTTCTTTGCCTCCTTGCCCAATCTCGCAGCGCAGTACGGGTCCTGCTTGCCGATGGTTTTCCTGTTGGGCAGGTTCTTGGCTCTGTCGACAACAGCCACCAAGGTGCCAATGATGGGGCCGTCGACCGACATGTCGGCGAAGATGCCCGCTGTGTGGCCTCCGTTGAGAGCAAACGTCTTTGGCTTGGTGGCCATTGTTCGGCCGCCAGTCCAGGGTTCTTGAAGGGAGGGAGAGGGAGGGACAAGGGGGTTGGGGGGGATGATGATGATGATGATGATGCTGAGCTGGAGCCCGGGCCCGGCTGGGACGGCAAAGTCCAGGGGAGGCCGATAACTTTTGCTCGACAGTTGTTCCGACTGATGGCTTGGTGCTTGTTTACATTCGGCGCGGTGGGAGGTACGGACGGACTCGGGAGTTTGTCGCGAGTGCGGGCTAGCAGCGCAGATGATGGATGCTGTGGTGCGGAAAGCAGAGCAGCAGGGAGCGAGCAAAGTCCAAGGAAAGGCATCTGGAAGAAAGCTGGGTGACGCTTTGTTTTTGTCTGGCTGGCACGCGAACCCGGGAAGCTGTTCCCAAGCCCTTGCATAAGCTGGAGAGGCTGGGAATCCGGATGCGGCGAGGCCCCAGCCAAGCCTAGGTACCCACATGCAGGTATCTGGGAACATGAGGTGTACTCGTGTGGCGCTGCGGCATGCCCAGGCGCAGCGCAGCGATGGCGGGGGCTGGCTACATGTACCTACCTAGGTACCTATGTGGGTATGTGGGCTGGCCGGACAGTGCGGGCGGGTCGGTCTATAGCTGACCAGTAGGCGTTGGCCTTTGCTAGATCTGGTGGCTGGCTGGCTGGCTGGTTGTTTCCACATCCTTGCAAGCTACATGTATCGACTGGAACAAGCCACCCCTGGAACTACATAGCCACACCTTGCGAATCGCAAGGGCGGCGTCCCTGCTTCTTGCGCGCAACAGCAACAAGGTTCGGTGCTGCGGCGGGAAATCATTCCTTCATCACGCCCACTGTCCATTCCGTACTTTGATCCATGCACAAGGTAGAGACAGCAGCACGAGGCACTCAATGCCTTTCGTGTCTTGGCTCGATTGGTTCTCCACTCCCAACAGGTCCACTGAAGATGCAAAGCCGCAGCTCAGCTCAGCTGGCCCAGCTGCCAGGGCCAAAGTCGCAAGCCTCAATGATGAAAATCCCCCGGCAACCCGACGGGCCAAAACCTTACACGTCGGCGTTGTGGGGCCTCTCGGCAGCTCAAGGAAACTACCGAAAACAGATTCCACCAGACGTCTCCTACGGCTGTCGCTTCCGAGTTGACGCACCTGACTGAGGGTAAGCTGGAAAAGAATAATCAGCCCTCTTGTCGTCGTCTCTTTCTGGGACGATCAAGCCGGGCGCTTCAAAGACGGCAGCTTGCATTCCTGCGAGGCGGTCCCCGTTGCTCTCTGCTTGGGCGGTTGCTCCGGTTCCTTTGGACAAGCGTTTGTCCATCGCGGCTACTCTGCCTGTGCTAGGCCCGGGGTTTCTTCTCCTTGCGGGGGCTCTTTCGTCAAGTATGCACTATGAACAGGCCGTCTTGGGCGGCTGGGACCGTCCGAGCGAGTAGTGGGAGACGGTGGTGTATAAGAGGAAAGCAAAGGCCAAGGTGAGAAGAGGCTAAGCCAGGGCACGTCTTTTGACAAGAAGTAGGTACCCTCTCCATGGATTATGCAGCTATGATTCGGTCGAGCATGAAGACACGCACATTGCAGACTGTCGCATTGACCTTGGCCGATGCTCTCTTTTCGCTGGCAAAACACCGTCCACCAGAACGTTCTGAGCATGGATCTGTTGGACGCCGGGTATCGTCCACAGGCATCGCCGGAAAGCTACATGTCTCAACTCCCCCTGGCCGAAACGCTCAACTCAGCCGACGGCGCAAAAGCACGGCTGAAACGTCGGCGTCGACAACCGACAGCCGACAGCCGACCGTCGACCGTCGCCCCCATCACCAATCGCACCCTTTGCCCAGCATCTCAGCCAGCTTCTCCAGATACGTCCTGTCCAAGTCATCGAAGCCGCCCACGACCGCGCAGTCGACGTCGATGACGGCGACGACGCTCTTGACCCCGCCGCCGCCCCTGTCGGCCAGAACAGGCACGACAATCTCGCTCCTGCTGTCGCTGTCGCAGGCAACGTGGCCAGGGAACGCGCCCACGTCGGACACCAGCTGCGTCTCCGCGGTGGACGCTGCCGCGCCGCAGACGCCTCTGCCAAACGCGATGGTCTGACACGCCACTTTGCCCTGGAAAGGGCCTAGAATGAGCCGCTCGTTTGCAGCCGACGGGTCGACGACGTAGAAGCCTGGAGGCGGGGGGGGGGGGGAAAGGGTTGGAGGGGGCGAAATGCCTCGTGTCAGGGCTGCAGCTCTTTTCCCCCTTTGCTCGGGTGCGGTTCTCGCTGGGGCGGTTGGGTTCGGGTCTGGTCAATTCGTCTTACCTGCCCAGTTGACCGCGTTGCTGGGAGACGGCAGGGACCTGTAGGCGTGCCAGAGCAGCGACGCGGCATTGGCCAGGTTGCTTTTGCAGGACTCAATCAGCCGTTGCGCGTTGTCGCCAGCCCTTGGTAACCCCCGCCAGCACGCGACGACTTACCAAACCTTGTGCCCCGGGGTGGAAGGGGGGGTGGAATCAGCGGCGAAGAGAGAAGCAGGTTGCTTTGCCGTGCCGACTCACCCAGTTGCGCTGATCCGTCATCAACCCCTCGGCCTGTAGTAAGACTTGCTCGTATGCGTCGCTTTTGGTGACGCCGTCGGCAAAGCGGGACGCATCAGCGTGGACCTGTGTCGCTGCCGTTAGCCGGGGAAGGGGGGGGGGGGGGGGGGGGCCAGCAAGGGCATTGGGGACTGGTACCATTGCAAAAGTACGGCGAGCCCAGCCGGCTGGGAATCCGCGCAGATGGGGGGCAGAAACGTGGCGAGCCTGCGGGTGTTGTTGATGTCTGGTGGTTTTCCTACCCGTCGTCGTCAACTGGTCCAAATGGGCAGACGGTGCCCGGCCGAGGGTTTTGGTCTGGTCAACCGAGCAGACCCACTGTAAACTGTAAGCTCACTGGCCACACAAACTTGTAGAGGGTAGGTTGTACATGGACCAGGTTCATGTTACTCGCGGCAAAAGTTGTTCCATCTCGTCTTTTTTTTTTTTTTTTTTTTTTTTTTCCGCCGCCCAGACATGCAATGCAGTGCATGTTGGCCGGGCTGGAACGAGCTATTCCTGCGTTATTTGAACCCAACGTCGATCGTTTTGCCATGGACTTTTTCTCACCGTCATTCTACAGCAAGCCATTCATAAACACGGGAGTGGTGGAACTGCTCTCAGCCAATCAGCGTCGCTGCAAGCTGTCCAGAACGGAGAGAAGCACCAGCCCCCCTAGCCATCATGACTACCTACAGTATGTATGTTGTGACCTAGGTTGGCCCAGGACTGGTGCAACTTTTTCCCCAACATTGATGTCTTGAAGCCCCCCCTTCTTCATGTGGACGGCAAGCCACCCGCAACCGACCGATCCCCTGCCCGAACCAAGCCGCCGACATGAAGGCGCCAGTTCCATGGAGGCAACGCGCAGCCTCCCATAGCATCAGCAGCATCAGCATCAGCAGCATCAGCATCAGCAGCATCAGCATCAGCAGCATCAGCCGCAGCACCTTCCTTACGCGCGCCTCATTCGCCGCCCCGGCTGCCTCCGCCGCCCGTCCTCAACGACGCCGAGCTCACGACGCACCGCCCAGCCGCCGCGGCCAGCGATTCCCAACGCCCAAGTCCCCGTTGCTCAACCCGCCGGCCTCGACGCGCCCCCCGCCGCTCGACGTGCCGGCCCGGGGCGACGCCCCCTCCACGTTCCGGTACCTGCTGCAGCTGGGCAAGGGCTACCTCCGGTTCTACAAGGACGGCCTGCGCGCCGTGCTGGCGAACCGGCGCCTGCTGCGGGACAAGCTCGCGCGGACGCCGAGCGAGGAGCGCCCGTCGGTCTTTTGGCGGCGGCCGCCCCCCCGCGTGCCGCGGACCTTCTCCCGGGCCGACTGGGTGCTCCTGTGGCGGGTGCGGCACGACCTGCTGCGGCTGCCGCTCTTCGGGCTGATGCTCGTCGTCATTGGCGAGTTCACGGCCCTGGCGGTGGTCTACGTGGACGGCGTGGTCCCGCACACGTGCCGCGTGCCGCGGCAGCTGCGGCGGGGCCTGGAGAGGGCCGAGCAGCGGCGCCGGGCGGCGTTTGACGACCTCGAGGCCCGGCACCCGCACGGCGTGCTGAGCCCGCGCGTCGGGCCGGCCGTCGCGCGCCGCCACGTCCTGCGCAGCCTGCACCTGTCGGGCCGCCTGTGGGACCGGCTGGGGGCCGCGGCGCCGCACGCCCTGCTGTGGCGGCTCAAGGGGCGGCCGCGCATGGCCTTTCTCGACGGCGACGACCGGGGCCTGATCGAGGACGGCGGGCCGACGGGCCTGGAGCCCGAGGAGCTGCGCATCGCGTGCGCGGAGCGAGGCATCGACGTGCTGGGCCGGCGCGAGGCCGAGCTGCGCACCTGGCTGGGCGACTGGCTGCGGCTGACGGCCGCCGAGGACGCGGCCGAGAGGAGGAGGCGGGTGGCAGTGCTGCTGATGACGAGGTGAGTCCGGGAACCCCTGCGGCCCGACTGCCGTGCTGACGACGCGTTCCGCCAGACGGGAGCATTGGCCGCTGCAGCGGGACTTTGCCGTGCCAGACTGGGAGCTGTAGGGGGGGGGGGGGACGACGGCAGTGCAGCGCAGCTGGGGCAATATATGTGCGGTAGAGTCGGATTCGGTTTGGGGGGGGGGTCATGTAAGCTGGCCCTCACGGCCTCGCGGCCCCACGGCTCGCATTTGATGGCCGCTTGTTTTCCATTCCTCCGGACCATTAGGCTAGGATCAGAATGACGAATCCGTGGTCAAGGCATCCTGCCGCCGCACCGAAAACGCGTGACCCCCGTGCCTGCAGAGGCACCAGGCGGTCCCTCCTCGTATCCGGGCCGCGGCCGGCCCTCTGCATTCCTCCAGTCGCCAACGCCCCCACCAGTCCAGACCAGACCCCAACTGGTACGGAGCACACAACATTGAACTAGTCTGGAAGCTACTTGAGGCTAGGCGCAAGGACCCAGCACCTGCAAACCCACGCCGCTACAGTACTGTAGCCCCCTAGCCCCCCCCCCGCCCCCCCCAGAGACAGTTGACCCGCCCCCCCGGCTGGAACCAGACGCAAACGCCCAGGCCGAGGCTCCGTCACATGCCTGCCCGTCCTCCGCCGCCCATTTAAACAACCACCACGAACCCTTTTCCATTGTCCATATCCACGTCCCTTTCCCTTTCCCTTTTCTCCTTTTTGCCCCGGCCTCCCCCCCCTTTACGGCTTCTCTTTTTTTTTTTTGGAAAACTACCCCCTCACCGACCCGCCGAACCACATCACCAACATCACCACCATGGGTTTCGCCAACGGTGCGTTTCGCTTGCCACCCTGCTGCAGGTTCCCCCCCCCATGCTAACCCAGGCCAGCCAAGTTCCCCGCGTCGACTGCGTTCGACCTCATCGACGCCGCCATGGGCGCCTCCGACTCCGAGCGCAGGGCCGCCATCAAGCAGGCCAACGGCGTCTTCGCCTTCACCCTCAAGAACAAGGCCGGCGAGACCGAGAGCTGGCACATTGACCTCAAGGACGCGGGGCGCGTGGGCAACGGCACCGGCGCCAAGCCCTCCGGTATGTTTCTTTTGCAGCTCGAACCGCGGGGGGGGGGGGGGGGGGGGGGGGGGGGGGAGAAGGGCACGAGCTAACGTCGCCGTTGTGCATAGTCACCCTGCTGCTGTCGGATGAGGACTTTGGCAAGCTCGTCGAGGGCAAGGCCAACGCGCAGCGCCTGTTTATGTCGGGCAAGCTCAAGATCAAGGGCGACATCATGAAGGCGACCAAGCTGGACCCGATCCTGAAAAAATCCAAGGCCCAGGCTAATCTGTAAACGGGGGCAAAAAAAAAAGAAGAAAAAAAAAAGAGGGAGAGGGGGTGGGCTGGAAAGAAGGGAGCAGCGGGCGAGGGGAAAAACACTACGCTACGAGGGCTGCGCGGGCTGCGCGGGCTGAGGGAGGCGATGGTGCACTTTGTAACATGGGCGAACGGAGGGCTGTATCTGCGCGCATAGACGTAATATACCACGTGTCGGTGTTGCACACCCCCCCCCCTCGTGTGTGCCAGGCCGAGCGTGCCTCGTCACAGCTCGGTTGCGAGCATCCGGATCCTCTGCTTGGCCCCCTCGCGAACCTCCACAACAATCTCCCCCGCCGGCATCGCCTTCTTGACAAGACCGACGCCGGTGCCGCTGCCCGAGCATCGTGAGTCAACATGTCCCGTGCCGTCCTAGGCAGAAGTGCTTTTGGAGGAAGAGGTGAACGGGGAAGGGGAAACCTACGCCCACGTCTTGACGAGCTTCGCGGCCTCCTCGCTCGAGTAGTCTTCCTTCAAGCTCGTCTGCAAATCCTGGACCGTGGCGCCGTCCAGGAACCGCTCATGGATGCAGCTGACAACCGCTCGGCCGTCGTACAGCGGTCCCCACAGCGTGAGGCTGCTGACCTGGTCGTTGAACGGCGATCTGCAGGCGCCCAAAGAGTCAGCCAAGGCTTGACTTGGCGAGCGACAGCCCCGTCCGGGCTCCAACTTACT
Organism: Ustilaginoidea virens; assembly: GCF_000687475.1. Lineage (NCBI taxonomy): Eukaryota > Fungi > Ascomycota > Sordariomycetes > Hypocreales > Clavicipitaceae > Ustilaginoidea > Ustilaginoidea virens. The sequence goes on from NC_057321.1 coordinate 1,292,110, forward strand.
TGAGTGTGCGGGTGCCGCCGTCGACGGTGTCGAGGACAATCTGCTTCCGAAAGTCTGGATAGCTCGACTCCACCGCGACGGCAAACTAGCAGCACAAACCAGACCAGACGTCAGCGCAACCACGCCTTCCACGCGACCCCGGGAGTAAAGCATGTACTTGCCCTCGTGCCCATGACAACGCCGTCGGCGCCTACAAACGACTCGTCGTCAGCATCTGCCGCCGCGCTCCGTCGTTCCGGTCCCGTCCGGGCGCAGGATTCGCGCGCTCACCCAAGGCCAGAGCCGCGGCAACCCCCCTCTCGGTCGCGATCCCCCCCGCCGCCAAGACGCACACCTCGCTCGCCTCAAACTCGCCCCCCCGCTCCAGCAGCGCCCTCACCTCCGGCACGAAGCTCACCACCCCCATCCCCCGGCGGAACTGGTGCCCCCCCGCGTCGACGCCCTGGCAGACGAGCGCGTCGGCCCCGTCGCGCAGCGCCTCCACCGCGGCGCCGACGTTGCCCACCTGTACGAACACCCTCGGGGGGGCGGGGCTCAACGCCCTGAGCGAGCGGATGATGCTCGCGTGGGGCTTGACCTGGCCGTCGGGAGCGAAGAGCCACACGGCGGCGGGGCGGTGCTCAGCGAGGATCGGCAGGGCCGTCTCGTCGAATCGAGAGATGCTCTGGTGGCCGGTGATGAAGCTGACGCCGACGCGGGCGGTGCCTGACGGGGCGGTGCCCAGGAGCGCTCGGCTCTCTTGCAGGTCGGAGGCGAGGGTGGCGAGGTGCGCCGAGGACGGGGTCAGGTCGTACACGGAGGGGAGGAAGCCTGGTTGGATGCGGGGGGGAAATAGTAAATCGACGGGAAAGGAATGACGTGCCGGTGGTGAGCAGGGGGTTTGGGCGTACCTATGCCGCCGGCTTTGGTGACTTCCGCGGCTAGCTTGGGTGTCGCGGCGCCGAGCATTGGCCCGTTGCAAATCACGGGGGACTGGGTCCATGGGAACCAGGCTTGGAGCAGGCGGGACGGCATGCCTAGTACGTCGACGCGTTGTGCTGGTTGGTCTGAAGCCTGAAGCCTGAAGCCTTTGGCCTTGGAAAGGGTTTTGTTTTGGTGCTGAGGGGAAGTGAGACATGGTGGCATGGTGGCATGGTGGCATGGTGACATGACGCTTTTGCACGGCTTCCAGCGGGGGTTGTTTGGGTTGTTTGGAAATAACCAATCAGACAAGTGCAGCCAGCCTCTCACGGGACCCTCGGCAACTTCCACGGCTTGATGTGCCGGGCGGGCGGGTTTGAACTTTGCGCCGTGAGCACTGCCATGACATGACGGGACTTTGTTTCTACATGCATTAGGTACCTACTCCTATACTTGCTGCAGGGCAGGTACCTCAGATACTACTCAACCAGTAGAGGTTCCCCTTTTTCCCTTTCATCTCCTTGAACATCCTCGGAGGGGGGGGGCGCAAGGTACTGCAGCAATTTGTATTGGCAGCGTTTTAAAACGGGAAACATACATAACCAGGCCCCCCCTAGAACCGCATCGTGACGGCAGGAGGCTTATTGTTCAGCACTCTGTCAATCTCGTCCATAACCTCGGGCGTCAGCTGGTCCACGGCCGCGACGGCCCTGCAGTTCTCGAACACCTGCTCCACCTTGCTGGCGCCCGTGATGGCGGTGCTGACGTTGGGGTTCTTCAGCACCCAGGCCAGGGCCAGCGTGCTCAGCTTCATGTTGAGCCTGTCGGCCACGGGCTCGAGCCTGTTGACCTGCGCCACGATGCCGTCCCACGTGTCCTGGCTGGTGCGCTTCCAGTAGCCCTGGATGAAGTCGACGCTCGTCTGGGCGAAGCGCGAGTCCTCGGGGATGCCGTCCCGGTACTTGCCCGACAGGATGCCCTGGCGCAGCGGCGACCAGACCGTCAGGCCGAGCCCGGTCTCGCGGTACAGGTGGGCGAACTCGGCCTCGACCTTTTCGCGCTGCAGCATGTTGTAGGCGGGCTGCTCGGTGACGGGGCCGACGAGGCCGAGCTTGTCGGCGTACCGCCAGGCCTGGGCGATCTCGTCGGCGCTCCAGTCCGACGTGCCCCAGTAGAAGGCCTTGCCCGTGTCGATGACGTGGTTGAAGGCGCGGACGGTTTCCTCGATGGGCGTGTGGCGGTCGGGGCGGTGGGCGAAGATGACGTCGACGTACTCGAGGTCCATGCGCCCGAGGGAGGCCTTGACGCCTTCGACAATGTGTTTGCGGGAGAGGCCGGTGTTGTTGACTGCGTTTTCTCCGTTTGCCTGGCCCCAGTAGATCTGGGGTAGGGTGAGAGGGAAAAAAAAAAACAGAAAAAAAAAAAAAACGAGAGGTCGTTGTCAGTGGACGGACGGGATCTGCTGGGAAGGAGGGGGGGGGGGGGGGGGGGGGGGGGTTCGGTGTTCTTCCCGCTCTCTCTCACCTTGGTGGAAACAACAATGTCGTTGCGCTTCCAGCCAAACTTCTTGATGGCTTCGCCCATGACAATCTCCGACTCGCCCCCCGCGTAGCCCTCCGCGCAGTCGAAGAAGTTGACGCCGCAGTCGTAGGCTGCCTTCATGCACGCAAACGTGCCCTCTGTTTTGCGGCGACATGTATCGGCCCCAGTCAGCTCCTGCAGCTTGCGCGAGACGAAACCGTCCACCCCCCCGTACCTCTGTCGACGTGGCCGCCGTACGTGAGCCATCCGCCCAGGGAGACGGAAGAGACCTGGAGGCCGGATCGGCCCAGGAATCTGTACGTCATGGGCGGCATGTCGGCCGGCTTGGACATGTTGGGCGAAACGAACTTGGGTCGCTGAGGAAGGCTGCCTTTTCTGGTGTGTCGAGGCTCGATCCTTCTTTTGCCCCGAACAGCGCAATGTATGCGAAGAGGAGGGGGGGGGAAAAGAAAGAAGAAGAGAAGAAGAAAAAGAAGAAGAAGAAAAAGAAGAGAGAGAGAGAGAGAGAGAGAGAGAGAGGCCGCTTTGTGCGCAAGAGCCGGGGGAGCTGGGGTTTCTTGGGTTCGATGTGCTCCCTCGTTCAAACCAGGCGTCAATGATTGTCTCGTCGCCAGACTTCTGCTGCGTCAACGAAGTTGGCCTGCTATTGGAGGGCGCGACGCACCCGTCCCCCCCCACCAAAACCCACGGCCAATGGGAGGAGTCGTACAGTAGCTCCTAGCCGTGGCTTTGTGCCAGCAGCAAAGGCCGAGGGTCCGGTCCCTGTCGCGTCGTTCCGAGGTCACGTTTGTCGGCGGTGAAAAATCTCCGGCCAATCAGGAGTCTGTGCCGGCTACACAAGACGCAAGACGCAGCTGAAAAACGACGAGGGCTTGCTTGCTCGGCTCGACGCGCTTGGGAGGGAGCTGGGATGCCGTGACCCATCCCATCTGATATGTCGCCGGAAGCGAACCGTCACAGACCCTGTCCCAACCATCGGACGGCCTCCCTGCCTTGCCTTGCCTTGCCTTGCCGTCGTGCAAAGTTCCCAGGCACGCAGGTGCTTAAGAGCCATCGTCAAAGCACCCGCTCCGGCTTGTTCCCGCTTCGTGCTCGGTCGTGCTCAAGCTGTCATTCGACCATCACCGTTGGTCCGGTCGTCTCGGATCACCACCAACATGACATGGCGGTCGCTCACCTTCACCGCAGGCCGTGCCAGGAACAAGTGCCGCACAGTGCGTGCCCTCTGTCCGCCATCCCAGACAAACAAAGACAACAAAAAACATGCATGTAGCATGTAGCCATCACAGCAGGGTCACGGTCACCGCTGCAAAGTCCCGCCGCAGCCCGCCCCCGTCTACTCCGTGCGTACGCCGTACGCCGTACTCCGTACTCCGTACTCCGTACTCCATACAGCGAGCGTCTGGTCTGGTCTGGTCTGGTCGTTCAATGCCCAACGTCAACGGATTTGACCAGACCGGATTCCCAGCACGTACGTATGTATGTATCAACCTCAACCTGCTCAGCCATGCCGTGCCAGCAAAGCCACCCACGACGAGACCCCACCCATCTTGCTACTTAGGTACCTGATTGGTGCGAGGTTCCCCAGCCACCACGACCGGCTGGACCAGGTCCCGTCCCTGACGTGTCTTGAAAACTGACGTCCTCTCTTCATACTCCCTACTGCGTACATACATAGCCCGCCACAGGCTGGATAATTAGCCCCGCGGCCACACGAACAGCCACATGAACCAAACTGCTCCAAGGAACCGCCCCAGCCGCGCGCGCGTCCCTGATATCCGGGCGGTTCTGGTCTGGTCGCTCCCCGACTCGCGCGCTACTCTGTACCTACCCGTCCGCAAGCCGCCGCATCCCTTCATCCCCATCATCGCTGCCATTGCCATGTCATTGCCTCGACAACCGCGCTTGCTGCCCGTGCTTTGCTTGCTGCCCGTGCTTTGCTTGCTGCCCGTGCTTGAATCAAGCATGCACAGAGGCCGGCCGCACTGCCGGGCACGCCCATGTAATGCCTGCCTGGCATCCCCTCACGATCCATCGTCTCCGCCGCTGTCCTCGGTGGAGACTGGACGACTAAACTTGGTCGAGGCCTCGAATCCGCAGGCCGACGACATCAGTCCCCGACATGCTGCGGAGTACTCCGCCATGATCAAACTTTCCTCTGAAAGCTAGCTAGCTGCCTAGCTGCCTAGCTGCCTGTGCACAACCAACCAAGCCTGGGGAAATAAAAGTCTGGCGGCACTCGACTAGGTACGTAACAGCATGTGCCACGTAAAACAACTCGCAAAAACCTCCCCCCCCCCCCAACCACGTCTTGTGCAAATGCCGTCCATCGCAGGGCTATACGGATGAAATTTAAAACCTAATAATCAACGTCCTCTTGAAAATGCTACCACATTACTATATACAAAAGCAATCCTGAAACACCTAGCCGCAGCAGATTGTCTTCATGAATTTCTGGAAGCCGCTGGGTTGGGGCTCCGCAGGTCTCGCACTAGGCTGGCCCGCGGCCACCATGGGGCTCTGCTGCTGCTGCTGCTGCTGCTGCTGCTGCTGCTGCTGCCCCCTCGGCGGCGGCAGGTTCTGCGTGCTGTTCTGGAACTGGGCTTGAGTCGAGCCCGCAGACGTGCCCAGGTCGCCTCGGATACCCCCCACTCCGCTGGCCCGCTGCGCCGGTATGGCGCCTGGGCCGCTTGGCCGATCTCTCTTGCTGCCCATCTGCTTGATCGGTGAGGGAGGGGGGGGTTGTGCGGCGTTTAAACGGCCGACAGTAAGGTTCTGCGCTTGCTGCTGATGAGAGTTGGTAGTATTCCCAGGACGATGGCCACTGTGCAGTTCCATTTGAGACGGCCCGGGACGCACATTTGGGTTGTGGAGATATCCAGCCCCGTGGCTCTTCATCGCGTCCCATCCCTTTCCCGAATCCTTGCTCGTCTTCATCCAGTCATACTCGCCGTCCTCCACCTCGCCCGTGTTCTTCAGCGCCTGCGTGAAGAGCTCTCGCAGGTAATCGTAGTCGGGCGTATCCTCGAACCCGAGGTTTCGGACATACGTCAGGTACTTGGAGAACTCTTCGGGGAAGCCCTCGCAAAGGTCCTTGATGGCCGTCGTCTGCTTCTTCTCCCCAATCTTCTCGTACTTTTGCTTGTTCGTAGCGGCCTTGAGTCCCTGCCAGGGGAGACCGCCCCGGAGAAAATACATGAACACGTGGCCTAGAGCCTCGAGGTCATCACGTCGAGACTGTTCGCGGCCCAGGTGCGTGTTGATGCTCATGTACCGGGCAGTCCCCGATAACGACTTCCGCTCTCTATAAGGTATATGCTGCTTCGTCTTTGGATCACGGTATTGCTTGGCCATGCCGAAATCGACCACGTGAATAACATTGGCTGTTTTGTAGTTGGGACGTCCAATCAAAAAGTTGTCGGGCTTGATGTCGCGATAAATGAGATTCTTCTCATGAATTGTTTGGACTCTGGACAGCATCTGCTTGGCAACCATGACGACAGTCTTGATGGTGAAGCGGCGTCCGCAGTGGTCGAAGAGGTCCTCAAGAGAAGGACCTAGCAAGTCGATTACCAAAATGTTGTGAAGACCTTCCTGGCCGAAATAATAGACATTGGGGATGCCAGCTAAAATTAAGAAAAAAATAACAATGAATTAGCATCGTGACGGACGGGATTTCAAAAAAATAAAAAAAAAATAAAAAAAAAAACCAGGGGCTGAAGGAGAGGAGGCAGGGCTTACGGCATCCGACCAGGATCTTGTACGTCCGATATTCATCTCGAAGTTGCGGAGCGTCGCTTTTGCGAGGTTCCTGTGAGCACAAGTGTCAGGGAGACCAAGGCTTGGACCTGAAAGGTAGTAAGGGCCCATGTGAATTGAGTTTTGGCAAAGACATACAAATTTGATGGCCACTTGTTGGTTGTTTAGCAAATTGGTCCCCTCGAAAATGACGCCAAACGAGCCCTCTCCTATCTTCTTTCCTACACGATAGTGGACGCCAACAACGTTTGACGACGAAGAAGCCATGATGACGCGGCGGGAACGATTGCCTTGGGCCGACCCCGTACGTCGGCGGGCAAGTCTGTTATTCGGAATAGAAAAGCGTCGATGGAAATGAATGATGGAATTGGGGGAGGGAAATAATGCTGCGTTATCAGGATGTGTTGTTGGGTGGTGGAACAGGGATAGGAAGAACTAGCAGAAGCTTGGTGGAGAAGGGAAACGACGAATAAAAGGGTCTGGTCGAGAAGGGCAGTTTGTCGGCAGTAGGCGGTAGGCAGCAGGCAGTTGGCAGAAGGCACGACCGAGAAAAGCGTCGGAGCGGTAAGTCAGCGACGATGGACACGACCGGTCTGGTTCCTACCATCTCCGAGCGGTGGCGGCCTGTCGGTAAGCAGACGCAACGGAAAGAGAAGTCGGAGCGGCAGGTTGGCGGCGATGAACAACGACTACCAAAACCCAGGGCCTGTGCAAGAGAAAAAGGAGACGAGAGAGGTTGAGGTGAGAGGGGTTGGGGGGCTGGTATGCGAAGTCGACCAGATCTACGGAGTACCTGTGATACCGTTGGTGGAGGGAGCAGGCAGGCAAGGTCTTTGGGCAAAGTTGCCCCGGCCAATTTCTAGGGCGACCAAAAAGCGAAAAGTCTGCTGACGGAGGCACGGAACCAACAGGGCCGCAGCCGGTACCAGAAACCACAGCTTGATGTGCGGGTACAGCGGTTGTACATGGACGCAGGGAAAGGTCCGGTGGCAGGGATCAACAAGCCACGGGGGGAAGGGGGGGGGGGGACGTCGTGGTCACCCCGGACGAACTGTAGAGTGACTTGGACGGGCATCTCCAGGTGTGGAGATCTCTCCAAAGGCCAGGCAGCTCTTGAGGCCTCGCATGTATATTCCGGGTACCTTGGATCGTTTGGATACGCGAATTCCGGCCCTTCAGCCACCAAACAGTCCACGGTGTACGAGCAGTAGTAGCTCGATGGCGCTAGGCACGTTACATTCGACGGCTGCCGACACGACTGTACCGAGCACGTCACTCTCAGCCAGAAGCAGGACGTGGAGAACCTACCAGGTACATGAGAGTCCAGGAGGCACCAGGTCACTAAGTTGTTTTTCTTTCTTTGCCCAATGCAGCCAAGCTAGCGCCGCCGGCCAGGCCAGGCTAGGCCAAGCCAAGCCAAGCCAAAGCCAAAGCCAAAGCCAAAGCCCAAGCCAGGCGAGACGGCCAACAAATGGCGGCGTTCACCTCCTGGAGGCAAGTAGGAGGGAGGAGAGGTACCTCCTAGGCTTGGATGAGATGAGGCAAACATTGGTACCGCCCCGAGTCAATCGCATTGCTGAGCATGGAAGATCCCAGGCGGCTGCGAGTCACGTCCGAGGAGCCTGATCTTGCCAAGAAGTCAAGCGCAGCAATCCGGTATTGCCAGTGGCAATTGGGAACAAGTCGATGCCTGCGTTGTGACTGCGTGTGCTACCACCCTTTTCTCCCGCGCAAGTTGGCCGCTTTGGCATTTTGACTTTGGCTGGCCAAAAGCCACATGCAACGAGCCAGCGACCAGCCAGCGACCAGATTCAGCACAGATTGAACTTGCGGAAAAACCGCAAGTTGCAGGCCAACAACAAGCTCACGCCAGAACGTGTCAATCGGGGGTGCGGTCTGCCCATTCGCCAAATCCCACTACCCATCTTCGCATGGGCGTTGTCTTCACAACCTCTCCCATAAGCTCGCTGTCTTGTCGTGGAGACGAGACGACCTCGTGGTGCCCCTTCAGTCATTCCCAAGTCGTCCGTCAATGAGTACCTATTGACCGTCATTCGCAGTTTCCCGACCTGCTCAGCTTAGGCTGTCGTCGCCGTCGGTAGAGCCCCTGGACCTTCAAAAAAAAAAAAAAAAAAAAAAAAAAAAAAAAAAAAAAAAAAAAAAAAAGGCGGAGGCAGCAATGGGCCAAGAAGATGGACGGTGGACTTGTGGCGCTCCAGACCAGATGGAGGTTAGTTACGGCTGTGAAGATTCGGCGAAGCCTCAGCAGCCTGCATTGCAATCCGGCTGTGTATGTGTAGCTTCATGTAGCTCCAACCGGCGTCGTCATATACATCCATGACCGATGCAGTTGCGTCGATATTCGCTCTCCCCAGCTTCCATACCTTTCACAGGGATGCCAAACGCATCGGCAATCAGGTACCAAGGGCGCTGCAAACCAGTCATGATGTTATGGACAGGCTGCTAATCGTGTGGTGGCGCAATATAGATCCCTCGGTGCAACAACAAACTCACATGCATATTGCACAATTGTTGCCAAAGTCTCTCCCACACGGGCACACGGGGCACGGTTTCTTAAAGTATACTCCAGTACCTTGCAGAAGCGCGGGAAACGTTTTGCATGAAACCCCCAACAAGTGTATTGCAGGCTTCTGCCTCTATGCTAAAGTTCGCGGGTACCTGAACCAACGCCTCCAGCCCAGTCGCCTCCAGGCTTCATTAAACTCTGCGCAAAAATCTCCACACGACCTAGTTTTTCATTAGTACATGACCGTGGCTCGCTGCTTGACGAGTCGACTCTCCAACCAATGGATCGCTCCCCGTAAGAAGGTGAGACGAGGCCCCCGAAATGTGACACGACACCTAAGTGAGCTTCTGCTTGATGAAAAAGGATCGGAGATGCGACAGTTGCCAAGCACACGTAAGGCCAATGACGATAAGCTGGATGATGATCCACCGGATAACACGGGCGTTGGTCGTTTCAGACTGGTCTCTGAAGTCGGCTTCACGTTCCTTTTTTTTTTTTCCTGTCAGTCATGTGATCATAGTCATGCAGGTGGCAAGAGAAACGAGGCGTAGGGGAGTTGGCAAACTAGCAAAACATACTCTTTGGAACACTTGCTCACGACGAATGTCAATCAGCCTATTGTTCAGGTCCTTTACGCGTCCCGCGATATCCTCCATCTTGTCCTTGTCGCTGCTTTGAATCTGACCCGACTCGCCAATCACAAGGTCAAGCTTCATCTTGATGCCGCCGTTAGGGCCGTGAGCGGACAACCACGATGATCGACCGGACGTTGACGAGGGCGTAAAGCATATCTTGTGGTCGCCGGACTCGTGGGCGGTGAAGGTAAAGCGGCCGGAGGACGAGCCTCGTTGGGAGACGACACGATGATCATTGTCAAATACTTCCTGTTAGGACGGTCAGTCAGGCATTACGAGGCGTAGACCTGTTCCTTTTGAAGAGGCAGCAAAGCTCGCACTAAGCAAGCTTATCGATGTGCTTTGCTTAAAAAAATAAAATAGGAAAAAAAAAAAGACAGAGAAAGACGGGGAGGATGGGAGAAAGAGGCAATATCACACGCACATCAACAGAAATGTAGATGTTCAGGCCAGTATGCTGCTGCCAGGCGTGGATACGGTCGTCATACTCCTCAGCAGAGTAGTGTCCCACGACCAGTGTATCCTTTGGAAGGTCTTCGAAGAAGCATTTTGGCGTCGAAGCATCGACGTAAAAGTACAAAGCCTGTGCGGCCGATGCCAGCGACAGGAGAGAAAGGAAGGCCTTCATGATTGTTGTGACTGCTGTCGATTCGCTGGCGGATAGCTTTACGTGATGACGCTTCCAATCCAAGGCATCCGTTGGAGACGCGGAAATCTCCCTAGACCTCGTCCAGACCAGAGCCGGATTTGCGATGGGGTAGGCAGCGTTCAGCGACGAAGTGTTGAACGTCGGAAGGGGGTTCGCGATGCTCCCTATCTGGGCTACGTGCTCAGAAAGCTGCCACGTTCAAGAGAAGAGAGGGACACCTCCCATTCGCCGGGTGGGTTGCGCTGTGATTGGCTCAGCCTGCCAGCATGTGCACCCAAGGCAAGGGGGGCCAAGGGCGAAATCACGTGATCGCTTTCTTCCCAGTACGCCCCGTCAAGTAAAGTTATCAATGCCTTTGCCTTGCCTTGCCGCGCGACTGTAAACTACTCCAGAGTCCAGAGTCCAGAGTCCAGACAGCCCAGCCCATGGTGACTTGCATCAACCACCCCAGTTGTAAATTTTGGAGACGCATTATTTCGCATCGGATCCGCAGACAACCGGTCAAATTCCGGATGCGCCCATCGGGGGTCACGTTCTCTCTTTTCTGATCTAGACGATTTCTCTTTTCCCTTTTCCCTTTTTTTTTTTTTTATTTTTTTTTTTTCCCTCTCAGAATCTCGGCCCTCGTTTCAAGTTGATCCGTGTCCGCACGCGATGACGCGGATGGATTGAACCCGGCCAAATTCAACATCTCGACCAGCTACAAACTCGCAGCGCATTCTCCTGGTCAATCGGCAAAAGGCCTACAACAACATCAACTCCGCGACTGCATCGGCGAAACATGACGTCCTCGGACCTCCGCGATGTTCTTAACCTAGGAGATTCGTCGTCTGGACCTCGACCGTCAAAGAAGCAAAAGACGTCTGCGTCTCGGCCCAGTCTCAAAGGCCTTGCCCGCGAAGTGCTCAACCTCGGAGGCGACAACCCGATCGCGATTGTTCCCCAGGCCTCTCACTTCAAAAAACGGCGCCTGGCCAGCCGAAAGCCCACGGCTCGATGGGAACTCAGACCGTTCAGGAACTCGGGGCGCCAGGACGCAAGCTTGATACTGAGGCACTGGAGACGGAAGGAGGCGAAAGAGCCCCCCGCGGGCCTTGCGGGCCAGCAGCACGGGCAGCAAGCGGGAGGCGCAGGGGCGACCGAGCCCGAGGAGGCTGTGGAAGATTCCACGTTTGCAAAGTTCAACGTCAAGGTGCAGGTCCCCCGGTACAGCGCGGACCAGTACCGGGTCTCGCTCGAGAACGACGACTGGACCAAGGAGGAGACGGACTACTTGATGGACATGGCGAGCGACTTTGATCTCCGCTGGACCATCATCTGGGACCGGTACGAGTGGACACCGGCCGCGACGAACGGCGAGACCGACGCAGACGGCGACGAGGGCAAGGCCATTGTGCCTGCTGCGAGGCCCCGCTCCATGGAGGACTTGAAGGCCAGATACTACGAGGTCGCTGCCAAGATGATGGCGGCGCACAAGCCCGTTCAATACATGACGCAGCAGGAATACTCGTTGCACGAGCTCATGGCGCAGTTCAACCCTAAGCAGGAAAAGCTGCGCAAGGAATTCGCCATGACCACGCTGTCGAGGTCCAAGGAGGAAGCCCGCGAGGAAGAGTCGCTGCTCCTCGAAACCAAGCGCATCCTGGCGAGGAGTGAGCGGTTCAACGAGGAACGGAGGGAGCTGTACAACAGGCTGGATTACCCGAGGGCCGAGGCCGACATCAGCTCGTTCAAGTCCTCGGCCGGTCTGCAAACCCTGCTGCAGAACCTCATGAGCGTAGACAAGTCCAAGAAGAGAAAGTCCATTCTGGGCACCGAGGGAGCCAGCACGCCGGCCGCAGCAGCAGCGGCGGCGGCGGCGGCGGCCACGGCGGCCCAGAGCGCTGCGGCGGCGGCACCCGCCGAGTTTGGTGGCAAGAGAGACAGCAACGCGGCCTCGAACGCCGCCACGCGCGAGTCCACTGCTGCCACGTCGACACCGACCGCTGCCAGCAAGAAGGCGCAGCAGCTGGAAAAGCAGCACCAGCACCAGCCCCTGGTTCGGCGAAAGCTCAGCAGCCACGAAGAGGCCGTGTATGGCGTCACGCACCACGACAGACTCGGCTCCGGCCCCACCTTTCGGACCGAGAGAATCAACAAGCTCTTCTCGCACAAGTCCAACCAGCAGCAGTTGCGTATTAACAATACCCTCAACGAGCTGGACGTGCCTGCCAAGCTGGCCATGCCGACCGCCGCCACGACGCTGCAGTACGAGCAGCTGCTCGCGGCCGTGAACAGCCTGCTGGACGCCAGGAAGGTGTCGGACAAATTCGACGCCGAGATCAAGATGGAGCAGGCCAAGAAGGCGGACCGGGAGAGGACGCAGGCTCCCGGCCCGACGCTGTCGGCCGGGTCCAGCAGGAAGCCGGCGGCGGACAAGAGCCAGCCCTCGGAAACCAGCAGCGCCGCAGAGGCGAGAGCTCCCGCTGGCCTGGCGCGGCCGGAAGCTCAACCGGCCGCCGCCGCCGCCGCCGCCGCCGCCGCCAACAGGAGCGAGGGGCCCAGGGATCGGCCTCGGCCGGCTCCCAGGGGAGGCGAAGAAGAAGCCGGGCCTGCCCAAGGCGACTCATGCGCGAAACCGGCGGGGAATGGACCGACCGCGGGCAAGCCAGCCGAGGATGATGGAACCAACGGCAAAGGCGCCCCCAGGCCGGGCGGCAGCAGTGGTGGTCACAAACGAAGTGCGAGTGTGCTCAGCGCCGTCAGCGACAAGAGCGCTAAACGGCAAAAGAAGCAGTAACGAAATTCTGCACACAAGTCCGCTCTACGTGGCCCCGTGCCCCCCCCCCCCCTTTCACCCTTAAAAGCTCGTTCGGTTCTTTTTTCGAACGGCGCGCGTTTGATTACCCAGTCGGGACAAGGATCCATGCCAAGGAACCGCGGCGTCGTATGTTTGGGGAAGGGGGGGGGGGGGGACAAAGGCTGTGGGCGCTATTCTTCGTTGAAGCAAGAGCACCAAACTCTGTTTCCATCATGACCAAGATCTGGAGGGCTTCAAGAGCTGCGTGTCAAGACATTCTCCCCGGCAGCCACCCGAAGCTTGGGGACTGGTGGACCCTCAAAGGTACGGGGCTGCCCGGGCAGCATGTCTTGAGGACTTGGGTTTCGAGGCCAGGGAAAGGCCGGCGTCAAGTGGCCAGCCTTGGGTTTGGTCTTTGTGCGACGTCCAGGGGCTGGCGCGAGGGAGACTCATGGTGAGGCGAGAAAGGAAATGTTTTTCTCGGTTCACTTCGGCCAGCGGCTTCCTAGCCGGGCCTCGACGTCTACAATGCAGATACATTACTTCGCGAAGGATGATAAATTACCACTTTTTGGGCATGCGCCTACACGTGCTTGAAGAATCATTTAATTTGGGTGCCACACCGAAAGCGTGTTTGTCCCACCCCTTGGGCGCCTTACTACGTGATGGGGATTGTGAATGCTATTTGGCCTGTCAATTGGTGACGAGGACCACGAAGGAAGGGATGGAGGTGCAAACACACCAAAGTTGCCCAGCCATGCTACCTGCGGAATCACCAAGGGGAAAGTCGAGAAGGGGGGGGGGGGGCAAAAAAAGGCAATTCACGCATGAGATGATTGATTGATATTGCGGCAGGCAATGCCAGCCCAACAACTGCGTGGGACGGATATCGATAACGAGGCTGACAGCGAGTTCCACGTACCCGCCGCGTAGGAACAAGGGGTTGTTATGGATGGCTGCAAGATGGACGAGTCCTAGCAACGAAATGTCCCCGCGGGTCGATGTTAGAAGGGTTGGCCAGCCATCCATGACCATGTATGGGATGAGCGGTGACTGGTTTCGAAGGTCGGGCGTCAACCCGCAGTTGCTGGCTTTCTCCGTTATGTCGGCCGGCCTTGAGGGTGCAGCCATCGAGAGCAAGGAGGCTATCGTTTGGAGCAGTAGCAGGAGCAGGAGCAGGCGCGGGCGCAGGCGGAGCGTGCTTTGGCGCCCTCAGCAAATTAACCTTGAAGTGGCGGGTGCGGCGGCCCATGGTCCATGTGGTTTCAGGATTCAGGTGTCCAGCGGCAAAGGAAGCGGACGCTAAATGCTGGACCTGGGGAAGATGTGAGTGATTGTCGACGAGGTACATGGGTATTTAGCCCAGAGGACAAAACAAAACCCGACTTTACGCGGTGACTGGGTGGTGGTTGCTCGTCAAGACGCAAGGCACGTACGCGTTGCCAGCAGAGAGAGACAGAGAGAGAAGGAGAGTGGAGCTTGCATGCCGAGTGAAATGCCACCGTCTTCGCGTGGCAAGCATCAGCAGATTTCTGGGAAGCGCTTAGCAGTGAGCACGGGCGGGTATCCCGTGACGCGAGGTGTGATTGGTCGTTTCTGCTGGCCCAAGATGAATAGTGGTCGAATCGCATCGGGCTGGGGGCACATACGGCCGGGCCTGGAGCTTGACCAGATAGTCCGTACAATGGTGCGACTCGGCTCCGATGGGGCGGACTGACGCCGTCCTACCAGCCTAATTCCATTCTTCATGTACTCGGTAGTCTGTTTGCTGTATTTGTGTTCTTTTTATAGATCCAACCTGACGCAATGGGCCTCTATGCGTCAGTGTCAGTGCATAAACGCAAGGTGCTCGCTCAGTGACGGTCCAGCGGCCGGGTGTGCACTGTAAGCGAAGGGCTGTGCTATTATTCTATTCCTGGCAGCTCAGATCAGAGGCTAGTGAAGAAGGCCTGGGTCGTTCGTTTGGGGCAAAATCGGAAATCGACCAGTTGACTGCATGTGGTGGTCCGCATACCCGCTGGAACTCCTGTTCAGGGCGATATTCGTCAACGCCCCATCGATGGCCACCCCCACTTCCTCCTCCAGCGGTCCCGAGCGCGCAGACGCGCTCCAGCAATATGAACAGGGGGGGGGGGCTTTTGTCCAATGCGGCGGGAAAACAACGTGGGTGGCCCGTGACGGGAGACGAGACGCCCGCGGCACCCCTGTCCCATGCGCGCTTCCAGTGCGTAGGGAGCGGGACAGCCAGGCGAAAGGCAGCACAGCCCTTGCAAAGGTTGGATTTGCCGATGCTGTCGGCGAACCTAACGGGCGTTTCCTGTTTCAAGCTGCCAGGCGCCTTGTTCGATACCCACTTCTGGGCAGTCTTTGCAACGAGTTGGCCGAAAAACAAAGCTGCTACAATTGAGCGCCTTGGCTGGGTGGGATGAGAATGATGAAGATGAAGAGAAGAAGAAGAAGAAGAAGACGATGATGGTGGTGATGATAATGATGATGATGAAAGAGAAGAAAGAAAAGAGAGAGAAGAAGCGAGAGAGCTCGCCGTGATTCGCTTCAATGCATCCGCCAGCTGGCGAGACCCAGATTCTACAGTCGCCAGCCGCAACTAACGAGTGCTAGCAGCTTCCCAATCCGTCACCCCAACCGAGCCAACCGCGCGTTGCCGTCGGAAAGGAGTGGGTCGTGGGTCGTCGAGGGCTCCGAGGGCGTCGAGGGCGTTCTCAACCGCGAGATTGAAAAGGCTTGGCATCGAGTAGGCGCCATGTCCCGTCAGTACCTAGGTACTTATGCAGCATGTAGCACGTACCTCCCCTTTGTGGAAATTTAGTGGAAATTTAGTACATAGTGTTCGTCGCTCCAGCCGACCGACTTCAACGCTTCGATCCCTGATAGTCTTCCATCTGGACGCAGTAATACCATGCATGCATCGCATCGTCCCGCAAACCAAGTGACCACCGCAAATCGACAGCCAAAGGTCGTGGGCGAGGGTCAGCTGCGCCTCCTGACACCTGGTTTCCTGGTTTCCTGGTTTCCTGGTTTCCTGGTACTTCTCGTAACGTCTTGCCATGTCTCGTTCCGTGTGCGAAGCCCCCTTTCGGTTGCTGACTGCGGTTGCTTGCTGACGGCTGTTAGGGTAACCCCGGTAAAACCCAGCTGCTCTCGTGCTCGACGGGAGTGCCACAAGCAATCACTAGGCAGGACACCGCGGCAGAGCATCGCAAGACGTGTGCTGCGCTAGTGCCAGCCTGAGGCTATGTGGTAGCTGACTGCCGTGTCCTCTCAAAGGGTTGTCTTCCAAGGGGCATCATATAACCGCCCGCCTAGGAGCATGCCCGTGTGGCGCTAAGCATCATCACCTTTGGTTCAATGAGACGAGACGGTTGCTTTTTCCGTCCATTCGCGCGACAAGCGCAACCAAAGGCCTCTATCGAGGAGGCTAGCCTTGCTTTTCAGTTCAACATGACATGACGTTGGTTTCCAACTCGTCAGTCCCAAAGCCCATCGGCGTCTGGCACATACTCTAGCACCAACCAAACCAGCCTTGCCGACCGTGGATTTCCCAGAGGTCAACGTCCTTTTTGTGAACAAAGAATCGCTTACTGATATGATGGCACTCGTTGTTGCTGCAGACTGTGATGGCTTACCTTTGCCTCAGCTACGTGCGTTTCTCGAGCACTACGGGAGCACACAAAAGCAGTCACTTGTTCCAACCCGCCATGCCATGCCGTGCCATGCCGTGCCGTGCCATGCCGTGCCATGCCGTGCCAGGGCCAGGCTTGTCCATGTGGGCCAATGACGGAACTGGCGTCTTGGGCGCAATGCATCCTCCAAAGACTGGTTAAGCACAGCCGCGACAAAATGGGTACGAGGTGTTAGACGCGGCGTTAATACATAGGAACAACCCAGCCCACACCATGCCAACCTCCCGGTATCAGTCTCGTCATTGGCCAGCCGCCGGCTTCAGATTAGGTCGGTTGATTAAGTTGCTCGACCAGCAAGGGAACAGAACGTGCCTAGGCATGAGCCCATCTACCGACCAGGATGAAACATTGCCTCGAAGTGCATGGCATGGATCAGGGGCGTACTCTTATTGTTCTTTGTGTGTGGTCGGTCACCTGGCCTCGACGTCTGGTAATGGCATTGCCCTGCGCTAAATACTCCGTTCTGAGGCTCTAAATCCCCCCAAATTCTGCAATGATAAAACAATCAATCTGCCGTCGCCACAGGCTTCGTCCAAAGGCTGCTGCCGTAACGTCAGCACGCATCAATGCCGATTGGACGGTGAGGAGCCTCGACAGAAACAATAAATGCGTCTATAGGCAAATAAACTTGGCCACGACATGTGTCTCGGAGTGCTCAGGGAGCAGCCAGCGGGGCGGAGTCGCAACAGAACTTAAGATGAAGCTTTTCTTTCTTTTTTTTTTTTTTTTTCCAAAAAAAATCAAGTCTGACTTTGCAAAAGGTTCCTTACTGTTACGGGGAGTCGGGACCGAGTCTACGCGGACGCAAGCTTGCATCCGCGTATTTTCACTTGGTGGATCTGTCATGTCGCACAAGGCTGCTGGGGGGGGGCTTTCAATTTCAATCAGGAGAATTCAGTCGGCTCATGTTTTTTTTTTTTTTTTTTTTTTCCCCTTTTTCTTTTCCCTTTTTCTTTCTGCCATGTCCCAGTCACTCTGCCGGAAAGGTGCGTCGTGCACGCCCTACTAATAGAGTTTTGTCCGACTATCTCCCGTCCGCATATGTATAAGCAGCCGGTGCGTACATAGCAAATTTAGCAAACAATGCAGGTACTGAGTAAGGGGGTGCGGCTGGAATAAAGTCTCTCCCCCCCACCCCCCTCCCCGCCCCCAAAAAAAAAAAAAAGTTCAAAAAGAAAATATCAAGTTGACTGCAAACAACTACAAACTCGGGTAGGCTCGTGCTGTCATCAGCGTCGTCATGCACATTGCACACCAGACTGCAACAGCTTAACCGACATGGCTGGACAGGTCCGAGCGGGCCCTTGTCGCGGCAAACACCGCTTACTGCGGCCACGCCCCAGGCTGGATATGGGATATGCATAGGGAACGAGGATGATGGGGGTTTCCATAGGCTGAGTTTGCTTGGGTCAAATGTCTTGCATTGTCTGTCTTGGGCTTGTGCACAAGCTGTGTGGCTCACCATGAGCCGGGGGGGCTTTTTTGGGGATGGAGCCATCCGTCCGTGTCTGGTCGACGCGCGAGGCAAATCCTTTTCGTCGGGTTCGTCTTCGGGGCCGCTTGCACATTCGCGCAACTGACTATTCCGTACTACTCCGTACGCACCGGGGAGAGGGGAGAGGCGGGAAAAAGCGTTTTTGTTTGGGCTTGGCGAATTGGGGTCTGCAGACTCGGGAACTTTTTCTATCGATGGGCAAATTTGCGCACGACGAGGCTGCTGCAGCCATTGGGTTCAGAGTTCACATGAGGTTGATCTGGTTATCCGTAGCAATGACCGTGAATGACTGACCAGGAGCATTCTCCCGTTCCGCCGTTCTCGGCCGAGCACGAGAGGGCTTGCTCCGTGCGGAAGTCGAGGTAAACCTTGGGAAGCTGCAAGCTTGCACGCGCAGCACTCCATTCTTGCCCTGCAGACTGGGGTGAGCTTGGGGTGCCATGTACATTAGGTACCTACGTAGGTACCTACCTTATGTAACCCGCCAACAGCACCGGAGAATGGGAGAACGGACGGGGGGGACGAGCATGACGGCCTGGGGTGGAGACGTGGGGCCAGGCCAGGCCCAGACCCAGACTCAGACTCCATTGACTCTTTGCGCCAGACGTACTACCAGGACAAGGAAGGGGTGGCTTCTCTTGGCAGCTGTCCAGGAACAAAGTTGACCTGGTCGACAAGGCCTTAGGTACCTACCTTACTTACCTAAGGTAGGTAGGCACTTGGGTACCTTCCCAGCTTGCTTGCCGTGCGAGTCGCCGGGCTGCTACCCGGGTCTGCACAAATGAAACGAGAGAAACTCTGTCATACAACGTTGCAAAGTCGGCAAAAAGGAGCGATACACGCTCGACAAAAGCTCGGCAAAAAGCTCGACAAATCCCACGCGGCGAAACTTTGCCGCTTTTCGCGTCGAACCGTCGTCAATCTTGTTTGGTTGCGGTCGCAGCCAACGGGCTTGTTGCGTGACACCAACAACAAGCACCAGAGCACCAGAGCACCAGACTCGACGTTGCCGTGACTGTGCTCCCTGCCCGCCCCCCCCCCCCCCCAAACATTCCCTCCTCCGAGCCGGCGCTGGAATCCGGTATCCAGTCCAATCCCAGCATCAATCCAAAGCATTGGCATCTGCTGCCAATGCCGCCCACCCACACTTCTTCCCAATGCAGCGCCAAACGCGACCGGCAAAGCACGGGTGAACAACGCGCCGCCGCCTTTCCGACTGACCTGCGCGTCTCGGCGCTGCCAGCTGCCTATTCGCCCTATCGCACCAGGTCAGCCAGGCGCCAGACGCCGCTACGGAAGTACTCCAAGCCCGCAGTTGACGCTAGGACGTTGATGACGCCACCCCCCCCCCCGCCCTCCTCTCCGCCTACACCCTCCACGACCCGCTCGCTGTCCAATGACCCCTTGCTCCCTTGTAGACCTTGTGCCTTCCCTCACCCTGTCTCGTCCCTTCCTTCCCAAGCGCCATGCCGCTAGAGAAATTTTTGAGGGGCACAAGGGGGCGACGGGGGAACAAAAAAAAAAAAAAAGAGAAAAAGTGAAAAAGTGAAAAAGAGAAAAAGAGAAAAAGAGACGAAAAAAAAAGAAAATAAAAAGAAAATAAAAAGAAAATAAAAAGAAAATAAAAAAAGCCCAACAAGTACTTGCCCAGAAGAGTCTAGGCCTCGTCATCACAACGGAGCACAAGGGGGTCTGGTCGCCAAATGACAGCGAGGTGGGCCGCCCACTTTGCTCGCCTGGAAACTAGCGAGGGAAAAGCGCGGCTTCCGGGCTTAGCGATCGTCTCGGCGCCCTACCGGCAAACAAGGCCAACATTGAATCAATCAATTCTTTCCTCCCCTTTGCCCATGCGGCTGTACTGGCTGTACTTGGGTTGTACCTCCTGCGTATGTGTACGGGGGGCTTGGCTTTTCCTTTCTCTTATTCCCATGCCCGCCTGCTCGTGCTTGTTGCAAGGGGCTGGCCAACTGGGCTTCCTGTTCCCTTCGTAAAGATTCCAGCGTCCGCCCCTCCCTCCTCGCAACCCGCGTCTTGATCAGAAGCCGCCAACCTCGGGGCCCTGTCTGGTCGCTTGTTGTCTCGTCTCATCCTCGCCCTGCATCGATGGTTCCTTCTCTCTTCCACCTCTTGCTCTCTCTTCCCTTTTTTCTCATCTCCTTCGAGACCTGTCCCATCGGTCGGCAATCACCATGTGGAATTTCCGTCTTTCGAAGCCCAACTGATCCCGTTGCTTCGTCGACATCGCACAACATAGCCTTTTCAAGCCCTTGCTGGACTGGACTTGGTCAACTGCCTCGATCACAACGGCTCAAACATCTGCCCCCCCCCTCCCCCCCCCCCCCCCCCCCGCGCCAAGGGACTCGAAAGTCAGTCAGGCTTCACTTTCCGCCACCACATCGTCAAGGAATCGACGGTCACGGGAACCGGGAGCGTAAGCACGTCTTGGGGGCAGATGCTACCTTGGTAGTGAACAGCAATCCCCTTTTCACGCTGTATCGAACTGGCATCCTTGCACATCACCTCTTCATCCCATTGCTGGTCTCCCAAGGTGAGAGCGGCGACGAGGCGGGGCTAGGCTGCTAGACATTGGGAGGCGCAACTGTAGGACTCAAAACTGGCTCATCACCAGGTGCTACATTTCTAAGAGGAGGCTCAAGACTAGTCAAGACGTGGGCTGGATCCTCGGCTTGATTGGTTGGCTTTGCGCTGAACCGAGTCTGAGCTGCAAGCACCACCACACTTGCCTCCAGTTGGTCTTCCATCAAAAAGACAAACAAGACTGGCGACATTTATTTGCTCTTTCCTTTGCCTTCTCTTATTTGTCCCCCCCTCCCCTTTTTTGCCATCCGGAGTGGGTCAACAACACCTTCGCGGTCTAATCACCCGGCCAGCCTGGACATACATACCATTATGTCTGCATTCACGGCTTTAAATGGTGGCTCTCCAAAGACACATGATCCTCCACCCGAGAACGCTGCCAAGGCCCTCCTCCCCTCTGATGAAAGAAACCAGATTGCGCATAAATCCTATGGTCGCAGGTCCCCTGAGACTGTTTCAAGCCATAGAGATGGTTGGCAAGGCCGAAATTCCGAACGAAAACAACTTCCGTCGGGAGGATTTCCTGATGGGGAGAGCTCGCAGAAGCGCAAACGATCAAGCTCGACTGAGCCGAGATGTGAGGGTACGTCGACACGGGAACGAACGCCGGAGCCGGCCTTGGCTGGATCCCAGAATGACGCCAGAGAGGTGTATGGGCCTCTTCAACGAGAGAGCATGCATTTCGGGGAGGCAACACGAGAAAAGGACAGCGCCTGGCCAACACAAGCACCACCTCGAGTGGAGAGAAACGGCTATGAATCACAACAAAGCTCAGCCACCTCTCCCCGCGGGCAGATTGAGGAGCAGATTGGCGATGCCATCCAGAGGGCCGCAGGTCAAGCTATTCGGAGGGCCGCAGAGCAGGCGGACCACAGCGACTACACAAACAACAGCCCAGATGCCGAAGAGAGGCCTGGAGCCGCTTTTGGAAGCCCTTATGGTAGCGAACAAATACCCGAGTCTATTCTACAGCACGACCCCAAAAAGAGGAAGCGCAACTTCAGCAACCGCACCAAAACCGGCTGCTTGACTTGCCGTAAACGGAAGAAGAAGTGTGACGAACAAAAGCCTGAATGTACGTTTTTTGACGCTTGATGTCGGGCGATGGATGCATGGCTAGCCCCTTTGGCTGCGCAGGGCGCATGATGCTAACGAAAATTTTGGGTGGTTTTAGGCAGCAATTGTATCAGGGGAGGGTTCCTCTGTGCTGGATATCCTCCACAGCGAGGAGCTGGCTGGCCAAAGCAGGACGCGAAAGCATCTGCTGTACCGCTCGAGTCCAAAGATCCATCATACGTCCCCCCCGGCGCGTATGGCATGCCGCAGCATGGTGCATATGTGCCGACGCCGCCGCCGCCGCCGCCGCCGCCGCCGCCGGTGAAGCGGGAACCCCTACCGCATTATCGCGGCCAGGTCCTCCGCATAGACCCCCCCCAAGGCCGGCCTTTGGCAGTGACGGAGGATGACCGGCCAACGGTATCAACCATTTCGACAATGACGAGCGCGTCTGCTACAAGCCCGGAGAACAAGTTGTCAGCGATGGCCTACACGCCCGGCAATAGTAATGCCTTTCCCACGCCTGTCAGTGCGAACCCGCAGCCTCCGCCGTTTGGAGAGAGGATGAGCAAGGAGTATCAGCGAGTACCTCCCCTGCATGATCTCAGCAGAGGAAGCGAGCCAGAGACGCCGCATTCGAGCAATCATCTGCCACAAATCAACATCTTGCACCCAACTCGCACCAGCAGTCCAACACCTCCTCATCCACCGCCACCGCCACCACCGCCACCGCAGCAGCCGCCAGCGTCGTCGTCGTCGTCGTCAAATGCCCAAGTCGCCGCTCAGTTGGTCCTGTCGCACACGCCGTACCCCCAACGCCGGACGCAAAAGGAGGAAATGCTATCTGGACGACACTTTTATCCCTTTGACAAGGAGCTGTGCCTGGAACGGGAACGATGTGCGGCAGCGTGCTGGAGGTTTAACAACCTGACGACGCCTCCTACGAACGGAGTATCTCCGGAAGAACGAGCCCGACTGTTTCTGGAAATCCTTCAACCGCGAGACCCAGTGCGCATCTCACCAGCCGAGGCCTCTCCGGTCACCAATGTCGGCCGCGTCGGCCGTCACGTCGCTGTCGAAACCCCCTTTACCTGCGACTATGGCTACAACATCTCGATTGGTCATCATGTTGTCGTTGGACGCAACTGTACCATCAACGACGTCTGCGAGGTGAGGATTGGAGACAACTGCGTGATTGGGCCCAACGTTAGCCTCTTTACGGCCTCGCTTCCCATTGACCCAAAGAAGCGTCAAGGAGGTCAAAGCCCGCAGTTTGGGAGGGGAATCACCATTGAGCAGGACTGTTGGATCGGTGGAGGCGCCATGATTCTTCCGGGTCGCACCATCGGCAAGGGGAGCACGGTAGGTGCTGGATCCATCGTTACCAAGGTAAGCGCAGGATATCACCCACCTCTTTGGACGTTGAAGATGCCGATGGCTAACTGGGTGACCCAAGGATGTTCCACCCTTTACCGTTGTGGCAGGCAACCCAGCGCGAGTTCTCCGAGGAATTGGCATTGCACCATGATGATTCGCATGTTGTGGGAGCTATGGCTTTTTTTTTTTTTTTTTTTCTTTTTTTTCTTTTTGAGAGAGAGATTTCTCATTTTCTTTGCTCCTTTGTCTTTTGTCTTTTGTTTTTATTTTATTTATTTGTTTTATTTTCCAAGCTGGTTGGAGGGGGGAAAGGAAAAGGAAAAGGAAAAGGGGGGTTGGTTATTTTCCTAGTTCATCTCGTGCCATGATACCCAAGTGTACGACCGACATGCCAAATTTTGTGTAATAGTAGCTGCCTCATAGCAAAGCAGTAAGCAGAAAAGCAGGAACCAAAGTGTTTTACGTGGCGACTGGTTCGTCGCGAGTTTCTGGGTTTCTTCTTGGGAGTTGGGAGGTGGTTTTGGCGGATGCTGGGCGGAATAGGTTGTGTGACTGAATAACCAAGTGCTTTGAGCTTGTAATCACAGCATGCCGACTATGCGACACGCTGTTGCTCACGCAGGTTGTTGTTGGCCGCGGTACAATGCCTACCTGGTACCTGGTGACGTGTTGCCGCCAAGATGGCTGGGCAACGATGCATCACGGCCTGCAAAGGGAGTTTGACGAAGCGAGCCACAGCGGCTGATGACGCGCCCCTTGTCGAGAGAGCTTCGGAGAGCCCTGGGTAAGGATGTTGATACTTATAAAGGATGTCTGAGGAACGAGCTATAATAGCTGACGACCCGCTACGTATAAGAGAGCTCCGGAGAGGTCCAGGTAAGGATATTAATGCTTATAAAGGATATCCGAGGAGCGAGTTATAATAGCTGACGACGCGTCCCTCGGTTGAGAAACTTCGAGAGGAAGGGCCCCTCGAGCAATATTGCACACTGCATATCCTCTCTGCAATACATATGGTATACAAAAACAGCTCTGTAGGCGGAAATGGACGGTCCGCACGGCCCAGCCGCCCGTCACCCAGGCTCGCAGCTCTGCGTCTGCTCCGTCTTCTTCCTGAACCCACGTGCGTCTGCTCCATCTTCCTCATGACACCCCTGCGTCCTGCTCCATCTTCCTCATGTTATCGTCAATCATGTGCTCCATCATCTCCAGCGCCCGGCCCTGGTTCCGCAGCTTCCCGAACGCGCGGAACGTGTAAATGTCGGGCTGCAGCCCCGCGGCCTCCATGTCCTGCAGGGCGCCGACCGTCCGGACCAGGTCCTGCATGGAGGCGTAGCCCTTGGTGAGCGTGTTCCACGTGACCAGGTTGGGCTGGAGGCCGTTCTCGCGCATGACCTGCAGGACCTGCTCGGCGAGGGCGGCCTCGCGGTTGTGCATCAGGCCCCGCAGGAGGATGGAGAAGGTGAGGACCGTGGGCGCGGGGTGGACGCGCGCCGGGGCCGGGGCCGGGCCCGGGCCCGGGCGCAGCTGGTCCTTGAGCATGTCGCCGAGGACGGCGAGGGCCGGCCTGGTGAGGCCGCGGTGCTCCGTCATGGCGAGGATGAGGGTGTCGTGGATGAGGGTGCCCTGGTTGCGGACGAGCTGCGACGCCGTGGCCAGGGAGGGGTTGCGGGCCTGGTCTTCCAGCCGCGACTTGAAGAAGCCGTAGTAGGCGAGGAGGTCGTACGGCTGCTGCAGGCCGCGGATGTAGGCGCGCAGCAGGATGGCGACGCTCGTCAGCGACGGCTGCAGCTTGGCCGTGCCGGCGGAGAAGACGCGGTCGGCCAGGGGCACAATCGTCCTCTCAAAGTCCCACGCCGGCCGCGGCGGCCGGCCGCCGGCGGTCGCGCTCGGCGCCAGCCCCTCCTCCTCCTGATGGGCGGCCGGGTCGCCGCCGCCGCCGCCGCCGCCGCCGCTGCTGCCCAGGAGAAAGGGCAGCGAGTCCGGCAGCCACCACTGGAGCGGCTCCAGGTCAAACCTTTTGGCGTACAGGCCTAGCAGGGTGGCGAAGAGGGCCGCGCCGCGCCGCTGCTGCAGGGAGGCCCCCCTCTCCCTCGTCTCCGCTTCGGCAAAGTAGAAGACGCTGTGGAGGGTGTTGTCGAGAACGTCCACCAGGGGCACGTCGGCCAGCTTGGCCACGTCCACGGCTCTGGCGACGGCGTCGACGCTGAGGCTGGCCTTGGCTCCGCGGAACAATGTCCTCCACGCCTTGGGGTCCAGCCGCACCCCGGACTCGGAGAAGAGCAGGGCGAGCCGGATGGCTTCCTCGGCCTCGCCGTGCTGGCAGAGCGAGTCGAGAAAGGCGGTCGAGCTGAGGACGTTGAGCGTGAAGCCCCTCTCGATGAAGTACTCGAGCGCGGCCTTGGCATCGTCCACGGTGAAGCTGGGCTGCTGCTGCTCCGCCTCGCCGCCCTCGGGGGCCTTGCAGTGCAGCAGCGAGGTGATGACGCTCGAGGGCCGCGCCTCGCTGAGATCCGCCCCGGCGTCCGAGAGGCCCTTGAGGATCCCGAGGGCGGCGTCCTTGTGCGCCGGCTCCGCGGCCAGGTTGCTGGCGAACTGGATCAGCGTGTTGGCGTGGAGCTTGTAGCGCGACGCCCGGAGCAGCTCGTACAGCTCGCGCGCCTGAGCGCCCGGCAAGGCCTTGGCAAACAGCCCAAACACCCGCTGGCTGAAGGGGACGTGGCCGGCGGGGCAGCCCGAGACGATCCTGCGCAAAACGTCCATGGTTTCCTCGGCCCGGAGGGCCCTCTCCCGCGCCGCCCCGCCCGCCTCCCGCTGCCGCAGGTGGCGGGCTGCGAAGAGCAGCACGTCGTTGATGGCGTACCCGGGAGGCCAGGGGTCGAGCGTCGCGTCCAGCACGCCGACCGCCCTCCCTGGGTCCAGGGACATTGCCGACAGCATGACCAGGGGCCACTGCTTCCTCCGGCTCTGCTCGTCCAGCCCCCGCCACGCCGCGCGCATGCCCGCCACGCCGGCGTGCTCCAGCAGCCATTCCGCGTTGCGCTTCCACGGCCGCGGCCGCTCGCGGCAGCTCGCGAGTTTGCGGAACCGCGCCTTCCACGCGTTGAACGCTTTCCGCACCGACAGCAGCTCGGTCCCGGAGCTCTGGTGCCGCAGGTAACCCCACTGGAAGCGCTTGCTTACGTCGGCCCTTACGTTGCCGGGCGGACGTCTCCGACGACGACGACACCACCTCTGGCCTGCGTGCCACTTGTCGATTAGCGCGACTCTTGCTCTGGGTCGGGTCATGGTCCTTTGCGTGGCGGGCATCGCTTTCCTGCGCAGCGCCGCACCGGGCGACTCCTTTCCCGTCGTGGCTGCGCGGTCCGGGGACTGTTTGCCTCTGAATCGGGCCCCGGCGAGGTTTCTCTTCCTCTGCGCGGCAGGGCCTGCTTCCCCGCGAGACGGCAGGAGCGGCGTGCCGGCGTGCTGGGGAGAATACGACGCCTCTCCCGCGGCTGCGTGGCTCGAGGGTTGTGGGAGAGCAGCCGGCGTCGAGACGAGTCTGCAGGAGCCTGTTGCTGTTGCTGCTGCTGCTGCTGCTGCTGCGAAACGGTACGCAAACTCGGCATCCGGGCCTGCATCGTCGCGGAATCTGCTCGGCATCGCCCTGGCGCTGCTTTCGGGGGGGCATGTGGCGGGACTGGTCGAGAGCAGACGTCGTCGCGACCTGCTCAGCGACGGCTGCGGCCCGTGAGGAGCACTGCGCCATGCGGCGCTCGCGCGGCAAAGACAAGTAGCACGCATTGTCGGACCGGCTAACCGATGGCGGAGAAGTCCGGCGGCATTGCTCGGGGCACCAGTTGGGGGCGAAGAGGATCTATTTGCCGGGGGTCGCTCGCTCGTCGGGGCTCTTGCCCGGGTTGGTTTGTCGGTAAAAGGTTGCTTTTCAGCAGGCAATGGTTTGGGGGGGGGGGAGTTTGACGCCGATTCAAAATATTTTCATGTAGCGGCTCGTAGGGGCTTGAGTGACATCAATGTGAACGAACGGTGCCTTTTTTTTTAGTGGAGGTGCCAGCCGCCGCGCGCCAAAACCGCCGGCGGCGGCTATTCGGCGTCAACCGCGCTACATGACAGCTGCTGCTAGTCTCTTTTTTTCTTCAACCGCAACGCAACGCGACGCAACGCAATCGCAAACGCAACGCAAACGCAACGCAATCGCAAACGCAACGCAAACGCGGCAAATGCAGTGCTAAATGCTGCCCTCCCCCCACCCCCCGCCAAAAACGGCAACGGCTTCCACTCACCCAACTTCTGGCCCGGAGACAAGTCATCCACCGCTCCGACACCGCACGACCCGCCATGTCGTCCCTAAACACGCTGAGTTTGCAAGCCGAGGCCCGCAAATCGCGCCTCGCTGCCTTGAGAAGCCTCAAGCGGAAGCAGCCCGCTGACGAGGGTGCTCCCTCGGACGACCCGGCAGGGCAACCTCGCCCGGAAGAGCCCGACGTCGCACGGTCCCATCTCTCCGGGCGAAACTACGATCCGGAAACGCGGGGTCCCAAGCTGGGATTCGACCAAGCCCCCAGCGAGAACTTGGAGCAGCCGACTCTGGAGGAACAGGCGGCCGAGGTGGAAGCCAAGATCAGGCAGCAAGCGGCCGAAGACGCGCAGGATGACAAGGGACTCGACCTGTTCAAGCTGCAGCCCAAGAAACCCAACTGGGACCTGAAGCGAAACCTCGAGGCAAAAATGCAGATGCTCAACGTGCGGACCGATAATGCCGTGGCGAGGCTTGTTCGCGAGAGAATCACCGGCGCGCAAAAGGCAGCTACGGGCTCGACAGCCGCGGACCAAGACCAGGGCGAGGAGGGTGCGGTCGGCATGGACGGCGTTGCTCTTGTGGAGGGGCTGAGGGTGAGAGAGCGGGAGGAAAAGGAGGAGGAGAGCAGGGAGCGGCAAGAGGAGGACGCCCTGGTGGCATGAGGTCGTGTACTTTGCTTACGCCTTGCTGAATCTTGGGTTTTCCGGTTGGAGTTTGCATATTGGTCATTAGGGGGCCCCCTGGTGTTTATACATCCTGAATTTATACAGTAAAATTTGATACCCATGGGCGACCTACCTGCCTTGATTCAGGGACTGCGTGAGTGCCAACCTCCGACTAAAGGGGCTCAGGCTGCGCTCACGAGGTGGCGGTGGTCTCGAGTCTTGCGTCCTTGGGCCGTCATTGCGACGCCTCCTCTCTGGGTTGACACGCTTTTCTTCCCTTTCCTTCGGCCGTTCAGGCGACTGTGATGCGTAGGATACGCGCTGCCTGGTCTCTGCAGCATCTTCAAGGTCGCGGCGCGACCTTCGCACCCGTTCGGAGTCATGCGATTCCCCGCGACTCCTGTAAACTCGAGCCCGAGTCCTGTTCCGCGGGGGCGAACGACTGTCTCTTGACGGTGAAGGATGACGCCGAACAGGGGAGGGGCTGCGACTGTGCCTTTGCCCTGACTGCACCCTCTGCACCCTCTGCCCCTTCTGCCCCCTCCTGTCACCATCATCTAGAGAGTGGCTGCGTCTGCTTCTTTGGCGCGGTGAGGGCCTCGCACCACGCCTAGGTGAAGGACGGTCCCTCGAGGCACTCGAGGAGATGGTAGAAGTACGACCAGACGAGAGTGAGCGACGTCTCTTGGGCGATGGTGGCGCATCTTCCTCGTCGCGCCCGTCGAGGTCCCGTTGCCGAGCACGTTCAGCTTCCTGCTTGGCCAGAATCTCATCCGCCACCCCTTGCCTGGGACAGACTGTCAGTAGGGAGGGATGACAAGCCTTTCATCAACACGAACTGACTTCTTTTCCAGGAGATTCAGAGTATCGCTGGTGAGTTTGGGTACAAGTTGGGGATTCCGCAGCTGCTGCGATCTTGACGGACGCGATACGTATGGCCTTTCTTGCGAAGACGCCTTGCACTCATACGAATAGTGACGTGGGGAGATTGTTAGCTCGGGAGCACCGTAAACAATATCGACCACGGGCTAGACTTATCTCGTTTCAAGCACTTTTGACACTGAACATTGGCGGGCGTTGAGCGGGAAGGCCCGGCTCGCCCTCTGTATGCGTGCATGAGTAACGCCCGTTTCTTTTATCGCTATTAGGGTCCTTTTCCGGTTTGATGGAACCCAGCCGCTATGCTTCAAGGGGAGAGAGAGAGAGAGACTACTTTGCAGGGTCCTGAGCGTGATGGTTGACTGGATGGCCCCGAGTCTTTGTCCAGAGGTGAGGATCTCACGTGATTTTCAGAGAATCCGTTTGAGGAGGAGGCGGCTGGGGGAACGTGGTGGTGCGATTTTGTGCAAGGATGTCTCAAAATTGCTCACCACTCTGCGCTGTCGGGGAGTGGTCGAACCACCAAAAACAAGACTCGGTTCGCCTCTTTTCTTCGTCGTCACGTTCTTCTTGCTCGGTTTGGTTGGTTTCTCTACGAGCGTTTCCGCCAAACGTGCTCCATAATAAGGCGAGACTCGGCCTTGCACGAACCTGGACGCCTGCTTGTGTGAGTAAGCAGTTGACTTGACATCAATAAAGTCTCAAAGACCCGCCGTGCACGTGCAGCCTGCCTGCTACACCTCCTACATAGGTAGGTACCTAGGTACATACCTTACATAGTACCTACACTACTACAGCCGTATGTAGCAGGTGCGTGCGGATACACTACGAAAAAACTGGGCTAACCAACTAAAAAAGTCCCAGCCCGCTCCCTCGAGCTCGCCTCGCCTCGCCTCGCCTGACTCTGAAATTTGGCAACCTCGAGCATCCTCCCCCGTCTTCTTGCTCCTGCTGGGTGTCTTGACCATACCATTGGCATCGGCATCGGCATCGGCATCGGCTCGAGTCGCACCTCTGGGTACCTCCACCAAATTTCGTCGGGCTCGAGGGGCTCCGCCGTCGTGCAGTCGTGCGGTCGTGCAGTGCAAATTTCAGACCATCTCTCTCTGTTGCTGCTGTAAGTCTTGTCCAAACCAAACCCGCTGGTCGCGCAGACCAGACCCGACCTTTTTTGCTCTGCAGTTATCAATCCAACAACACAACAACCCCCCCCCCCCCCACCGCAAAACCTCCCTTCCTCTCCACCACACAACCTTGGTGTCGGGTCGCTTGAACCTCACCTCCTCGCCATTGCGCCATCCACACGACGTCCTTCATTACCGTCCATGACTTCTGACGCCCTGCATTTCTAGGTCTGTCTATCGAGTGACAAGCGAGGAGGCTGCTGCCCCCTATCTTGCTGCTGCGACCAGACGACGCAGCGCACTGGTGCCCGATTCAGAAGTTCCCAACATCACAAACGTCGGAAGCCTCGTCAAGTTCGTCACGACAATGATTGCCAACACACTCATCATCTCCTGCCCTTCCGTGTCGATCGATTCTGCCTTTTGATTTTCGATTCTCTCACTGTCCATTTCTGTGTACTTGGTCCGGTGAAGTGCGATTCCTGTTTGACCAAATCCTTGGCGCGACTCATCTGCAGATTTCCTCTTGTTAGACTTTGATCATCATCAGCGTTGGCTTGCGTTGGATATTCCAGCGCTCTCATTCTCCTTACCATGACAACCGCACAAATTCCCGCGGATATATCCAAACCTTCTTTTGCCAAGGTGCGTCAACAAACGTCGTCTTCATCTCACCCCCCTCTCTCTTCGCTTTGGAAACCCCAATGCCCTGACAATGCACGTGGGAACCCCCTTAGGTCGCGGCCTCCGTTACCAAAGAAAGTGCCTCGGCATCCCTTGGCGCGAAAACAGATCCCAAGTCTGCCTCAAAGGCTGTCATCGCAGATGGCTCTTCCAACTTTGAGTCCCGACGACCAACCGCGGTTAGACCCATCACCATCGCCGCTGTCGCCTCGTCTCTCAACCATCTCAGTCTCTCATCAAAAGTCCCAAGTTTGGCTTTGAGTGGGCGCGGCACCGTTCCAGACCATCATCGGTCCAACTTGAGCAAGGAAAGTGGATCAGACGATTCTCAAAAGTGTGATTCCAGCTCAGAATTGGATACCAAACCCCCAAGCCTTGACGGAAAGAGCATCACCTCTGGGACAACCTTTGCGTTGGATGAAAAGGAATCGCTCCGTCCTGATGATAGTGCTAGCGTCAAGGCTGCAGCCGAAGATGATGACGCCTTTTCTATTCGCGGCTCCCTTGTTGCGGGATCGCGTATGAGCTCGGATATCGTTCTCAGGGCAAGGACAGTTGCCCAAGGCGACCTCGCCGAGCGCAGAGCTGCTCAGATGGCCACAGCTCCGTTGCCCCATGGCATCCTCACTCCCCCAAGTGCCTCATCCGAGCGCGGCCCGCCTCTGAGCGCCGCTACCCCTTTAAGCGTTGAGGAATCGTCAGACGCTCTCAATGTCATCTACCGCCAAGCACCGGATGAGAAGCTCCTCGACGCTCTGGCGAGCCCTAGAGATCGCTACTTTCTTCTGAGGCTGGAAAAGGAGGTTATCGATTTCGTCCAGGACTCCAAGTATGTCCCCTGACAAGAATAAAACAAAATTTCGTACGAGTAAGCTGGCTAACCGTCTATGATAGGGAACCGTATATGGACCTACCTCCGTCAAACTCCTTTTGCAGAATGCTGACCCACAAGCTTGCCGATTACTACCACATGACGCACTCGTACGAGCCTCACATCGGGTCGGTTCGAATCTTTAGAACCCCCTTTTGTCGCGTCCCGCCATCGCTAGCCGATATGGCGCCGCAACCCAACGTCTCTACGAGCAGCACGCCCCCACCCGCTGTTTTGCCCAGGAAAATCATGCGCCGCGGTCAAGACGGCGATGGTCTTATGAGTGGCAATGCCTCAAAGCCCACATCCGAATCGGGTAGTGAACTGAAGGACGGCAATAAGTTGGCTGCCAGCCAAAAGTATGTCTTTCCTTTCCAACTCTTGGAGGGTAATGTTGCGCCCTGTATCTGACCAGTGCAATGATCAGGCTATCACGAGAAGAACGTGAAGAAATGTACAAGCTAGCTCGCGAACGCATCTTTGGAAATTCAGAGGACAGCATTCCTGGTAAGTCAACGAAACAAAATTTCTGCCTGCATGCCAAGGAAGTCGGCTGCTAATCCTGTGCTAAAGAGAATGACGGAGGAGCCGGAATGTCTCGCACGAGCTCCGTATCGGCTAGCAACAGAGCAAACGCCAACAAGCGAGGCAAATCCGGCAGGCAACGTCGGGATGATTCTGATAGCTTCGACTCTAGGAATCAGTACACTCCATACTGGGGGCCTCAACAGCAGACATGGGTGCCGCAGTCTCAGGGACAATTCATTCCTTCGGCGCCTGGTCAGTTCAATGCTCAGCCACAGGCATTGTGTCCGCCTCATGCTGCCCCCGGCTACACGCAGCAAACTCCTCCCGCTTACGCCAATGTTGCCGTAATGCCAGCTCCAGCCTCGGGTTACGCAACAATCTATGGCATACCTCAGGTGAGGCAATGAGCTCCTCCCTCACTAATGATGAAACCTCTGAATCGGTGACCTGGATGTGCTAACGTGCCCAAAGCAATATCCCCCTCCTCCTCCTCCTCCTCCGCAGCCGCAGCCGCAGCCGCAGCCACAGCTGCCGCCGCCGCCGCCGCCGCAGCGATATCCACCTGGTGGCGGTAGTCCCATGACAGCCTACGGTACTCCTGCAGCGGCACAACCACAGGCCTGGGCGCAACCGGGTTATAATCAGCCTACCTACCCTGCCCGCGGTGCCGCACCCCCGTCAGGACCGGGTCATGCTGGTATTCCTTATCCATACGGACAGCTACCTGTCAATGTGAACCCTCATGACCCCAAGAGTCAGCATCCCATCCCTGGCAGCTATAACAGGAACCATGCCTTTAATCCCAAGACTCAGTCGTTTGTGCCTGGCGGGAACGGCATATCAGCTGTGCCGCCTCCTCAGCCGCCCTTCACTGCCCCTGGCTCTCACCATGGCAGCCCGCAAATCGGCACTCCTCACTTGGCGTACGGAGCATACCCGCCGTCTCAGCCGTATGGGGGGGGATACGTCATGGCACGTCAAGGCTCGAGTAGCTCTACGCCTGGTTACCACACGGTTCCGCATGTTCCCTCGCCACACATGCAGCAGCCGCAGCTACCGAGCATGACCGCGCTGCCAGGCCTACAATCTATCCCTCATGCCCCCCCTCCGCCTCATGGGCCACCTCCACATCAGCAGCAACAGCAGCAGCAGCAGCAGCAGCAGCAGCAACATCTACCGCAAATTCCACCTGGTCATATCCCCGGCCGCCCTCCAGTTCCGGCGTCCTTGGGTTCCAGCCAGATGTTCACGCATTTACCTACGTATGGCAACCCGGCAACTCTGCCACAGAAGCCAGCTACCGGAATTTAGGATGCATCCATACGGTGTTCAAGGGCAGTCAGTCCAGCAAAATAGGCGTATCGGGGGGTTATGAGTCAGAAGGAGAGGCGGGAATGAGGGAGCTTCGTTACAATCTCGCTCCATGTCTCGACCCACTTTTTCTGGTTCTTTCTTTTCAATATTGGCGTTACTGGTGGTCAGGATGACGAGAGAAAAAGAACTCAATATTCCACGCGTTTTCTTTCTGCTCTTTATTTTAAACGAACCGTCACTAGATCAAAACAAGCTGATTTCATCGATAGTCATTTTGTCTTTGTTGCTGCCTTGCATTTGTTCTTCAGCGCGACAACACGTGGACAAAATTGATAAAACAATTCCCAATTTTTTTTTTTTTTTTGCGTTCTTTCTTTCTTTGACATGTCTTGGTTCTAAAAGTTGTAAAAGCCAACCAACGACCTTTGGACCGACCACAACGCCATGATGATTGTGTGATAAGAACACAAATGTGCCGGGGTGCCTTTGCTCTGTTTCTTCTCCGCTTCTTTTTCGACAAGATTGTTTTTCCCCCCCTTCCCATGGATCGCCCACCTGTAGCGGGTTCCACATTCATTATCTTCTCCGTGGTTGATAATGTGCTTTGCCGTAGAACAACGAGCTTCAATGATATGAAAGATCGCCAACGTGGTTCCTCGTTGCTACGAAACTGAGTCGATGTATCCTTGTTCTCTACTCGGTTGGCTCTCTTGGCTCTCGGGGT
The DNA here is from genome assembly GCF_000687475.1 of Ustilaginoidea virens. NCBI lineage: Eukaryota > Fungi > Ascomycota > Sordariomycetes > Hypocreales > Clavicipitaceae > Ustilaginoidea > Ustilaginoidea virens. The sequence goes on from NC_057321.1 coordinate 1,326,220, forward strand.
TCCCGAAGTTCTCTTGGCTCTCGTTGCTCCCTTTGCTGACCACCGCTTCTGGCACCACCACGGCCACCTCGCTTGTTGCCGCGCTGACCCTTGTCACCGTCACCTTTGTCGCCATCCTTGTCGTTGCTGATGAGGTTGGCTGTCGCCAATCGTTGGGAGAGGTCAATCTGAGTGCGGATAGTGTTGGCGAGGTAGCTGACCATGAGGACGTCCTGGATGTGGTTGTTGAAGTCGTGCTCAATTTGAGAGGCATCGACCTTGGGTGTCAGAGACAGGGCGTTCATGAGGTATTGGCCCAGGGCGGTGTTGGGCTCCTCGTCCTCGTCGAGGACGCCGTTGATCCATTCACTAACGCGGTCCAGCAGGCCGAGAGTGTGCTCGACGGATCGGCCGAGGCTCTCGATATCCGAGACGAGGGGGGCGGCTCGGTTCTCGTTGTCCTGGGCGCTGGCGACGGCCTCGAGGGCGCTTCGTTCCGCGTCGCCGTACAGGATCTTGTGGGGCACCTGGATGAAGAGGCAGCTTTCCGCGGCGCGTTCAGCGTTGACGGCCACGGGGGCGCTGATGTAGCACCTGGTCTGGATGTCCTCGCCGGGCTCGGTGGAAATGGTCATGTGGACGGCGGGGTGAGGGGCAGTGCCGGTCTCCGCGCTGGCAAAGAAGTTCTGGATCAAGGCGCTGAAGCTGTTGAGCTCGGGGGAGGTGGTGTACCATCCGAGGAGGGTTTCGCGGGGCGAAGCCTTGAGCGTCAAGGCGAGCATGTTCTTCTGGTATTCCACGTCGACTTCGACCTGGTCCTCCTCCTCGGTGTGGGGGATGGCGAAGCAAGAGCGGACCTCGACGTCGGTGCCGTCTTCGGATCGGGTTCCTACCAGGGCGCCAATGACGCGGGTAGACTGGGCGTTCTCACCAGTGTCTCTTCGAACGGCATGATCGAGGATAGAGAAGACGGCCTTTTAATGGAAACAGAAGCGTTAGATTAGATCTACTGGTTCGCAGAAATGATGGATTTCCATTCAAAGCCACGAATCAGAAAAGAATTCAGGTCTAGGGGCTATCTGGGGTCGAGTGCGTTTGTACTGTTGTCGGGGGGGGGGGCCGAAAAGGAGTTGTGTGATGTTTATTGTACCTGAGGTTGAATGTTGACGGTAAGCGGGGCAATGCTCGACTGAAGACCAGCATTGGTGTGCGTCAAAGGACGCGCGAGATGTATGAAGTGCTCGGTAGCGGCGGCGGCCATGCTGGGCAAGTCGGGGAGGGAGAGGGGGGGGGGGGGAGGCGACGAGGCGGTCGTTGTGCAAAGAGTACGAAGTACGTATGCGTTATGCGGGACGATGTTTTTGTCGTGGGCGATGGGAGGGGTCCGCGGCTTTGCTTGGGTGTTTCGCGATGCCCGCCAGTTTGGCCGATTTTTCGCTTTGCATGGGTTTGGGTCTCGGGAGTTGTGCGCAGCGTCAAGCCACGGCAGGAGATTTTTCGGGCTGTGGCTTGCACGGCGAAGAAGCCGATGGATGTGGCTGAGCGCACGAGGCTGCAGGTTAAGCCTTACGGAACGGAAGTTTCGACTTTTTAGCGGGTCAACGAATGAGAGCGCCGGGTAAGATGTCGCAACGTTTTCAACTGACCATTCTTCAAACCAGAATAGCTATTTTCTTTTCCTAGAGAGGAGGGGGGGGTGATTACTGGTCGATTTTTTCGGATCCTCGAATCACCATGGGCTCTCGTGGGAGAGGAGGCCATTTCAGAGGCAAAGGAGGGAGGGGAGGGCGAGGGGCAAGAGGCAGAGGAAGAGGAGGATCAAATCGATGGGGACCACCAACAAGACGATTCGACAATGCACGCTTGGCAGAGAAAGAAGAGTGAGTGTTTGCGGAGACAATGTGGAATTACAGGCGCACCCAACTCACGCGAAGCATTAGAGAGGCCGGGTCTGAGCCCGACGTCGATGATTCTCAAGACGAGGGCAGTGCACCTGCTGAGGAGGACAGCGGCTCCGACGACGAGGATGATGCGCCTGCCGTCCGCCCATACATGGCCTTGCTGCAGAGCTTCAAGGAATCCAGCGGGCCCAAGGCTAAGAGAAGGAAATTGGAACACGACCAATCTCCAGCCGCAGCCGCAGCCGCATCCGCAGCCGCAGCCGCATCCGCAGCCGGAGACGGCAGAGACGAGAGCATGGACGAGGCCAGTGGTGAAGAGCCGCGGGACATTGATGAAGCGGACGAGGCCGAGGATGCCGAGGACCAAGAGGAGCAGCTTGAAGACGAGCCAGACTCCGAAGACGAGCAGCTCTCGGATCCCTTCGACGCCCACTTTGCGCACCCGGACGATGCAGAAGTTGGCAGAGCCATCACGGCTATCAAGAAGGAGGAATGGGTCACAAACAGGGCGCTCGTCCAATCTCTTTGGGCGAGCACCATGTCGGCAGGCTCAGGAAGCAAGCTTGGCACCCCCGCGCCCTGCGGCTACGAGGGGCTGAGGTTGAAGCAGAAGCTGCAAGAGGCGGCTTTGAAGAAGATGGACAAGCTGGATGCTACGCAGCAGGCAATTCTTCCATGGCTGTTTGAATACAAGGACATTCTCTACTGCGACAGAACGGTCAAGAATTCCACAACCTTGCGACAAGCTGTTTGTCTGCATGCGCTGAATCACGTATTCAAGTGAGGATCCTCGCTGCTTCCTCTCCCTTTTTTTTTTTTTTTTTTTTTTTTTTTTTTTTTTTTTTTTTTTTCTTTCCAGGTTTCGTTTTATTCCTGTTGTTGTCGAGAAGTTTGCTAACACCGCTGCAGGACGCGCGATCGCGTCATCAAAAACAACCACAGACTCGCCAAAGAGGGCGAGGACGCAGAGCTAGAGCTTCGCGACCAAGGCTTCACCCGGCCCAAAGTTCTTTTCCTGCTGCCAACCAGAAACTCGTGCGCCAAAATCGTCGGCATCATCCGCGATCTGTGTGATCCGGATCAGCAGGAGAACCGCAAGAGGTTCGAGGACTCGTACATTGACGAGGAGAACAGCTTTGGCCATGACCGTCCGGACGATTTCAAACATCTGTTTGAGGGCAACGACGACGACATGTTTCGGCTGGGATTCAAATTCACCCGCAAGACCATCAAGTACTTTTCGCAGTTTTACAGCTCGGACATCCTGTTTGCCAGCCCCCTCGGTCTCCGGATGGCGATTGGCTCCGAAGAGGACAAGGAGAAGAAGAAGAAGAAGAAGAAGCCCGACTGCGACTTTCTCAGCTCCGTCGAGATGGTCGTCGTCGACCAGGCCGATGCGCTGCTCATGCAAAACTGGGAGCACGTCGAGTACATCTTTGAGCATCTCAACCTGCAGCCCAAGGACGCGCACGGCTGCGACTTTAGCCGCCTGCGGAGCTGGTACCTGGAAGACTGGGCCAAGTTCTTCAGGCAGACGGTGGTCCTGTCGGCTTTCAACACGCCCGAGCTGGCCGAGCTCCAGCGACGCCACTGCCACAACTGGGCCGGCAAGGTCCGCCTCCAGCCCGAGTACCCGGGCGTGATCCAGCAGCTCGGCGTCAAAGCCAGGCAGACCTTCTCCCGGTTCCAGTCCAGCTCTGTGGACAAGGACCCGGACGCCAGGTTCGCGTACTTTGTGTCGGCCGTCGTGCCCACGCTGGTCAAGAGAGCCAGGGACGCCACCGGCACGCTGCTCTTCATCCCTTCCTACCTCGACTTTGTCCGCGTGAGGAACTACTTTGCCAACTCGGCCACCATGAGCAGCGTCACCTTTGGCGCCGTGTCCGAGTACACCGACGTGCCCGACGCGTCGAGGGCCCGCTCGCATTTCCTGTGCGGCCGCCACCGCGTGCTCCTGTACACGGAGCGCGCCCACCACTTCCGGCGCTATCAGCTGAGGGGGGTTGAGCGCGTCGTCTTCTACGGCTTGCCCGACAACCACGTCTTTTACCGCGAGGTGGCGGGCGATTTCCTGAGCAGGAGCGAGCAGGACCTCAAGGTTGAGCCCGGGCGGGGGGCTGTGAGGGTCATGTTTTCCAAGTACGACGTGATGAAGCTGGAGAGGATTGTTGGATCCAGACGGGTGGCAAAGATGATTCAGGAACGTGGCGACACGTTTGACTTTTTGTAGCAGCGTTGGGGGTGCGTTTTGCAGCAAACAGGACCAAAAAGGAACGTTGGGTGGTGTGTGCGGTAAGGTAAATAAAAAGAGGTCATGATGAATATCGATACAACGTACCGCGTACAACGTGCGGTCCAACTGTTTTGTACAAGCCGGTCGTGATGCTCAGCTCCCCCCGCGCCTGGCAACCGCGTCAACCTCTTTCAGCCCTTGGCCTCGTCCGCCGCCGCCGCCGCCTTCGCCTCCATGGGCGAGTCCGAGCTCCCCGCAGCGCCGCCCTCCGTCGTCTGCAGAGCCACAAACCGCCGCACCATATCCTCCAGATCCTGCTCCCCCCTAAACTGCGTCACCTTTCTCGCGTTCTTCATCGTCAGGGGCGTCGGTTCCCGGCCCAGCACGCGATCCCTCGCAATCGCCTTGGCGGTCATCATGAAACGCGAGTCCTTGGGCCCGTCGACGAACTCGAGGACCGCGCTCTCGCCTTGGTCGTAGGCGTTTTTGGGCTCCGTGCGGGTCACGCGCGTGTAGCCGCCTTCGCGGGCGAGGTACCGATTCCGCAGCTCGCCAAAGAGCTTGGGGAGGAGGATATGCGGAGTCTGCGTGCACAGCACGGGTGTGTCAGCGCCAGTGTTGCCGGCGATCTTTCTTTTTTATTTCTTTTCTTCTTTTTTTTCTCTCTCTCTCGCTCCCTCTGTTGCGCGGGGGAAACCCCCTTCCCGTTCGTTGACGTCGACGGGAGGGGGGGGGGGGGGGGGCGACACGAGACACGTACGTAGAGGATGCCCTGGGCTGATCGCCTGCAGGGCTCGTTGTTCTTCTTGGCCAGCGTGATGAGCTTCTCCGCCAGGCGCTGGGCCTCCTTGGCCTTTGCGTGCGTGGTCTGGATGTGCTCGTACTGCACGAGCTGGGTGACGAGGCCGCGCAGCAGGGCTTTTCGCGCGGACGAATTGCGGCTCAGGTGGCGGTACTTGACGAGGCCGCCTGCCATTGCGGATGCGTGGCCGGGGCCGTGGCCGGGGCCGTGGCCGTGTCCGAGTCCGAGTCCGTGTCCGAGTCCGTGTCCGAGTCCGTGTCCGAGTCCGAGTCTCGGGGGAAGGAGGTGGAGGAGAGTGCGCGCCTTTTCTTCGCTTGGGCGTTTGTTTGTTTCTCTGGGGCGGCGTGGCTTCAGGTCCAGCGGTTCGTGGCCATGATGAAGAATAAAATGCTGGATGGAGGTTTCGTTTCGGTGGGTTCGAAGGGGAGGGAGGAATCGAGGATTGGCGGCTCGGGATTGGTCGGTACGGAAAGTGGGGCGCCAGCCTCGAGGTTGCAGCTTGGTCAGCCTCGCGGCGGAAAAGTCGAAACCAAACGGCCCAACTGCCAAGGTCCAGTCAGCAGCAAGCAGCCACGACGAGACGAAAGGAAGGCTTCCCAGGAGCTATTGACGTCAGCCGTCAGCCGTCAGCCGTCAGCCGTCAGCTCCCCCCCCAGAGAACCTTGCACATCAATCGCCCGCCTCATCGACGACCCCCCGTCTCCTTGTGTGCTGCTTGACCGAGCTTGAGCTTGTCTACCCGCTGCGGTGCTGCCGAGTTCCAATGCGCATCACATCATGAGAATCGACCACTAGCCCGCATTGACTCCGCCCACCCGCCCATCTTTTGCCCTTTTGATCCGTCCGCTCGGGTACATCTCGTCGCGGACTTGTCAAACCCGCCTCACGAGGCACCCCTTTTCAAACCACTCGGCTGCCTGCCACCACCCGCACAATGGGTTTCGCCACCGGATTCGTGCGTTTGGAATCTTGAAACCCCCCCCCCCCCCCCCTTCTTCTTGTCCCAGCTCCCAGCTTCCCGCCTCGTGGTACAGTATCGTGCCAGAAACAAGCTAATCAAGCCGGCTGGACGCAGACTGGCGGCGTCGCCCTCACCCTCTCGGTCGCGTACCTCTCCGTGCTCGCCCACCAGAGGAACCGCGAGCACCAGGGCCACTCTCTGCGCGCACAGGCCCTGGCCGTCCAGAGCCTCATCGACCCCGTCCCCCCGCCGCTGCCGCCCTCCCGGTCCCAAGTCGCCGCGGCCAAGCGCGCCGAGGCCGTCGAGGTTGCCAAGGAGCGGTGGAACCACGAGGTCGAAAACGCCGTCCGGTGGGTCCAGCGCACCGACTGGCACGACGTCCGCGAGGGCCTGGAGGACCGCGTCGCCGCCCTCTGGAGCAGGGCCTTTGGGCAGGCGGCGCACGACGGCGCCGCCGAGGCTGTCGGCAGCCAGCTGCGGACGGGGGCCAGCAAGGCCGCAGCGGAGGCGCGTGACGCCGCCGGCAGAATCGCATCCGGGAGCAGGCGCACCGTCGAGAGTGCTGCGGCGGAGGCGGAGAATCTCGAGGCCAAGGTCCAGGACAAGGTGCTGCAGGCCAGGATGGCCGCGTGGAGGGACGCCCAGCGGGCCGAGAACCAGGCTCTCCGGAAGGCGTCCGAGGCGGAGGATGCGGTCGGGGCGGCGCTCCACGCCGTCGGCGACAAGGCTGCCGAGGTGGCCGGCAAGGTCGGGTCGGCGGTTGGTCTGTCTGGCGGCCGTGCCGCTCCTGCTGCTGCTGCTGCTGCTGCTGCTGCGGGCCGAGGCGACGTCTCGGCCGCCAACGCGGTCCGGAAGGCCCTGGACCAGCGGTTCGAGAAGAGGGGCGTCGACAAGCGCACGGCGGCGGAGGTGCTGACGCAAAGATACACGCCGATGGACAGGCGGGACAACACCGTGCTGAGGGGACTATAGTTGTCGAAAAAACGTGTCGGGGAGATTTCCAAGGCTTTGTGTGTCTGCTGAGGGGAGGATGGAGCAAGGGGCGGGCATTTGTATACTACAGCAGTGTAGGGAGGGAAGGGAACAATGGGATGACGGCGTCGCATATCAAAGGATTGACCTCGCTGCGTCGCCGACGGTACCAAGCACGCATGTCTGGGCGCAGCCGGGCTCACAGGCTGATTCCGAGAGGGCCCAGCGGACGCCGGCGCAGGGGATGCAACGCGTCAAGAGACTTTGACTCTTGTGGTGAAGCACGACATCCCACGACGGCCAGGATTCAGACAAGGCTGCAGCCCGAGCTGCGCAACTAAGCAGCCTACTAACGAGGGCATAACGAGGCCTATTTTCAAGCCCGTGGGCAGATTACCTACCTGGTACCCAAGGAGGTAGCGGGAATCGCCTCACCGCGCCCGAAGTGTCCTACGGGTGCGATAAGTGCCCTGTAGCTCTTTATGTGCAGTTCTGCAAATTGCCGGTACCTGTAATACTATACCAAGTTCTAGTCTGCCGATCTACCTTTCAATATGAGATTCTTTATCGGCCCCAACCCTGGTTTGCTACGACGCCTGCACCGCGGCACCTTTCAAAGGGATACAAAAGGGACCCTGCCCCCGTCGATGTCGCCCGCCAGCCAAGCCAAGCCAAGCGTCTACGGCATCTACTTTCCACGTCCAGTTCCTGGTGGGCAGCCGCATGTCGTGCAAGCGCTGTCTATTTACGGCGGCATACCTCTTCCGTCGCCTTGCCGAGCTGTTGCACGCTATGCCAGGCGTGTTCGCACGGAGTGTCGGCCTAGACAAGCTTTCCCGTCTCCCGTTCGTACCTAGTACGATTATATCCGAGCCATTTCGTGCAGGCATTGCACACAAGCCCCCCATTTTTGAGGAGGTCCTCGATCCAGTCGAATCCGTTAGCGTCTAGCGGCGGCCCATTGACAAGGTCCATCTTTCTCCCTTTTGACATGGGGTCTAAAAGCCCGGGGCACTGGGGCTGGATGTTGAGAGCCAAGCTGACATGGGTTCAAGCGGCTGCTTGCAAAAGGGACCTGGCCGTGACATGCGTTGCCGACTGTTCGAGGTTGATGTTGTAGACTTTTATTTCAGTATGAATATAAGTAGAGCGGAACTGGTCGATTATACCCCTCGCTCTAGAAGAAGGCGCGATCGAGGCAGAATCGAATACCAAGAGGCTTGATTTTTTTCCATTTTTTTTTCCATTTTTTTTTGGATCCATCTGTGGCGAGAATTCTACTCCTCTATGTAGATGGGATCCACTGTACTGAATACATAAGAGGCTTCTGGCATCGCAGTATATAATACCCAATGAAGTCACACATGGTGTGGCGTCACACTTTCGGGCAACATCTGGGCCTCACGTCTTAGTCAAAAGTCGCCATGATTCGGCACGGGTGACCTGATAGGCAACTTTTTGACTCCCGGAGCCAGCACGGCTAACACGACGTTCAGGGGTGCGGGTGTACGTGGAGAGTTCTCCGTTGGTGTCAAGAGTGTCGCTTCCGGAAAGACCCAGCCAGGTACCTGCTGGGAAAACGCGACTCGGCGACTCGGCGACTCCGTGCTAGCGGGGAAAATAAAGATGCTACAGCGGTAACTGCAGGGGCTATTTAACACTTCAACTTTGCGGAGGGCTTCGGGCTCCAAGTCCGGGGGCCCGGAGCCGCCCCCGGCACGCCACCGGTTTCCAACAACGCATGCTAGGTGGCAGTTATATTGATACATGTGTTAATTTTGGCAAGGGAAAACAGGTACCGTGCCGGTAACTATTTGCGCGATAGGAGCTCAAGACGCGAGGCAGCCATCTACTTTCCATTTCCAGTCCCTGGCGTGTAGCCGCATGCCATGCAAGGGCTGTCCCATTTCTTGCTGCACACAGCATCCATCGCGTTGCCGAGCAGTTCCTCGTCATCCCAGGCGTGTTCATACGGAGGGTCGGCGTAGAGAAGCCTCCCCATCTCAAACTCGTACGCTTGAACATTGACATAAACCTTTAGATTCGCGCAGTTCCGGCAGAACCGCTCCCCATTTTTTTAGGAGCTCATCAAGCCAGCCAGTCTCTGCGTCAGTATGCATCGGCGCCTGAATAATGAACCTCATCGCTCGGGCGCTTTCCATGGTGTTTAAAAGCCCATAGCATTGGGGGTGGCGGTCGAAAGCGAGGGCAACATGGGCCAAAGCGACTGCTTGCAAGAGCGACCGGGCTTGAACATGCATCGTCGACTTGCCGAGTTTAATAGTATACAGACTTTGTCCAGTTGAAACTCGGCAGAGAGGGACTGGTCGCTGACCTGCCTTTTGCTCGAGAAGAAAGTGCGACCGAGGGGAAATCAAAGTAAGAGGATGGTGCTTGTCTTTTGGTTTATCCATCTATGGCGAGAAATCTAGTCCTCTATATAGATAGAAAAAAAATCCACTGTACTTGACCATAATTATCCGACGGTATTGTACACGTGAGAGGCTTCTTAGTTCACGTCTGGAATCAAAGTGTTTCGGCCCCTTTGACGTCGGACCCGGCAGCACGGCTACAACGACGTCCAGGCCGTGGAAAACTCCTGGCGCTTTACTAGAATTAGCAACGATCGGCAACACGATTGTACAGAAGCGTCCTAGAACACCAGAAACCGTGTATCGCGCCAGCAGGGGCCGCTTCTATGCCTGTTAAAAGGAATAGTTGCCAAGAAGGTGCGCCGATTCGGCGCGTAGCGGCAGTACGCTAGTGCGCTAATTCATTTGGCGCAGTCTTTCAAACTTTGGCGCTTAAAATCTGCGTATAATATTGCAGCAGGATTTCTTCTGTAGCAATAGCTGCAATGGCGCTGCTTCTATGGCTACAGCAGCTACTATAGCCGTCTGCCTTGATATGTACCTACACTATATCGCTATATATATTGCTAGCTAGCGAGGCGTATTGCTCACAGGTTATCTGATCTCTAGAAGTGCTAGTGATGAGGGTATCGACAGTACAAAACTGTTGCCCACCCCCCCCCTTGTTTCATAAGTCATATGTATCGCGAGGCGCACTTACTTGGATCACGGCCCTGTCAGAGGTTCGGGTGTATGCGGAGAGTCTCCATTCTGGTGCCAGAGTGTCGGTCCTAGAGGGTCGGTCCCAGCAGATTGGGAATGGGCATCGATGGGTATGTAGATCTGCTGGGGCAAAAGCGGCATGCGGGCTTGCAAAGGGCAATGGCAACGCGTCAGGGCGGATGGCGATGCTGGCCTGGGCATGGATGGACATGTCAATCGCCTAGGCGCCTGTTGGGAAAACACGACTCGGCGACTCGGCGTCTGCGTCTCGGCGACTCCGTGCTGGCGGGGAAAAGAACATTGAAAGATGCGAATAGAGACGCGCAGCGGTGACTGCGGGGCCCCGGGCTCCAAGTCCGGGGCCTGGAGCCGCCTGCAGCACGCCACCGGTTTCCGGTTTCCAACGCATGCCAGCTGGCAGTTTGCAATGGATATTATTGCTTCGTGCAAGGGAAAAAAAAAATTATAAAACGCCGCATTTTGCTCCTCTTGTTGTTTCTCATCGACATAACCGGTTGGTTCGGCACAGCCTCCCATCTTCGAGGAGCTGCTCGAACCCAGCTTGTCTGCGGATTGATCATCAAGCTCGTCCTGCACGACTCTGCCATGTATTTTAAAAAGTCCCGTGCATCTCGGGCGGCGGGTCGAAAGCGAAGCCGGCGTGGGTCAAAGCAGCTGCTGCTACAAAGTCACCTGACCCAGCGTTAATAAGAGGATCATGGTCTTGCTGGATTTCGATATACTGGAGCGGGATTAGCAGGGAATAATAACCGCTCTTGATGAAGATGCGGCAGAGGCGACATTCAGCGAAATCCAAGCAGAAGATGCTTGAGCTATTTTTGTACCGCATCTACAGCGAGAGATGGAAACTTATACATGGACGAATCGTGCAATGCCTTTGTGCTGATCTGTTGATCCAAGGTGCGTGTCTTCAGCCCTGGCAAAAGGTCGCCGTGATCGGCGTACTACATGTGCATGTGCATGACCCACCGGTTGGCCTTATCCGGCGTCCGTTTTTTGGCCTCGGGACTTGGACGGCCATGACGGGAAACTCCACTATGGGCGGGAAAATGTAAATGCGTTGCGAAATTGGCGGGGTTGTCTAGTCTCATCCTATTGCCCGTGGTCACTTAGAATTGACACGCCGCTGATTGGCCCAGGGCCCGTCATCTCTATTGGCTGCGCCATCGGGGTGGCCTAGCCTTTGTTTCAGCTTCGCCAAAAACCGCATCCCGCCTGCAGCACGCCACAGGTTTCCAACTTTTGCCCCAACCGCCGCTCCCAAAACGTTGGTCCATCCTTCACTTCGAGTCTTTGGGGTGGCCAAGTTCTCCTCGACCTTTTCACCGAGATTCGTTCGCTAGCATAGCTCTGCGCCTCTCCTTGTCGCACTCCCTCCATTGCTGGATATCCCGCCCCCAAACGCGTTGCCGCGGTTGTGTCCTTCGAATTCTCAAGCACCATTCCGTCGCGAGACGTGCTTAGAAACCGTCAAGGAATATTCAACCCCCCTTCGTACATCGACATGTCCTTCTCCAGCCTTGTCCAGGACCTCAGCCTGCGCGACAGCCATGACTCTCGCCGCCCCGGCCTCGCCCCCCCCTCTGTCTCTACTCTCGATGATCGAAACTCGCACCTGTCTCGAGCCGTGTCCTACACCAGCACCGCTGCAACCAGCGTGAGTATCTCTGGCGACATTGGCAGTCAGCTGCACGGTGGTTATTTCCATCCTCTTGCTCGCTCCTGGCAGGCAGAGCGCCAACTGACCAAGGTAAGAAGAGCCCACTTCACCCCAGAGCTCATCCCCAACCCTTGCGCTTTTTTATTTATTTATTTATTAACGCAATCTTTGCGTCAACCAGTCCATGTTCATCTATCCTCTCTTCGTCACCGATCGAACCGACGACATGAACCTAGTGCCCTCCCTTCCTGGACAGTACCAGCTTGGCCTCGGCAAGCTCGTTTCCTTCCTCGAGCCCCTCGTTCGCAAAGGTCTTCGCTCAGTGATACTCTTTGGTGTTCCCATGAAGCCCGGTACCAAGGACGCTCTTGGCAGTGCTGCCGATGACCCCGAGGGTCCTGTCATTCAGGCAATCCGCCTCATTCGACGTCGTTTCCCGCAAATGTACATCTGCGCAGACGTATGCCTCTGCGAGTACACCTCCCACGGCCATTGCGGAATTCTGCGCGACGACGGGAGCCTGAACAACCAGCTCTCGGTGGACCGCATCTCCGACGTTGCCGTTGCTTACGCCAGAGCTGGAGCCCACTGTGTCGCTCCCTCGGACATGAACGACGGACGCATTCGAGCCATCAAGCTCAAGCTGATTGAGGAGGGTATCGCACACAAGACCACCCTGATGTCGTACTCGGCCAAGTTTTCCGGCTGCCTCTACGGCCCCTTCCGCGACGCTGCCGGTTCGGCTCCATCCTTTGGCGATCGCAAGTGCTACCAACTTCCCCCCAGCGGCCGCGGCCTTGCTCGTCGGGCCATCGCGCGTGACATCAGCGAAGGCGCTGATATCATCATGGTCAAGCCCGCTGGTCAGTACCTCGACATCATCAGCGACGCCAAGGATCTGGGCAAGGACCTGCCCATTGCAGCGTACCAAGTCAGTGGGGAATTTTCCATGATCCACGCCGCTGCCAAAGCCGGTGTCTTTGACCTCAGGACGGCTGCGTTTGAAGCGACGGAGAGCATTCTGCGGGCGGGTGCCACCATTGTCGTGAGCTACTTTACTCCGCAGTTCCTCGACTGGTTGGAGAACTAGGTGCGGGGGCCCGGGGAAAGGGATTACTCCCCGTGGAGCAAAGTGGGAAATCATGAGCCGTGGCGTTTGGGCGTGGTGTTATTTTTCGTATGCGAGGGCTTGGGCGCCGGGATGGAAAATCATGTTTCGGACGTTATGTAAGCCTGGGATTGATTTTCACGACGTGTTTTTTTACGATATCGTACGCATAGCCAACGATGGAAACGAGGCAGGATGTGCGTAAATAAAGAACTAAGATGAACCTCTGTAACATAAAAGCAGAGCCTTTGTAGCTCATGAACCTTGTTCCAAAGTTTGCCGACAGTGCAATGACCACCTCCTGAAAATCAAGAAAATGTGACGCATCGAGATGGATTCATGCCAACGAGAAAATGAGCGTTTGTAACCCTCGCACGATATGCCGAGAACATTGTGCTACGGAAGAAAGAAATACGTAGGCACTGACAGGTGCTCGTTTTGAAATATCACGACGAACGAGGTTTTGAGCCCTTTCGGTCCGTACAAACTCTGTCTGGTTCGTCGCAACCCGCCTGGCGCGGCGACATCCCAGCGCACCAACGTAGACAACGCTGTAGCCGAGGGCATTCCAAGGCAAAGGAACCTCATCCAGCGAACGGACTAACGGCAACATCACTCTCGGCCACCGATGATCAAAGTCGCGCGCAGCGTGCGCAAGCGTACCGAGTGCACTGTGTTTCGGCGGCGTCGATGCTTCGACGGTTCGTGTGAGGCTGTGAGCAAACGCCAGCATTGCTGGTCCTACATCAAGGCAAGCGGGATGTCGCGGTGAGAGAGATCCCTTGGATTCTGCGACGTGGCGGAAATGTTTGCCCCTAGCAGGGCGAGCCAAGCAAACGGCAGACCGTGCTTTGGCGGCGAGCCCGCTGTCGACCCGGGAGCAGGCGGGCGAAGCAAGCCCGTTGAACGCCAGGAGAATATGTGACAAACGCGTACCGGCTCGCCCATCATTGTCTTTGACCCCGGGTATTCCCATCCATGCTGACCTCGAGCAAAACAGCTCGGAATGCAAGAGCCTGCCTCACCAGACTCCCTCCTTCCTGCAAACAACATACGGATCGCACCTGCCACCTCCAATGTAGGCATGCTCAAGGTGCGTCAAGCGGATCAGGCTGAAATCCCAAGTGACTGGTCCGTATTGTTTCAGCCAGGTGCCAAATATTCAGTCAAAGAGGAAGGCACGGACGGCTGCGTTCTCGAGCACAGTATGTTCACCGTGCCCACGGCCCCCTGGGCATAATTTTTTTTTTTCCAGCCGAGTGCAAGTCGTCGAGTCATTTGGGGGAAGAATGCCTACTGAAATGTGTGATACACATGGGAGCACTGTACACAGTACAGCTCCGTTTCATACGGTAAATCGTGCCAGCTTATCCGTGGGAGTGTCCCTCTGCCGCCTCCTGACTTTCCTTCCCGAGTCCCATGGCCTATCTAGCTTTCCAGAGAGTCTTTACCGTAATCATCGTATCTATCTCGCAGTTTTCAGCGTGAAGATAGTTGGTGTAGTCAATTGTGATTCACCTTTCTGCCCACCTTTGTTCCCATTCCTCTTTTCTGGCCCGCAAGTCTGTCGATCAATCGTGCTTCTGCGCTCGTTTTCGCAATCAAACTCACGATACCAGACTGGTGTGTTTGCAAACGTCCCCCCTGAGAATCCCCACCTATTGTCGATTTATCGTTGACTAGCCCTCGTCTCCTTATAGTCGATTCCACGCGAATGGCCTGAACTGTCTTTCAGATCTTTGTGCTGCATGACGATGGGTTTCGACGGCAATTCGGCACCGATTATTTTCAAAGAGGAGAAAAGGGGGCTGTTGGAAGACAGATCCACCTCTGACTCGGAAAATGAGAGCATCGTTAATGAAGTAGAGTCTCAAACTCGCATAACGGCAAAAATCTCCAGTCTCTCCTGGGATACATCTGCTGTTTCAGCTTCCTGGCATCGTCTCTGCTCAGTACCATGGCGGGTGATTTTCATTCGTCTTCTCATCTTTCTCGCCCCAAGTTTCCTGCAGGGACGGCGCGCCAGAGATCAGATTTGCCCTCCCAAAGTATCCCCCACTGCATATCTGGATGGAATGAGAGGGTTGGCTGCCCTTTTCGTCTTCTTCTGTCACTATTTCTACCAGGCTTTCACCATTGCCAAAAGTTGGGGGACTGGGGAAGATAATTACCACATTTTGAAGCTTCCGTTCCTTCGGCTTTGGTATCAAGGCCCCCCTGCGGTTTGCGTCTTTTTCATCATCTCCGGATATGCCTTGTCTTACCGTCCCCTGCTGCTCATGCGAAGGGGCGCATTTTCCGACTTTTCAGCCAACATGACTTCTTTGACTTACCGCCGAGGGATTCGACTCTACTTACCAAGCGCCATTTCCACTTTGATGATTGTCTTTTTATTGAGGATCGGTGCTTATGAATGGACTCGCGAGTTCGCCCAAGACCGCACGTATATGAAGAACATAATTGAGCCGCATCCCGCCAGGATGGAATCGTTGTACGCCCAACTCAGAGACTGGCTGCTCCATATGTATAGATTTGTACATGTCTTTGACTGGGACAAGTTTGGGGGAAGCACCTGTAAGACATGCTCTCGTGACGGCGTTTGATTCAACTTGGGCTTACGAGGACTGCTTTAGCATACGATGTGCACTTGTGGAC
Source organism: Ustilaginoidea virens (assembly GCF_000687475.1). NCBI lineage: Eukaryota > Fungi > Ascomycota > Sordariomycetes > Hypocreales > Clavicipitaceae > Ustilaginoidea > Ustilaginoidea virens. Next base: position 1,341,586 of record NC_057321.1, read on the forward strand.
CATTCCTGTCGAGTTCCGGTGCTCGCTTTACCTGTTTCTCACAATCATCGGGACCGCACGGCTCAGAACAATTCTGCGTTTTCTGACCGTCGGGGGAATCATGTGGTTCACATATCGTCATTCTAGATGGGAACTATGCTTGTTCTTTTGCGGAATGCTTCTGGCAGAGATGGACCATATTCGCGGGGTCCATGCGTCAGCTGCAGTGCTTCCCCAAAGTGAGGAGTCTCCGTCCAGAACTTGCAACTGGCTGGAGGGACTGTGCTGGACAGCGACGTCGGTTCTCGGCCTGTATTTGATGTCCCAGCCAGATGACGGCGGTGAAATTGCCCCGGGATGGTCGTACCTGTCTTCACTCATACCTGCGTGGTGGGCTGAAGAGAAGTACCGATACTGGCAGTCCTGCGGGGCGGTTCTGTTTGTTCTCGCCGTCGGTCACTCAGGGACGTGGCAGCGCTTCTTCAACTTGCCCGTTGTCCAGTATTTGGGCAAAATCTCGTACTCGCTGTACCTTGTGCACGGCCCTGCCATGCACACCGTTGGCTACCTGTGGGAGAGGATGGCTTATGGTGTCAGCGGGGTCCAGGGATACTGGTACAATGCCGGCTTTGCTCTTGGCGCAGTGTTTTGCGTCCCGAGCGTGATATGGTGGGCTGATGTATTCTGGAGGGCGGTGGACATGCCAAGCGTCAAGTTGGCCAAATGGGTGGAAGGCAAGAGCAACGCCAAACACTGAAGGTTGCACTGTCACACGGAGCAAGACGATGGTTTGCCCCAGCTTTGCACAACACAACCATGCACCACCTACAGCAGACGGGGTGGCGTGCGGGGTGGGGTGTTGGGTGTTTGGTTTTCTGGCAAAAGGGCCGGCCGTTTATCTGCATGAGCATGGATGGGCTCGGAAATGCGCTTCCCGTTTCTTATGATTATGTTGGCTTCCCGAGAACGCGACACTCGGAGAGGTGTTTGTGAAATGAAAATAAAGTTTGACTATTTGCATCACTGGTCACGGTCAGGGAGGTCACTGTCGCTGACAGATTGCAACGCAACTATTGCGAGATTGTGGCTTTGTTCCATCGCGAAACCTCTTTTATCAGCAGGCAGCCAGTTTGAAACATGAAAAAGGTAAAAAATCCCCACCGCCCTCCGGCCAGCTAGCTTACTTTGACTTGTTCACGGCGTGAGTTTCTTTAAACCGTAACATTTCGTTCGGGTCGGCGCCAAGCCGTCAAGTCAAGGCTGCCGCGCAGCCTTCTTCCTCTTCTCCTCCTCCTCCTCCTGGCGCCGCCTGCTGTAGACTCTCTTGCCAGCGACCCACGTCTCGCGCACCGTCAGAGTCCGCAGGTCCTCAATGTCCACGCGCTCCAGCGGCTCGTCCAGCACGAGCCAGTCGGCAAACGCGCCGGGCTTGATGACGCCGGCCCGGTGCTCCAGGAAGGCGCCGCGGGCGGGGGCGCCGGTGAAGCCCCACACGGCCTGGTCGAGGGTCAGGGCCTCGTCGGCGTGCCAGCCCAGGGTGGAGTTTGCGAGGCCCAGCCCCGTGCGGGGGCTCTTCCTGGTGACGGCGGCGTAGATGCCGTGCAGGGGGTTGGGCGGCTCGACGGGGAAGTCGCTGCCCAGGATGGGCAGGAGGTCGAGGTAGGAGCGCATGCGGTAGGCCGAGTGGCGGGTGCGCCGGGCGCCGAGCCTGGCCAGGGCGAACCTCATGTCGTCGGTGGCGTGGGTGGGCTGGAGGGAGGGGATGAGGCCGACGCGGTGCATGCGGGCCTGGTCGTCCGGGTGGACGATCTGGGCGTGCTCGATGCGGAAGCGGCGGCGGGCCTGGCAGGCGCGCAGGCCGCGGTCGGTGGTCGCGCCGGGGCAGACGTGCCGGAGGGCGGCGACGAAGGCGTCGACGACTTGGCGGTTGGCGCGGTCTCCGATGGCGTGCACGTTGACCTGGAAGCCGGCCTGGGCCCAGAGCTTGGCGAGGTCGGTCAGGGCGGTGGCGTTGATGAGCAGGGTGCCGGTCTTGTCTTTGCGGTCGGCGTAGGGCTCGAGCAGGGCAGAGCCCCAGGAGCCGAGGGCGCCGTCTGTGTGCCAGGGAGGGTTTTTGAATCAGCTCGCTCGGGCGCGTGGGAGGGGGAAGTGGCGGTGGTTGTTTTTTTTTATTTTTATTTTCATTCTTCATTTTTTTTTTTTTGGCCCCCTCCTGAAAAGCTCGGAGATGGGGGGGGGGGGAAAAAAAAGGAAAAAGGAAAAAAGAAAAAAAGGGGGGGCCTTGAGGGAAAAACTCACCCGCAAACAGCTTGACGCTTTGGACCCAGAACCGCCCGTCGTCCCTCGCGATCTTGGTCGCGCTGCCGGGGCAGTACTGGTTTTGATCGCTGCACTCGAGCATGCCGTAGACGCGGACCGTCCAGTCGTCCGTGTCGGCTAGCTCGCTGTACAGCTGGACCTCGGCGGGCGGGGTGCTGGCATCGTGGACCCCGACCAGGCCGACGCGGTTCAGGTCCCTCATTGCGTCGCGGACAAAGGTCGTCCTGGTCTTTTTCGTGGCCGGGGGCCAAAGGTCCGTGACGGGGCCCATGGCGGCGTCGCAGAAGACGCCGGGGCCGGGGTCCCGGATGATTTGGCCGCCGGGCACGTCGGTCATGTTGCCGGGCAGCATGTCGAGAACGGCTTTGGAGACCCAGATGCAGTGGCCGTCGTTGCGATCGAGCATGACGTGGGCGCCCTTGAGGGCCGGGTCTAGCTCCAAGTCTCCCTAGGAGATTTCGTTGGAAAAGATGATTTGGAGCATTAGCTCCAAGCCCGGGGTGCGAGCTCGGCGACACGAGGGGGGGAGGCTGCGTCTTACAGCCGTGGGCATGCGTCCGTACAGGTCCTGATCCCAGCCTGCTCCGCGCAGCCAATTGTCCTTCTTGCCGGCATCCGGGTTGTCCTTCAGGTACGATGCAAGTCGCTTCCTGACCTCGCTCAAGTCCTGGGCGTCAAACAGGTCCACCGAGTGCAGAAACTCGCCCCAGGCCATCAAATGCCCGTGGCCGTCCCACAGGCCGGGAATGACATGGCCGTCGTGCTGCGTGGGATGCTCTCCGTCGTTGGACCTGGCGTCGCTGGACCTGGCGTCGTCGTGTGCGATGGCCGCATCCCTCCACACTCGCGTGAAGACGCCGTTGGCGACGGAGAAGCAGTTGGCGGCAGGCCGGTTGCGGTCGAGCGTCCTGACTCCCGCGTAGCAGTAGACAGCGGCGTCGCCGGACCCGGGTCCCGAGGGGCCCTGGTGAGCGTTCAGCACAAAGGCGAATACTATGGCTGTTGCGACCGAGAGGAGGGCTCCCCATCGAAGGGGCGGGCTTGACGGCATGATGAATCTCCGGCAATGGTGCTTGAAGAAAGGAAGAGGCGTAGGCGTAGGCGTAGGCGTAGGCGTAGGCGCAGGCGCAGGCGCAGGCATGGAGGCGGCGGACGCTGGGGAGGAACAGTGTTGCGCGTCTGCCAGGTGCCGAGTGCCGGATCAGAAGAGGAGCAGGGGACCATGCATGCAGCATGTAGGTAGGTAGGTAGGGACCTTATGTATGGTGTTTGATGTAGTGGAGATGCTCAACTCGTCAGACAAGCAACAAGACCGTGGACGTGCAGCCGCGGGCCTCCTCGCCCTGTCTGCAAGGGTGACCATGTGACGGTTACCCCATGCGTCTGGCAGTAGCGGTCTGCTCGGGCCGGGCAGGTGTGTCGACTGAAACTCGATTCACTGACGAGAAAACCAGGTTTGGGAGCTTGTGGGCGCAGCAGAAGGCCAGGTTTTGCGGTTAAAGGTCGTAGCCAGCATGTGAGCAAGGGGCTTGGCGTCGAGTGTCGAGTGTGTCCGAGAGGAAGAAGAGGTGGAGGGCCATCTCTCTCGATTGACAAGGCGGTTGAGGCTATGCTATGCTATGCTATGCTATGCTATGCTATGCTATGCATTCGCAAGCATAATGCATATGTTGACTCGATGCTACCCAACAGCCCGTCCCGGTTGGCTGAGCCATCGAGCTGGGTTGCACTGCCGGACGGCCGGAGCGTGATTTTCCAGGGGTTGGCGTCTTTGACTGCCGCCGAGTGGCTGCAACTGCCCGGCAACTGCCCGGCCACTGCCCGGCCCCTCCCTGGCCACTCCCTGGCAAAGTTGTCGTTATCGCGAGACAAAGGCAGGGGGCCGCCGAGGGGGACCGGGGGAAGGGGGGAAGGGGGGGGGGGGAATGCAAAAAGTCGCATCCTTCATGGCACCAGCTGACAGCTGACCGCGCATGCCGTTGCCGCGATGCTGCCCCGGCTCCCGCCATGCCCTCTACACCTTTCACCTCGACACGACACGACACGACCAGCGCGGAGCGGAATTGGCGTGCCTCCCTGTCCCGTGCCGGTTTGCCGGGGGGGAGGTTGTTGGGGGGGGGGGGGGGAACCTTGCTGCCCGTCATCTGCCGACGCCTGGATCTCGCAACCTACCGTTGCTGCCAAATCGGGCCTGGAGGGGTTGGCCATTGGGTACTCATGCATTGGCCGGCCAGCCGTCAGATTGCGCCGGGTTCGATAAGCGCCACGGACTCTCTGGAGTCTGGGGCGGGCTGGTGCATGTCTTTGCTGACGAGGTCCGCGGTCGGGTATCCCCTTTGCTAGTCGCCCAGACACCTGCCCCGCGCGCCCGTGATGCCCTCCTCGACAAATCGCTCTCAGCGGCAACCGGCTTTGGCGTCGCGCCACGGATCGTGCGTGCATCATCTCATCACATGCCGTGTGTTGTAGTAGGTAGCCTTGTTCTTGCTCGGGATAGTATCATGTCAGCGGGCATGTATCGACGCGGGCGCCACGATGTTACTGTAGCGCAGTGCCGCGCCCCCACCAACACCGACACTAACCGAACCACAAAAGGCGGCATGTTGTGAAGCGCAGCCGCAAAGGAAGATGACGACGACGATAACAGCCCATCTAGGCCGTCTAGAAAAAAAAAGAAAAAAAAAAACGGGCGACATGTCTTGCTATATAGTAGGCCTTTTTTTTTTTTTTTTCCCCCGATATGCGAGGCTGCTTGCGTGACTCATGGGGCCGGCTGGCGAACAGCTCGGCTAGTCAAACAGCGCGCAGCAAGCAAAAGGCTTCTCATCGCAGCGCATCAAACGGAGCCTCTGAGCACGTGCTAAGCACTTGACAGCCCAGCCTGGTACCACACAGACCCTAGCTTGCGCCGTACGCCACGCCATGACGCCCCCCATGACGTCATGCTCCAGCCCCCGCAACCCCTGACGTCGACGTCCCCTAAAGATGCACCTTTCTTCCAAGTTTGAATCGTCTCCCCAGGTCGCCCGCACAGCCAAGGTGCAGCGCACGCCGGCGATCTTGTTTTCGCAATGGCGTCAGCTGCGCTCCGTATCAGCTGCGCTCAGTATCCATCCGTTCCACGCTCTCGCTACATGGCATCGTCATCATCGTCATCATCATCATCATCATCATCGTCGTCGCCCCGTGGTCCGAGTCCATCCCTCCCCCAAGCCAAGCAGATATATAAGCCCGCGTCTACCCTACCCACCGTCACAACCTACTTTCCCCCCAAATAACCCAGCATCACAACCTGCTTTTTACCCCAGGATCTCGCACGTCTTCTCGCCATAGGGAAAAAAAGGAAAAAAAAAAAATTCACAAAATACATAAACGACACATAACCACTCATCATGTTCGGGTCGAGACGCCACCATCATACCGCTACCACCACCACCACCCCCCCCCGACGCGGCTTCTTTGCTCGCAGAAAGCCTGTGCACCACCACAAGCGCAAGCCCTCCATCGGGGACAAGGTCAGCGGCGCTCTGATGAAGCTCCGGGGCAGCTTGACTCGCAGGCCTGGCCTGAAGGTATGACGGACCAGAGCGTCGCCGACCGGCAACGGACTTTGCGTGACTGACCGTGTTTTTGAATAGGCTGCTGGGACGCGGCGCATGCACGGCACCGATGGCCGCGGCTCCCACCGCTGCTGATTCGAGCGGGGGAGCGCGGCGTGAAGACGCCGCCGCCGCCGCCTCGTTTGCTTGATGATTTTATGGCCATGTGATTTTGCACGCTTTTCTGCTGAGCGAGCTGAAGATGATGGAGTTACTGGCGCAGCAATGCGTATTTATACCCCAGCTTATACGGCATGAAGCCTTCCTCCCCCAAGTCAGTGTATTGAATATAATATTACGCTATAATCTAGGCCGTCTTCTCGGACCATTGTGAAATCATCCTTCATGCGTGCTTTCACCTTGTCGCCGTACCTCGTCATACCGCTTGCCCCTCCGCAGCGTCATCACCTCCTAACAATAAGCATAAGCCTAGCACAACCAAACACGTACGGCTCGTATTCACGCCGTCTAGGAAGGAAAAATTGTCGTGGAAGAGAAAAGCAAAATAAAAGGCAGAAAAGAAAAAGACAATAAAAAAAGAAAAAAGGAAAAAAAAGAGAGCTGCTATCAACTACAGTAGCTCGTCGAGCTCGTCGTGTAAAGCATTCTTTGGCCTGTAATCCGCCGCAAGTCGAACACGGGTTCTCCGCATTTGCGCTGGTCGACTGTAGGGCGGTAGTGCAGTTTGGCTTGGTGGGGGCTCATCGCGAGACTGGTTCTAGCCTGACTTGGAATGTGCGCCGCCTTGTCCCAGAGTCTGCATCTTCTTGTTCTGATCTCTGACAGCCAACACCTCGGAAGCCAGAGTGTCGTTGGCAGCAAGCTCATCAGTCGTGTCATGCCGAGCTACCTCCCGCGACAGCTGATAGCGCCGTAACGCAAGCTCCAGCTTCTCCAGATCTCCTTTACTCGGCGAGGGATGCTTCTTCACCCAGCCAACATCACGCCCTGCTCTCTGCTCGTCGACGGCGGATCGGAAATTCACCCGGCGCACTTGTTGGCTTTCGGGGCATTGCTTGTCCAGCTTGACAATCCTTGCGAGATTAACTTGGCCGACACTTGACGCGCTCATGTCATCATCCATCGAGACATCATCCAGGGTGGACTCGGAAGCTCGGTTGATTCGTATCCGTGGCGTTGACGAGCCCGCCGGCGACACATGCAAGATGCCTTCTTCAAGATTGCTTTCAAAGTCATCTTCAGCGTCGAACGGATTAGGGGATGGTGCAGAAGAAGCCATGTTGTCGTCTTGGAACCCATGTTTTCCTGCTCCAGCGTGATTCTGGCTTGCCACTGAGCCTTCAAGAATTGCCCCGTGGGGTTGCCGGTTCAGCACAGGACATTCTCTCGAGTCGGCCGACCCTCGGAATAGGTGGCTTCCAATCATTTTCTCGAGCTTTTCCTTTTTGAGCTCAAGGTTATCCTCCTCGTTGCGCCTGATTTCCGAGGAACTGACCGAGGCCTGGCTGGCGTTCGCTGCGCCGGTTGGCCGAGTCAAAGGAGCCTTCATCTCGTCGGTTTGCGGTTTGCTGTCCTCGGCAGATACCCTGACGCCAATTTCGGTTGATTTATGGCATATCCGGCCGAAAACATGGGAGACCTTGTTGAACACTTTTGATTGTGTTATCCGCGGAAGTAAGCGAGAGCCATTGATTACCGCTGGTGATTTGCTGGGCTTGAGAGCATCTATTGCCGCTAGCATTTCCTGGACCTTGTCTTTGATTTCCTCGGCGCTCGCCACCCGAGAGCTGTGCTCCGGGCTCGGGGCAAACAGCCTTCTCTGAGCGACGGGTTTCTCCGGCGTTCCTGTCTTGGGATGGCCATCATCCCCGACCGGAAGACCATTTTCGCGCGTCGAGCTGTCCACCGAGGTCATGATGGGGGTGTCGACAAGTTTCAAAAGGTCACCCGTCCTTTCCCACTGCAACGAGTTGGTGGTGTAGCGACGCGAATGGCGAGTCATTGTATTCAAACGAGGAACGCTGAGCGAGCTTCTGTGAGTGGTGGAGCTGACGCAGTTTTCGTCCGTTTGTCCCGAATGCAAGAGAAGGACTGGGTGCATAGAAAAGGGGGAGATTAGAGGCCTGCCAACATCTTGGTCTGGACAGGTGGGCGGCCGTGTAAGGGTGGTGTCGACATTCGTACGTGGAGTTGCGGAGCAGCCGTATGAGCCGGGATCACTTTTGAAAACGCATCCGGCCTCTCCTGCAGCCCCTGGCGGCAGCCCTGGCGAGCTTGGCCTGTTTGCTTGCCGGCGTTGGTGATTCACCTTGGTCGGTGTCACGGCTGGGGGTGCCTCCTGAATCAGTATGCCGACAGCATGCAATGAAGACAAACGCACGCACCCACCTTGAGGCTGAGCAGCAGTAGAAGGAGAGTAAGGACCCAGGTCCCTGTGCCTTCGGAGAGACCCAAACGTTCGAAGCAGGCTTCTCTTCCTGCTGCAGGTGACGGGCGTAGAAGACATGCCGGCCAGAGCCATCCAGCAGAAACGAACGGGTCAAGACGGCAAACAGAGACAGAAACGAGCGGCAACAAGTAAGACATGCAAGGCAAAAGCTGGAAAACGAGCGAAAAACGAGCGCACGGGCAGCGAGGAAAAGAGTGCCAGCTACGGATAAAGCCTCAAGAGTTCCTCCCTGACGGACTTGACAACACTATGGTTGAATATAGTCAAGGGACGAGAGGCTTGCTCACGACGGGATGCATTCTACTAGCTTCCAGTTGCATCACGCGCGTGACTGAAAAAAAGGAAGCGGGAAAGAGCTGTTTTCATGTCCCAGGGGGGAACGAAGGGCACCGAGCAGACGATGGGACCTATGCGACGACGTGGGTAGCCTTGGCGACAGGCGGCATGCATGAGAACTGTGAAGGTGATGCAAAGTTCAAAAGACTGGCACGATGCAGCGAGGCTTTGGTTTTGAGAATGAATAACGATGGCTTGCGGCACGCTGGCACTGGGGAATTTTGATTTCCCGCGGGGGAAGAGCGATTACGGAGCGTTCGAGGCAACCTCCAGCTGGCCATGGCATCTGCCAGACCTGTGCCGGCAGCTGCTCAAGGCCTGGCCTGATCCTGGAGAGCACCAGACATGTACCAGACAGTTTAACAAATCCATTGGTCCTATTGACTGTAATCACTACTAGACTCTATCTGGTGTGAGCAACCAAGTGAGTCGAAACCAGGCGGCATCAAACTCCTTTGGAGCTGGCACACAGGGTTCGCTGCAGTGAAAATGCACATCGGAAGCTCCAGTCACTTGTTGGACCTCTGGGAATACCACGAAATCCACTCCACCGTTGGAGCACTCAAAACCTATCCCTCTGTTTCGATTCGGGGCCATGCAGACAAGAGGCATCCCAATCCCCTCCGTACCTTGGAACACCACTGTTCCTCATCGCCTGATGAACAGCGTACAAGTCGGCAACGCACGAATCATCGATTGAGCTACGGACGGCCCTGGTACGAAAAATCCATTCCGGATTGATAATCCGCAGCGTTGCCTCGTTCAAGTCACGGCCTGGGAAGTTGTGATGAATGCTTCAGCTGTGATGCTTACGCTTGCAAGGCACGACAAGGTTTAGCATGGCAGCGGCCACGTGATTGGCCGGGCCCGCACAGACCCCCATGACTTGTCGGTGACGATAAGCTCAGCTGCTGCTGGCTGGCGTCTTTGGTGCAAATTCGCAACAGATTCCCCTGCGTCTGGACCAGAAAACAAAAGGGGTGGAGCTACGGAAATCCCGCAGGCCTTGAAGCTCTCCCCGACCGACATACGGCGCAATCATCACAACACGGCAAGCAACAAGAATAGCGGGAAACCCCCGATTCTCTAAGCAGCAGCAGCGGCGGCGGCGGCGGCGGCTTTGGCGAGGCTGTGGAAAAGGTTTCACCGTCAGCTTACTCCGTACCCGGTCGGTCCTCCTACCCCCCCAGCCGCATACAACGTGGACCATCTGGCACCACCCGCGACTCGAAAAGCTTCCATTGAGCACATCGCGTGCAAATCCAACAGTGAACAAGCGAGAGAGAGCGTCCTGGCCGACTTCACTCTGGCCTTCCAAGAAGAGGGCGGCCAAGGAGTCCTCCCACGTCAGCCCCCGATACGACAATGTTCCTCCGTACAGCTCTCGGGCTCCGTAGCCTCCCTGCGCGAGGCGGCACGGCTCAGCTCACGTCCTCGTCGGCATGGATACGCATGTGGAGACGTATGCTCGGCACGGAAACGGGACAGACGCTCGTCACAGGACTCAAGCCGGGCCAACGGCAGCATCAATACACGAGGCATCTTCGCAATCTACGACCCTTGAACCGGGCGACCTGCACTCGAACCGGCCTGTTCTTTGCGCGAACGCACCCGCGTGGATTTCACTTCTCGGCTTGGAGACCAGACACGATGCAGAGGGGCACCGCGACGCAAGAAAAGCTGACGCTGAGCCAACGGTTGAAAAGGCTGTCCAAGGAATACGGCTGGTCTGCAGTCGGCGTTTACCTTGCTCTTAGCGTTCTGGACTTTCCGTTCTGCTTCCTTCTCGTAAGGATTGTCGGGACAGACACTATCGGTCGGTGCAGGCCCCCCCCCCCCCCCCCTTTTTTTTATGAGCCGCAATAACAAGCATCTTGCAAACATGCTGATCGTTCTCTGTTTGGGATGATGCAGGCAAGGTTGAGCATTACGTTGTATCCGGCATCAAGCAATTCATTCCTGAAGCTGTCCGGCAAAAATGGCACGAGTACTGGCGCTCGCTCAAGAATGCCGAAGTAAATACCTTGGGCGACGACAACATTACCGACAAGGTTGAAATGGCCAGCTGGGGTGTCAAGGAGGCTCAAGAGTACCATAAAGAAGAAGCTAGTATGTATACGTCGTGTCTTCTTTCCTTATACTACGAGCGCCCGATCTATCTACGAGGTCACGGGCGCGGGAATCGAGCGGTAACTAACACAATTCGGCTTCTGCAGGCTTGGGGACCCAGCTTGCTCTTGCCTACGCCATTCACAAGAGCTTCATATTCTTTCGGGTGCCGTTGACAGCTGCGGTGACGCCCAAGGTTGTCAAAGTCCTGAGATCCTGGGGGTGGAACATTGGGAAACGAGCGTCACGCTAGCTTGACATGGCCGTTAGGCGTCCGTCAGATGATGATGATGCCGTCGCATCGCGGTGCAGCCTGGGAATGTGTCTGTACAGTATTGGCTGGGAAGGAAAGCTTAAAACGCCGTGGCAGCTTGTCCGCCGCCGGGCTTGCATAGCATGTAAAGAAAAAAAAAAGAAAAAAAAAGAAAAAAAAAAAGAAAAAAAGAACACTCATGTACGATTGCTAGAATTGAAAAAATCCAACTTTGTTGCATAGTCACACAAACGGTGGGAATGCTATTGATAGTCTGTGCAGGATGAGAGATCTGACACTTGTATGTAGGGATATGGATTCGCGTTCATTGGCGCAAGTTGGACGTCATGTGAGGGGGGCGGCTGGCAATTAAACTTTAAAATCCGGCTTCGAGGTGGCTGCCCAGTCGTACGTACTATGCAAAAGCGTTGATTTGATGAGACTAAACACCACCGCGACTGGGCAAGGGCAAGCTGAGGCTGCATGGCAGAAGTAGACACGTTCTAAAAGCATGGGCGCTTGCCTTATTCCGCACCGGGCGAATCACGAGAGATTCCGACGTTGCAATCACCCGCCGAATCCCGTTTCGGCGGAACCCCGTCTTTCCGCGGCGTGTTCCGGAGTTAAGGCAAATGCCACGGCAGCCTTGAAGGAGCAAGAGATGACGAACATGAGTCAGCTCAAGGCGCCACACGGCGAGGCGAAAGGTTAGACGAAGAAAAAACTCTCCGGTGCTGGTGCTATGCTGAGCAGGTTGGAGCATACTACCTGGGGGCTTCTATACCTTCCTGAAATAGCAGCTTTATCCGCGTTGTCAGCGTCCTGAACCAGCAAGACGTGGGGTCGGTGTTGGGGGTGGAGATGGGGGTGGCTGTAAGAAGTACCGACGTGCCGGGTCAAGGTAGAGAGGGCGGCCGATATCCAAAGCAAACTAGACGGGTCTCGACCAGAGTCACCGGACCCAAGATTCAAGCCAGGCAGAGGTTTCGTGACGGAGGACAGTAGCGCAGGGATGACAGGTGGTCGGACCTCATGCCGCAAGAAGCCATCCATTCTCCCTGGTTTCGTTCTCATCGTGCCGCGTGGGTGTTGGACAGCATTAACACTCGAGCAAGCGCCGACACTGTAGCCGCAATCAGCAACTTGTCTCCTGCACGGCGGGCAGGCTTGACGGTCAATACGTGCGGCTGTTCCCTGGATAGGCAATGCGCGCTACAAGTTTGATGCATGGTGCAGCTGTTGAAGATCTGTCGTTGCTTGCTCTGCGGAGCGGATGGTAATGGTGGTGATAGTACATATCGCGTATGGCAAAGCCATGTTTCAAGCAGGGCCACAATAAAGAGCCTTGTCGAAAACGAACTTTTTAGACTCCCGAGATTGGTTACCAGCAGAGCAGACCGCGCTAGGACGGGTGGGCACGGCGGTTTTGGCTTTTGCCTAGCTGGCTGGGTGATGGTGTGCTTTTTGTCCCGCCGTTTGTTGTTTTACTTTCAATAGTCCGAGGCTTGCCAGTCGGCCACAAGTCATCTTTAGTCATCTTCCGGCAATCATCTACTAATCCGGACCGCTCAGCGAGGGCACTGTTTTGACTGTTCAAAGCAAGTATTTCAGGGGGCGGGCGCACCTACCAGTCAAGGAAACACCTATGGTATGGCCTCCAGGGATGAGGATGGCAAAATCAGATAGGCGGTTTTTGGCCCGTACATTTAGGATGGGCACCATTCCGGTCGTGGCTAGAATGCATGGAGGCTCAGCAACGCCCTACAACCGGCGGATGACGCCTTCGTTCGTGGCACCTATCTGATGGATGGGTTTTAACTTTACCAACTTCTTGATACGAGAAGACATGATGATGCTACCGGTCGGATTGCGGCTGCCGCGTTTTCTCGGCGCACACTCACCGTCAACGTGAGAGACGATAGCACTAAGCTCCAGAAAAGAAGATTCCGAGAAAGCCAAAGGTAGGCAGTGCAAGGTATCAACAACGTTCGTCACCAAGTGCGTGGCAAAAGTACCTGCATCTGAAGACTACAACCATAATATCACTGGTGAGCCAATCCGTCCCAGCCTGACAGTGTTGGATGTTGTAGGCTGGATGTAAATGGGAAAGGCAATGCGACTGCTTTGAATAGCTGCATCATCCGGAGGGAAGACCGTCGCAGCTGAGTAGAGCCTCTCAGTTCATGCCGCTAAATCCAAGTAATTACGAGGAAAAGAGCAGCTAAGCCAGCAGTGAAGAGTCAGCAAGGTACGAATGAGGGCTCATGGCAGCGAATAATTTACGCCGAGCGCGTTATGTTGCCGGCTCTCAAGTTCTCAACCAACTGCACTCGACTCTCTTTGTATAACATTCAAACGATGCAGTTGACTTTCTTTCGTGGGCGACATGTAGACACTTGACACGACAACAAGCATGCCCCAAAATCCAAGAGAGCTTCCTGAAACGGCTGCAACGGTTGATAGCGTTTCCACCGCCTAAACTTAGACCACGCTATGAGATCCTCGGTGGCAACGTACAATTCTTCATAGATGCGTGGCGACTTCGAGGTTAAACGTCCATTGCGCAGCAAGACTTGAGCCGCATTGGGAAAGGGAGGCTGTGTCAATGATGTCGTATTCCAGGTGACATATTACATGAGTTCGCGCGATAGACTTTCTTCGCCTTCGTTTTTAAGTTGCTGTACGTAGTGTTGGCGGTGATCAAAGTTTTTTGAACGGACATGATCAAATTCATCAATCGTCAACAAAAAGAAGGGACAATGCTGACCAACACTGACCGACGACGTTGGGTTGCACCACAATGCAGAGCAGAATCGGCAGACAATAATTGTGGTTGTCGCCACTGATCGAGTACGTGCCGCCACCTTGGCTGGGCAAGCAATCCTCAATAGTTTCATACTCGTGCTCAGCCTGCCGGTTGAGTTTAGACCAGAACGTCAGCACATGACAAGATGCACCAACATGGTGTGTGAAGCAAAGAGAAGGGCAAAAAAATAAAAAAAAAAATAAAGGGAGAATTGCGGCTCGTGTGGCAGTGCTGTTCAAGAAAGATGGAGGGAAGGTTTTTGCGACTGATAAAAGAATAATCACCAACAGCCTCAGAATCCAAGGGCGTCTGCCTAATGAACCTTGCGGCCGCCCTTAGTTGTCCAGGCATTTCTGTGAAGCAAAGCCGTTGGAGGAAATGAATGAGAAGTGGGTATCCCGCGGAAAATAAACTTTCTCACAAGAACAACCTGGCCACTATTTCGGTCCATTCATCGTTCTTCCGCAACTTGGATACCTGGATACTGCGACCCCTGCTATTTGCAGAAAGTCTGGGTTAGTTACGGTCGTAAGTGGAAGATCAGAAAAGGGAGTAAAAGAAAGAAGGGGGAAACCAAAAGCAGAATAACAAAGTACCTACCAACCGTAGGTAGACACAGTGCCAAGGGAGCTCCATCTTACTTGCTCCGTAAATGGAAGAATGCCGAGAGTCGAGACCACCAAGACTGCTGGGTCCCGACTCTGAGGGTCATGTAGCCGAAAGAGCAAACCTGAGCCTGTGAGCCATTTCGGGATCCCAAAGGCTGACTGCGGCATGTAGAGTTTGTGCCTCGACGACGATCTGGCCAGGACTTTCCAATGCTTTTCCTGCCTGCTTGCACTGTGTGCGTCGCACCTTCCGAGAAGATGAGACGGTGCTTGGTCAAACGTCTACTCGGTGGATTCTATCCGATTCTATCTAGCAGAGACCCTTGTCCAACAAGGACTTTTGCATCACCATGGGGAGTCGGAACATTGAATGAAGATCAGCGCTTGGCCGTTTAATTTCCCGTGCTTCCGACTCCGTGGTCTTTGCCGAGCAGAGGAGACAGAGCCATCCATTCTCCACCTCACCTCAGTCTGTGCCCCAACCACGCCGTTTCGCCGAGGCAAGTGGAACACAAAATTGCATGGGCTTTTTGTTTTGTCGACAGTGTGGCGTTGCGAGTAATTAGCGGACAATTCCCGATCGTGCGTACCTTGCACCGATTTATGCGTGGCTACGGCTCAAGATGGCGCAAACTCTGTTTCGGCGCTGGCGGGGAAGTCGAGCGGTAGGTATTCCGGACCCAGCCCAGCCAGTTCATTCAACGCTAACGTACGAGCCGTAGTTCGCAGTTTCCATGCGCCGAAGGACCTCCACCTCTTTTCATTCTTGGGCCTGCGAGGCTTTTGGGGACAACCTTACCAGCACTCAGCAGTACGTACCACGCTCGCATGGTGACTAGAGAGACAAGATTTGGCGGGCGAAAACTCTACTACCAATCCATGGTCTTTTCGACGTGGCCATTGGAGAGATGGGCTTCAGGACCCCCGGAAACGGACTCTCTTTGGCTTTGCCAAGTCGACAAGGGAGTTCGTCTCACGCATTCCTCGGCGGAAGCCCTGCTGAGCGGACGAAGCGTCACCGGCGGCTGAGGAGCTCTTGCACCCAGTATGGTATCGACCGACAATGCACTTGCCCACGCCTCAACGAAAAGGTGGCAGAGTTTCATGGGCCAACACACCACGGCTGGCGTCCTCCAGGCTCTCGGCTTCGTCACAGCAAGCTTGACTCTCCAGTCTGCTTCTCCTCATTTGTCACCCCCGCCATCACTTTGGAAAGTCATCCTTCGGCAGTCGGCTGTCACTCCAATGCCATGTCCCAACCCGGTAAGGTTGGGTGAACTTTAGAGGCCAAGAGCTAGCGGCTGTGACGATAGCACCCCCCCTACCCCTACCCCCTTCCCCTCCTCCTTCCCCCCCATAGTGTGAGTATCGGGGATGAGGTATTGGAAAGTCGAGGACAATACCTTCTCCTTGTCCCCGACTCCCTCCAGAGTCCAAGCATCACCGCTTTAGCCATCATCGAGAATCTGCCATGTCTCAAAGTCTGTCTCAAACTAGGGTTGAAGAAAATAAAAACGCTCGAGCCTTCCATCACGTATACGTCATGTGAATAAAAAACAGAGTTTCCCGCAGGATCCAAAATTACCGATGGCCAGTTGGAAAGACTACGTTGACGCTAACGAAGTTCCAGGCAAATTTCATCATTCACGTACGATCAAAGCCGGCAGCAGACGGAGTACAGTAATACAAAACAAGCGGCACATGGATACGTGCTATTATCAAGTGCTCGCCTAAACAACGCCCACGCCGCCTATCATGGAGCCTGGGAGTCGGGACCCTCAGAGTGGCGGGCCCATGACCTGATTCTCGGTACCCTACTCCGTCCTCAGCCCGCATAATAGTGGAGATGGACGTACTATGCTAATCCGGTTCCATCTGCTGATCCAGGCCCCTGGGTTCTATGGCTCCAGCTATGGCTCCAGCGTTGCGGCAACGTTCCGGCAGGCAAACCGTTGTGCTGGGGACGTCTTAGTAAGTAACGGCATTTAGGCTTTCAGCTTTTTCCACGTCCGTCGATTTCCCCTCGTTGGGTCATTGAGATGAGGTATTGCAGGGGATTTAGCTCAGAACGAGATCATCTATAAAGTAGCCAGCACGCCCCTGCACCACGACTGACGACTGCTCCAGCCAGCAGAACAAGGCCTTTCACTTATTCTCTCAAGCCCAACTAGAGCAATCGATAGTTGGAACGCCCGTTGCCTGCTGCGCCTTGGTCTTGGGTCTCAAGACTCCCCAGCTTCCAGGCTAGACCAGACTAGCAACAAACAAACACGCACCTCCGACAAAGCGTACAGCCCTTGACGCGGCTCGGGAGGCTTTCTTGTTTCTCTACCCTTTTCTCCTCCTTCTCGTCCTTCTCGTGCGGTAGTAACTGCCACAAGCCCCCAAACTTTGTCGGGCGGTGCGCCAATCCAGGCCTTAGCATCCCTCCCAAGTAAGAAACTATCTTCTCAAGGCAGGCCAACCCCGGCGGTTAAGTCGATCACGCAAACCCCGCCGCCAGGCCTTGAGGTTTCTGTGAAACAAGCACGCCCCCCCTAGGGAGCACACACCTCGAGACTTGCGGACTCTCAATTCCTTGCTCGCTCACCCCCTCCTGTCTCGGTCCCTAGCCGCCTAACCACATTCCTATCCCCTGCCCCGTCATCTTGCACTCCTAAATAAAGCACTTGTCTGGTTCCCACCAAAGGTCCACAACCAAACCGCGGATTTCAACCCTGCCGAACCATACCGGCAGAACCAGCACCCAGCGAGTTTATTTATATGCATGGGCGCCTCTCCTGCTGTTTCCAGCCCTCGCACTCAAAACATGTTGTCTGTTGCTTCTCAAAATACCCATCACCTTCACCTTAACCATCACCAACCTCAACCTCAACCTCAACCAAGGCGCTATCATTCAATGCCTCATCGCGAAGACACTCCCTCCCCCGGCCCCGTGAGTGTTGACACGCTCACGCCCGGCAAGACTAATGACGCTGCAGTCGCCCAAGCGCTGGAGATTGCCCGTGAGAGCATTGACGGCGCTTCAGACTCTACCGTCAGCAAAATTCTCGAAAATGCTCTGTCGCGGATTTGGAGCAAGGTGCAAGATCAGCCAAGCTCGTACGTGATGAGCAGAGACGAGTTTGCCGTCTTCAACTTTTTCCAGCATCGTTTCATCGGAGATACGGACGCTGTTGCCGCTCGAAAGCGGTTTTGGGACAACTGCCGTGCCTAAAGAGAAAGCTGGGAGAACACACGAAACTCGGCAAGTCGTTTTCTCTTTGGCATCAACCACGCACCATAAGGCTGCAACAGCGTGAAGCTGGTCGGCGGGCCAGCGAAGCCCCGCGATAAGCTCAAGTGCCAGGTCTTTTCCACAGTCAGCCATGACACGACACCTCCAGTTCCAAGGGAGACGCGCCCGGGCACCAGATGACCTAGCCAGAGATTGGGCATTGGCATGTTCGGGCTTGGCATGCTCAGGCATGTTTTTGAAATAGCACCTATACAGATTTTTTTTTTCCGCCACGCCACTGCGCCTGAACCTTGGCGGGTTGCCGAGGCCACCGACGATGGGGAACGTTCAACGACTCGTCGGCACTCCACTCAAGCAACCATCCACGGATGCGGGATTTTCCTTTCGGTCTGAGGCCACTTTTGCATCCGCGGCAATATCGGCCTGGAGACTTTTGAGAGAGACGCGTCGGTCCCACAACGCGCCGAGCCTGGGCCCCGGCTTCTTCTTTACTTGATGTCCCCACGAGTTTCGAAGTGGGATAGCGACCAGAACCAACTACTCCGTACTGCCTCTGACTGGAGCCCCGCCAGAAGGAAGGGGACCGGAGCTTGCTTACGCAGGCTCTAAGACCTTTGTTGATGCTGATGCAGCATGGGAACAGTGGTGATGGAGCCGCATTATGAGATATGATGATGATTACTGTACTTTACACGTTTCAATATAATTTATTTTTTCCTCAACTGCTGAAATCCCTGGTACATTATCTTGCACTCTGGTGAAACCGAATCCACATGCAAACAGGATGGAGAAACTGGTTTTGAGTCGTGGGATGGCAAACGACGCATATTCATTGAAGAGGTTGTATCTCCTATCTCATGTCTCATACCCGCAAGACTATATCAACACGCGCGCCGCAGGTAGTATCCAGACGGCAAGGTTTTGGCGGATAATGCACAACCTAAAAATACAGTGCCGGTGCCAACTCCGGATGCCAGGCTAGGCGGTTAAGCGCCCAACTCAACTGTTGGCGGCTAACATTAACATTGGCTGCGTATAACCGCTGCGCGAAGCCATCGGCTTTCCGCGGAACAACCCGACAGCTTCCTCGGAACAGCGGCAGTAGAAGAAGCAGCGTAAGGTGTGCAGCCTTTTTCTACAGCACGAATCACTCTTCAATGGATGCCAGGCGTCTCGGGTCCAGGCCTTTCTTGGAGTTCCAGGACTATTGTGCAGCACACTAGTGATTTTGTTTCAACGAAACAGTTTAGCTCAATTGTTGCATACCTAGGTAGGTACCTAGGTAGCTACCTTACGCAGCACCCCCCCTGGGTTGCTGGGCAGGGCGTGTGCACACATCACGTGCAGTCTGCAAGGTCGTGCTGGGTAAATACCTTATCAGGGGAAGGCGGAGCTTTTGCCTGGAGATTTCAATGTTGCAAAGAAAGTCGAGGCAAGCGCGAAGAAGGCAAGCGCGAAGAGCGCAAGCTCTTTCCCGCTTCCCGCTTTGAAACGCAGTAAGACCAGGCCGTCTGGTGGAGATGTGCCCATTGCCTTGTTTACTAATTAGCCATCAATTCTCGGCAGTCAGTCGACAAAAATAGCCAAAATAGCCTTCAGTCTTACGTTACTAATTTACTACACTATCAAACTAATATGTACGGAGTAGATACAAGCAAGGGTGCCTAAGGCGGATATAATAAAAGGCGGTGAGAAGTTGTTGTTCTGCCGTGCTTTCTGACTAAGAAGCCTGCCTGCCTGCTATTGGCGCGGAGCAAGCCGCTGGTGGCCCGTGTCAGTGGCCCCGTAGGACCCCTGGACTCCTGGAGGGAAAGAGCAAAAAATCAAATGCATGCATTTACATGAGAGATATTCAAGTATTTAATATATTGTAATATTGCGATGCGGTGAATTGCGTTGCGCTGCGTTGCATAGCAATAAGACGGCGAGAGAAGGCAGTTGAGTGCTGCTGCTAAACGGCTATGCTAGCAACTATTTTCTGGCATATGAACCTAATGTACCCAGGTACCTGACAGGTCAATATTGATAATGGACCTAATTAGGTAAGGTAAGGTAGGGCAATTACCCCCGCCTTCACCAGACTGTTGTTGCCTTTTGACCCCAGGAGATTCGGCCGCCTTCTCCCGTCAAGTCATCCCCCGTCGAGTCATTCCCCGTCGAGTCAGTGGACAGTGGGACTCAGCGTCGCCGGCGCCTCTTCCTGCCATCAACAGAAGACTCGGCAATCCCGTGCGCGGTCGACATTTCGCACCGAGTCCCGACGGCATCGTAAATGAGGAGTCGTGCCCATGCGGAACCGCTTGTGGATCGCGTGCCTCGTGGCCCCCGCCTTGTCGACCAGATCCGTGTGGCACGGCGAGCTTGTCCGCAGGGCAGTTGACGAGGCTCATCAGCAGGAGCTGTTGATCGCATCGAGAAACGCAGCTGGATACCCGGCGACGCCGCTGCAATGCTTCCAAGTTGCCAGTCCTGTGCTGGCGCCCGACGGCCTGGTGGACGGGAACAAGAACCTGGGCAACCCGAGGCCAAGGCAACCCGAATCCTGCACCGTGACGTTGATGGATCACGTATTTGCCAATAGCTACGGCCACCCTTTCGTGGGTAAGTTGCGCATCTCCAGCACAAGGGGGGGGTGAAAGAAAAGGGAACGGGGTCAAAGGGCCGTTGGGGTTGACGGCAAAAAAATAGCCGACTATGCACCGCCCTCACCCGCAACCTGCCGCGTTGCCAGCCATTACAACAGAGTCATTCTCAACCTGACCGTCGTCTCCGAGGGCCGCCAGTTTGATCGCCTGGCCACGATGTGGCTGGGCGACGCCGAGGTATGGCGCATGTCGACCGCGGAACCCAAGGCTCACCCGGGCATCGCCTGGACGTACTGGAAGGACATGACCAACTACCTGGCCCTGTGGAGGCAGCCGCAAAAGCTCATTTTCGATCTCGGAAACCTCATCAACCACAAGTACACGGGGTCGTTCAACGCCACCCTCGCGGCCACCTACATCCGCGACGAGGACCTGTCCGGCGCCGCGGGCCGTCCAGCAGACCACGTGCTGCCCATCTCAGCTGGCAGAGGAAGCAGCAGCAGCCAGGGCAGCGCGTGGACATACCCGGAGCAAAAGGCCGAAGCGTCGGTGCTGCTGCCGCGCAACACGAGGCGCGCCGTCGCTTCCGTCGCCGCCACCGGCCAGGCGGACGAGGAGTTTTGGTGGACCAACGTCCCCGAGAGCGGCGTCGACACGTTCAACGGCACGACGCTGCTCGGCAAGGGGTCCTTTCGCGAGGTCCGGCTGTTCATTGACGGCCAGATTGCGGGCCTGTCGTGGCCGTACCCGGTCGTCTTCACCGGGGGGGTCGCGCCGCCCCTGCACCGGCCCATGGTCGGGCCGCAGGCCTTTGACCTGCGCGAGCACGAGATTGACGTGACGCCGTGGCTCGGTGTCCTCTGCGACGGCAGCAGCCACGTCTTCAGCCTCGAGGTGGTCGGGCAGGACGACCTGGTGGCCAACAAGTACTGGGTGCTCTCGGGCAAGATCTTTGTCTGGCTGGACGACGGCCCGGGCCACGTCACGAGCGGCCGGCCCCCCCGGGTGCTTGTCAGCGCGCCCGACTACGAGCCGCGCGTGGTGCAGGTCGCCAACTCGTCGCTTTCGTACCGCCAGACCACCCGGCGCGTGCTGCAGGCAGAGTCGCGGATCACGAGGAGCAACGGCCGGGCGGTCACGGCGTCCTGGACGCAGGAGTTCGCCGTGGACGCCCGGGGCTCCCTGGCTGACTCTGGCGACACCCAGAACGTCACGGCGTCGTACAGGGGCGCGGACAGGGCGCTGGAGGACGGGTCGACGGTCTACCACGCGGCGTACTCGTACCCCACGCTGGCGAGGGTGAAGCAGACGGCGCCGGACGGCCGGTACAGCCTCACGGTGCGCGCCGACCTGACGCAAGGGATGGACATGACGGTGCTGGGACGGACGGCCTTTCCCAACGGGCTGGAGCCGTTTGCCCCGCTGCTGCCGGTCGGGGCCGACGGATCCAGCCTGGCGACCAGCAAGACGAGCAGCGCCTTCTACTGGCAAACGGAGGGCGGCAACCAGACGGGCGGGCACGGCAGCAGCCACCAGCGCTACAGGCTCGCGTACAAGCAGCTGGCGGGCAGGCAGGGCTGGAGCGTTGCCGACGACGACGACGACGACGACGACAGCAAGGTAGTGTACCGGCGAGACGTCAGCGTGGTCAACGAGACGACGACGCACGACAGCGTATGGGTTTGGGGAGCGAAGCGGCCGGTGGTGGAGGTTGCGCGCCCGCCGGCGGCGCAGGGCGACTCTCCCAACGGGTTCGCGGTGAGGATCATGGGGGGCAAGGGGCGCAAGGGGCGCGAGCCGGGACATGCGAGCGCCGCTGGGGACCACGCAAACGGGTGGTCGGCGGCCGCGGATCCCAGCAAAGAGCTGTAGCAGCTCGAGGCCCGCATCCCTGACGCCGAAGCAGAAGCAGAAGCAGAAGCGGACGCAGAGAGGCGTAAACTCCCGGACCGGACCGGCCAGGTCCAAGCGGCGCGTTACGTCACGCCACGACTCGCTGTCTTGTCTTGTCTTGTGCCACCGCGGCCAAGATGATCTACAAAAACCACAGGGACGGGGGAAAAATAAAACAGCAAGAATAGCGGAATACATTGTAAATAAAACATTGTAAATAAAACAAGTACGGAAACGTACCAGACACAGAGCACAGCCAAAGACAGAAGAAGTCTTGGATCGCACCACGCCAAGCAGCCAGCGCCAAGCCGGACTAAAATACCTCGGGGGGCTACTCCGCACATGCCGACGTGCACTGCTGCCGAAGACAAATGCCCGGGTAATTTCCAGGCGCCTGACTAGTAACTGCCGTCGGGTGTTGACCCCGCGGGCAGTGCCGGGCGAAACGTAACGTAACGCATGGTAACGAACGGGTCGGTCGGCTGACTCGCGTCGCTGGGATCCGCCTGGACGCTGCCGAGCGAGGCCAGCGCCGGCCGACAGACAGGTGGGGCTGGGCGCGCTTGACTCGGGCGTGGGGGGCTGGGGCTGTAAAGGGATGAAATAGTGGGGTTCCAGACTAGATTAGCTCGAGAACAATCAACCCTCCTACACAACACATTTTTAGCCCTAATGCCAGTAGAAGGAATTCATAGTGATAAGACTAGGATATTATATTCCGTTATGATATTATCGTAGGTATCTTGATCTTCTTCTTCTTCTTCTTCTTAAAGTTTTTTTTTAATAGGTCTTGCATACCCGGTTTAAGCATCCAATCTATAAATTTTTACTTTCCATTAGGACATCTACACTAGTACAAAACGTTATAAACCTTTTTTTTAAAATCGAGTACTATAAACAACCGAATAATTATAATTAAATTCCTAGCTGCGGTTAGGTTAGGTCTATAGCTACGTGTAAAGGCCTATAGAGTCCTTAGCTGCGGTCAGAAGAATTCAATAAAAAAAATCCTAGCTGCGGTTAGGTCAGGTCTATAGCTACGCATAAAGGCCTATAGAGTCCCTAACTGCGGTCAAAAGAATTCAGTTATAGTTAAATCAAATATTTTAGACCGATAGCTGTATATAAAGGTCTATATCGAATTGGGTGGCTGTAGTTATTCCTATGATACCTAGCTACGGTCAGAATGATGCCTAGCTATAGTTAGAAGAATTCAACTATAGTTAAATCAAGAAAATACGATTTAATACGATTTTATTATTATAAGGCTGTAAAATTATAAGATATATTTAAGATAAAGGATGGAACTACTAGTAATAAAGGCAGATATAGAACTAGATTAACTTAAAGTTATAAGCTACTAGAATTGCCGATTACGATAGAAACCTATAGTTTAAATTGCAAACTAAGGAGTATTAATAGGGTATTAAAACTTTAGGGCAATTTGTTAGGGTAAGTAGCGAAATTGTAGATAAAGATATACTACTTACCCTAGTATGATAATATAAGGCTATATTACTTAAAAAGTAGGAAGGAAGGAAGAAGTTTATACTTATAACCTAGGTAAAATATAAGGGAGAACTTTTTTTTTTAGAAGATAGATTTTTCTTTCTTTTCTCTTCTCTTCTTTAGTCTAGTTTAAGCTAGTAGAATAGTTAATAAACTTAACGATTTTTATGATTAATTAGTAGAATAATCGAAGAATTATTAGTCTTTAAAGAAATTGATTTATAATTTAAACCTTTTAAAGTCTAATCTTTTTTTTCTTTTTTTTTTCCTCCTTTTTTCTTCTCTTATTTACCAAGTTTAAAACCTATAAAACCGTTTTTGTTAAAATCCTATAGTAGCCTATTAGGCTGCTGGCCTAATGCCCTACTGGCCTACTAACCTTCTGGCCCTTATACCGCCTCTTGGACTTACGGTAGTCTTACCAACCTTAGGCCTTTGCCTTTTACCTTAAGGATTTTCAGTGGATTATTTACTATATATCAAGTAAGGTAGGCCTTATTAAAAAGGTGTGGCATTGCTAAATTAGCGTGGTGGCCTACTAGCGTGGTAGCGGCCTACTAGCGTGGTGGCTAGTCTACTAGTATAGTGGTTAGTCACTAGCGTGGTGGTTAGTCACTAGTGTGGTGGTTGGTTACTAGTGCGGTGGTTGGGGTGGTTAGAAAGGCCGGATATAGCGGGATTGCTGACGTATCATATACGTGGCATAGCGAGCATTACGGGGAGCCTTCTTACTAGCTACCCTAGATGCCTGGGCCCACCCCTCCTTTGTGTATATATAGGATAGCTTTCCCCCTTCTTTTTAGATAATAGAAGGGTAACACAATTGAACCTATTAATGCACTACATGCCTCTTAACTTCCACCTTCCCTGCGTTATTCTGGTTATCTTATATTTGCCTTGCCTTTACACTTGTCTCGCTTTATAGCACTTATATAGTCTTAGGACTTAGTGAAGAATCTAGTATTTATACTAAGATTAAGTCACAGGTTGCAGACAGTCTTGTGCCATTTAGCTAGCTAGTAAGGCTTTGCTTTATAGTAACCTTTAGAATTGTAATAGGTTATGAGCCTGGGTTTTTACTTCTTTGTTTTTACCCTAACTTTTTGTGTTCACCCCTTGGTCTCTTTTGCTTATTAGTACTACTAATATAGCTATTATTTAGTATCTTCGGCTTACCCTTATTAACTTTAGCTTACCTATTATCACTTTTGGCTTACCCTCTGTTACCTACGGCATTACCCTGCGGCAATCAACGGCGTACCTAATGGCAACTTACGGCGTAACCTTACGGCACTTTTAGCGTAACCTTATATTATTTTCGACGTAACCTACGGCACCTACGGATTTTATAGTGTGATATTTACTACATTATACCACTGTATAACACCTTTACACCTAGTGTATGATACCTACTGCACTATACGGCACCTGTTATACTCTTCCACTTATAGCACTTTTAGTACGGCACTTACGGCACCTTTATATTATAGCGCCTATAGTACCTACGGCACTTACGGCACCTATATTACGGCACCTACGGCACCTATATTACGGCACCTACGGCACCTACGGCACTTACGGTTCCTGTATTACGGCACTATATAAGCACCTTAAACACTAACGCTATATTCCGGACTTGCATAACGCCTACGGCATCTGTGCTTTTATACTGAGACCTACCGCTATATTCTGCGGTTACCTCTTATAGTAGGCTACTAGCCACTATATATATTGGCTGTCCAGCTAGTTATTCGACTATTTTACTAGTTACTCGACTATTTTGCTAGCTATTCAGCTAGTTATTCCTCTGTGTTTATAACTATCGTCACCATTTTTTAACGGATTTTTAAACCTTTTTTGCCCATTATAGCAGAGTTAGGGTCTTCTACCTATAAGGTCCCTGAATCTAATACTGAAGCTAATGTTAATGCACAACTACAGCTGGATATGGACGATATAAAGTCCCAGATGAATATACTAACTAACCTTATATAGGGCCTAATTAGTAGGCAAAATAACGATTCTTAGGCTACCCAGGCTACTTAGGCTACTAATAAGGAGCCTACTAAAGCTACTAAAGCTGGACCTTCCACTAAGACGACTACTACTAAGGATGATGATATTGAAGCTAACGTTATAAAAATCGACCAACCTTCTACCCCTATAAAATATAAGGGTAAAGAGCCTATTTATACTACAACGGCACCAACCTCAACTATTACCAACCAAATTAGTAATAGGGCTATTAAAGAATTAGCTAAGACTGCTAACCGTTTTAAAGAGTCCTAAAAGCTAAAAAGCCCCTATAATTTCGACCAGTAGAAGCAGGCCCTTACTATACAACTTAGGGCCTTTAAAATAGCTAACTTTGTTAACGACCCTTCTATAGTAAGGCATTTTAATAAGTCTGAGCAGGCACTTCTACTACTAATGCTAAAGAATAGCTATAGTAAAGAAGCTGTAGAGGCTATAGATTGGTGTAATGACCTAAAGGAAGCCTACCTTCTGCTAGTGGCCTAGTACTGCCACTCACCAGAAGTATAGCGGGCATACTTATACCCTACCTTTCATACCCTTACATTTACCGGTTATAAAGGTACTTTAGAGGCTTTTAACAGCGAATTTAATAGCTATATTTCTCGCCTTAGAATTCTAGGTTCTAAGATTGACTCTTTTGACTAAGTTAACCAATACCTTTAGGCTATAGAGGGGGTATTTACCCGCTGGACGGAACGCCAACGCTCTATGATTAGGGTATATAGCGCCCAAGGCGTTATTAACAGCAGCAAATTTAACCTCCAGTATTTTATGGTTGACCTACTAGAAGAACAGCGTTCTAAAGGGTCTAGTAAGGTGGCTACTAATAATAACCCTAAGCAGCTTAAGGCTTCCAAAGACCCTAAGAAAGGGTCTACTAATGCCGCTTCTACTAATAATAGCAAGAATAATTCTACTAATAGGAAAAAGAAGTAGCAATAGAAGAAGAAAAAGGACTCCAGCAGCAATTAGCAAGATATTGAGGCCTTTATTATAGGCAATTATAATACCCAGGATACTAATATGTCCTATTCCTCTTCTTCTACCACTATATCCACTGATAACCAGCCCTTAGCTATAAGCTATAGTGCTAAATCAGGCGGTAGGACCCCGAAGGATGCTCTCCTTTATGATACAGGCTCCACTTGTCATATTGTTGTTGAAATCAGCGCCTTTTTAGCTGTATTTTGGTACTGGTCTCGCCACCATACGACGTCTCTACGTTGAGATATCACGGTGGCTATACCAGGCGCTATGGTGGGGCACAGCGCCCCACAACGCCGATTACAGTGGGCCACAGCGCCGGTCACGGCACCGGCACAGCGCCCCACAGTCGGCCACAGCGGCCGGTCACAGTGGGCCACAGGGCCCACAACAGGCGGCGCATTTCTACAGGATTACCAAATGGGCAAACCTTGCTAATACCAGTATTGCAATTCTCAAGGTCACTATAAAAGCAGAGCCTTACTAGCTAGCTAGATGGCATAAGACTGTCTGCGACCTGTGAACTAATCTTAGTATAAATACTAGATTTTTCACCAAGTCCTAAGACTATACAAGTGCTATAAAGCAAGGCAAGTGTAAAGGCAAGGCAAATATAAGATAACCAAAAACGCAGGGAAGGTGGAAGTTAAGAGGCATGTAGTGCATTAACAGGTTCAATTGTGCTGCCCTTCTACTATCTAGAAAGAAGGGGGAAAGCTATCCTATATATACACTGTTAAAATCCTATAGTAGCCTACTAGGCTGCTGGCCTAATGCCCTACTGGCTTACTGACCTTCTAGTCCTTATACCGCCTCTTGGACTTATGGTAGTATTACCTTAGGCCTTTGCCTTTTACCTTAAGGATTTTCAGTGGATTATTTACTGTATATCAAGTAAGGTAGGCCTTGCTAAAAAGGTGTGGCATTGCTAAATTAGCGTGGTGGGCCTACTAGTGTGGTGGCGGCCTACTAGTGTGGTGGCTAGTCCACTAGTGTGGTGGGTAGTCACTAGCGTGGTGGCTAGTTACTAGTGTGGTGACTAGTTACTAGTGCGGTGGTTAGGGTGGTTGGAAAGGCTGGATATAGTGGGGCTGCTGACGTATTATATACGTAGCATAGCGAGTATTACGGGGAGCTTTCTTACTGGCTACCTTGGATGCCTGGGCCCACCCCTCCTTCGTGTATATATAGGATAGCTTTTCCCCTTCTTTCTAGATAGTAGAAGGGTAGCACAATCGAACCTGTTAATGCACTACATGCCTCTTAACTTCCACCTTCCCTGCGTTTTTGGTTATCTTATATTTGCCTTGCCTTTACACTTGCCCTGCTTTATAGCACTTGTATAGTCTTAGGACTTAGTGAAAAATCTAGTATTTATACTAAGATTAGTTCACAGGTCGCAGACAGTCTTGTGCCATCTAGCTAGCTAGTAAGGCTCTGCTTTTATAGTGACCTTAAGAATTGCAATAGGTTATGAGCCCGGGTTCTTACTTCTTTGTTTTTACCCTACCTCTTTTGTGTTCACCTTTTGGTCTCTCTTGCTTATTAGTACTACTAATATAGCTATCCTTTGGTATCTTTGGCTTACCCTTATTACCTTTGGCTTACCCTTTGTTACCTACGGTATTACCCTGCGGCAATCAATGGCATACCTAACGGCAATTTACGGCGTAACCTCACGGCACTTTTAGCGTAACCTTACGTTATTTTTCGGCGTAACCTACGGCACCTACGGATTTTATAGTGTGATATCTATCACACTATACCACTGTATAATATCTTTACACCTAGTGCACGACACCTACTGCACTATACGGCACCTGTTATACTCTTCCACTTATAGCACTTTTGGTACGGCACTTACGGCACCTTTTATATTACGGCACCTATAGCACCTACGGCACCTACGGCACCTATGGCACCTACGGCACCTACGGCACTTACGGCACCTTTATATTACGGCACCGCATAAGCACCTTATATACTAACGCTATATTCTGGACTTGCACAACGCCTACGGCATCTGTGCTTTTATACTGAGACCGGCCGCTATAATCTGCGGCTATTTTTATAGTAGGCTACTAGCCACTATATATACTGGCAATCCGACTAGTTATTCAACTATTTTGCTAGCTATTTAGCTAGTTATTCCTCTGTTTTTACAACTATCGGCACCATTTTTCAACGGATTTTTAAACCCTTTTTGCCCACTATGGCAGAGTCAGGATCCTATAAGGTCCCTGAATCCGATACTGAAGTTGATACTAATGCACAACTACAGCTAGATATGGACGATATAAAATCCCAGATGAATATACTAACTGACCTTATATAGGGCCTAGTTAGTAGGCAAAATAACGACACCCAGGCTACCCAGGCTACTAATAAAAAGCCTACTAAAGCCACTAAAGCTAGACCTTCCACTAGGACGACTACTACTAAAGATAATGATAATAGTGAAGCTAACGTTATAGAAATCGACCAACCTTCTACCCCTATAAAATATAAGGGTAAAGAGCCTATTTATACAACGCCACCAACAACAACTATCACCAACCAAATTAGTAATGGGGCTATTAAAGAATTAGCTAAGACTGCCAACCGCTTTAAAGAGTCCCAAAAGCTAAAAAGCCCTTATAATTTCGACCAGTAGAAGCAGGCCCTTACTATACAACTTCGGGCCTTTAAAATAGCTAATTTTATCAACAACCCTTCTATAGCAAGGCACTTTAATAAGTCTGAGCAGGCACTTCTACTACTAATACTAAAGAATAGCTATAGTGAAGAAGCTGCGGAGGCTATAGACTAGTGTAACGACCCAGAGGAAGCCTACCTTTTACTGGTGGCCTAGTACTGCCACTCACCAAAAGTACAGCGGGCACACTTATACCCTACCTTTCACACCCTTACCTTTACCGGTTATAAAGGCACTTTAGAGGCTTTTAACAGCGAATTTAACAGCTATATTTCTCGCCTCAGAATCTTAAGTTCTAAGATCGACTCTTTCGACCAAATTAACCAGTATCTATAGGCTGTAGAGGGGATATTTACCCGCTAGACGGAACGTCAACGCTCTATAATTAGGGCTTATAGCGCCCAGGGTGTTATTAACAGCAGCAAATTTAACCTCCAGTATTTTATAGTTAACCTACTAGAAGAACAGCGTTCTAAAGGGTCTAATAAGGTGGCTACTAATAATAACCCCAAGCAGCTTAAGGCTTCCAAGGACTCTAAGAATAAAGGGTCTACTAATGCCGCTTCTACTAATAATAGCAAGAATAATTCTACTAATAATAGGAAAAAGAAGCAGCAACAGAAGAAGAAACAGGACTCTAGCAACAATCAGCAAAATATCGAGGCCTTTATTATAGGCAATTATAATACCTAGGATACTAATATATCCTATTCCTCTTCTTCTACCACTATATCCACTGATAACCAGCCCTTAGCTATAAGCTATAGTGCTAAATCAGGCGGTAGGACCCCTAAGGATGCCCTCCTTTATGATATAGGCTCCACTTGTCATATTGTTAATGATAAGAAGTATTTCACCACTTTTCACTATTTTGAGAAGGATGATAAGCCGGTAATTACTACTGGTGGTGGCCCTATTTCCCCTACTGGTTGGGGCACGGCACGATTTACTGTGCTACAGGGCGTTAATCCCACCAAATGGGGTATTATAGAGCTCAAGAATGCCCTATATATTCCTACCTTAGATATTAATATTATTAGCGGTGTAAAGCACTATGCCGCTAAAGGGGTATTAATTAAAAATCAGCTTTGGTCAGCAAGCCGTAAATGCATCGGCATTTTTAATTTTGAAAAATACGGCTTTTTCCTTCCACAGAAAGGAATAGACACACTACTACTGCATCAACCTTGCAGCCATTATACTGTTACTAATAGTATAACAGTAGAGGTCCCCAGCCCTACTAACCCTGCTGATTATAGTGATCCTGAGGATACCACTATTACCCCTGTTCCTACTACTGTAACTAGTAAGGAACCTGTAGAGGCTACTAGCCCTACTACTAACTCTCCTGCTATTACGACTAGCGAAGAGCCTACTATTACGACTAGCGAAAATCCCGTAGTGGCTACTAGCCCTACTGCTGCCCCTGTAACTGCTGATATAGAATATCAGAAGCTATTACAGTTAGCCGGTATTTGGCATATACGGCTAGGGCATATAGGTATTCAGCTACTTAAAAAGACCTGTGCTAATACCCCTGGTCTGCCTAACCTTAATAAGGTTAAAGATGCTGATTTTCGCTGCCTAGCCTATATCTAGGCTAAAAAGGTTAGAAGACCTTCTAAAGATGCGATACCTAATCCAGCTAAATGCCTGGATATTATAGAAGGTGATACTTTTGCTATATCACCTATGCCATATAACAAACGACCTGTTGCCCTTATATTAGTGGACAGAAAATCCCGATTCCGCTGGCTTTACTTGCTGCCTAATAGGGAAGGCACTATTGTTTTTAAAGCATTACAGAGCTTTATACAGAGCCTACAGGTCAGATATAGTAAAACGCCTGTTGAATTCCACTATGATGGTGGAAATAAAATCAACAAAATGCTTAGTAATTAGCTTGTTGAATAGGGTATAGCTTTTAATACCTCTTGCCCTTATATTCATGAATAAAACGGCCTAGCTGAGCGCTCCATTAGGGTTATAGCTGATAGGCTACGTGCTACTATGGCCTGGTTAAGGCTACTATCTAACCTCTGGTCTGCTGTAATTACTGGCGTTGTTATGCTAGTAAATATAATAGCTGTTACTAATAGACCTTCTAGCCCCTATTAGGAGCTATTAAAGGATTATGACCATATTACGCCGGAGCACTACCCTAATCTTATTAACCTTAGGGCCATTAGAGTAGCTATTGAAGTGCTTATACCACACGAAAAGCGTGTAAAAAGCCGTAAATTAGCGCCCCGTACCGAGCCTGGTAGGCTCCTTGCTACTCTAGGTAATAATACTTACCTAGTCTACCTTCTAAAGAAGAAGGTTGTTACTAAAACAACTTTTATTACCTTTATTCATCAAAATAAAGGTATAGGCCTTATTTCTAATGGCCTAGAAGGAGACTTTCACAGAGGGCAAAATACAGGTTTAGAGGGGGTATCTAGCAGAGAACCTGCTATTTTACTGGATAACCTTGAAAACATGCCGGACCCTACTAACCTTACTAATATTACTAATACTAATGTTATACCGGATGACCTAGAAAGCATGCCGGACCCTACTAATACTAGCGTTATTAATACTAATGCTACCTTGGATAACCGTCCTATATTACAGTCCCCGGCTACTGCAAAGGATGACCTTATAGATATCCTTACTAGCCTTACTCCTGCCGACCTTGCTAGCCCTGCTGGCCCTGCTGGCCCTGCTATACCTACTAGCCCTACCGACCCTACTAGCCCTACCGACTTATTCCCTAATCAGGATTTATACCACCTGATATGGGATTCCTGCTATGTAGCTAAGCGTAAGCTAGCTAAAAAGGCCCCTGATGGTACGCCTAATAGCTGGAAGGATGTGCTACGAAGCCCTAAAAAAGACCTTTAGATAAAGGCATTATTTAAGGAATTTAAGCAGCTATTGGATACTAAAGTCTTCCAATTTATTCCTAAGTCTAGCATTCCCATTGATAGGAAAATTATACGCAATAGGCCTGTTTTTCGGGTTAAAAAGGATGCCAATAATCAGCCTATAAAATATAAGGCTAGATTAGTTATTAAGGGTTTTATACAAGTCGAAGGAAAGGACTTTCAGCATACCTATGCTTCTACCTCTATCCCACCTACCTGGAGGGTTATACTAGCTTTGGCTGCTAGTAATAACTGGGAAATAGAGCAGATCGACTTTATAGGCGCCTTCCTAAATAGCGAACTTTCTGAGACCATTTATATGGATATTCCTGATGGATTTCTTGAATTTACAGAGAGCCTACTACTAACTAATAGCGATAGCAAGCTTTAGTCTAATATTCAACGGCAACGGCTACTAACTTTACTTAAAGAAGCCGGCTTTAATCCTTCTATTAAGCAAGCTATTTTACTAAAGAAGGCCCTATACGGGCTAAAACAAGCACCCCGCGAATGGCAACACCGGCTAAAAGACCTGATTTCTAGTAAAGGCTTCTTACCTTTAGCATCTAATGCTGCCGTCTTTTATAATAAGCAAACAAGCACCTTTATCGTCACTTATGTTGACGACTGCCTATTAGTTGGTCCAAATATAACTTATATTAACCAGCTAAAAAGGAAATTCCATAAGGTCTATGCTATAGAAGACCGCGGTCCGGCTTCCTTCTTCCTAGGCGTACAGATTATACGAAATAGGAAGGAAGGTCTATTGTGGCTACACCAAGCCCAATTTATAGCAGAGGTCTTAGCTAAATTCGGCTTACAGGATACTAAACCTCAGCTAATTCCACTTCAACCAGGGATTCTAAATGAATCTAGTGGAAAAGACCTCAGCCCTACTGATCAGAGCCTTTATCAGAGCCTTACTGGCACTATAATGTGGCTTATGATGATGACTAGGCCCGACCTAGCATTTCCTACCCAATACCTCTCTCGGTTTATG
Organism: Ustilaginoidea virens; assembly: GCF_000687475.1. Taxonomy (NCBI): domain Eukaryota; kingdom Fungi; phylum Ascomycota; class Sordariomycetes; order Hypocreales; family Clavicipitaceae; genus Ustilaginoidea; species Ustilaginoidea virens. The sequence goes on from NC_057321.1 coordinate 1,374,855, forward strand.
TCTAAGGCAACTAATGTGCATTTAAATGCTGCGAAAGGCAGCTTTAGCTACCTTAAAGGCACTGAGAACCTAGCTATTTGCTTTACTAAAAGCAATCAACAGCCTATTATAACCGCTTATTCTGATAGCAATTTTGCTGGCTGTAAAGAAACCTCTAAATCTACTGGAGGCTTCCTTACTACTATTAATAGTGGTCCTATTAGCTGGCGTTCTAAGCGAGCCTCTTTAGTAGTGCTATCTACTTTAGAAGCTGAATCTGATGCATTACTTGAGACTATCCGCGAGGTACAGTGGCTTTCTAACCTTTGTAAGGAGCTAGAAATTGATATTTTACGCCCTATACCGCTATACTGCGATAACCAGGGCTCCATTTCGAATTCTAACGACCCTAATCAGCACGCTCGCACTAAGCATACGCTATTAAAATTCCGGTATATTAGGGAGCAAGCCCAGCTGGGCTTGGTTAAAATTACCTATTTACCTACTAATAGTATGCCTGCTGACGGTCTTACGAAGCCACTGCCGGGCCCTAAATTTACTAAGTTCCGCGAGTTACTAGGTCTTAGGGCCTGCTAACTTATACTAACTTACTTTTACTAAGGTTTTTCTTATGTTTTTCCTTAGCATTTTTTACTGCATTTTCTTTCCCTATCCTTTATACGATTAGCTTGCTACTACAGTAGCTAATCAGAGGGGGTGTTAAAATCCTATAGTAGCCTACTAGGCTGCTGGCCTAATGCCCTACTGGCTTACTGACCTTCTAGTCCTTATACCGCCTCTTGGACTTATGGTAGTATTACCTTAGGCCTTTACCTTTTACCTTAAGGATTTTCAGTGGATTATTTACTGTATATCAAGTAAGGTAGGCCTTGCTAAAAAGGTGTGGCATTGCTAAATTAGCGTGGTGGGCCTACTAGTGTGGTGGCGGCCTACTAGTGTGGTGGCTAGTCCACTAGTATGGTGGGTAGTCACTAGCGTGGTGGCTAGTTACTAGTGTGGTGACTAGTTACTAGTGCGGTGGTTAGGGTGGTTGGAAAGGCTGGATATAGTGGGGCTGCTGACGTATTATATACGTGGCATAGCGAGTATTACGGGGAGCTTTCTTACTGGCTACCTTGGATGCCTGGGCCCACCCCTCCTTCGTGTATATATAGGATAGCTTTTCCCCTTCTTTCTAGATAGTAGAAGGGTAGCACAATCGAACCTATTAATGCACTACATGCCTCTTAACTTCCACCTTCCCTGCGTTTTTGGTTATCTTATATTTGCCTTGCCTTTATACTTGCCCTGCTTTATAGCACTTGTATAGTCTTAGGACTTAGTGAAAAATCTAGTATTTATACTAAGACTAGTTCACAGGTCGCAGACAGTCTTGTGCCATCTAGCTAGCTAGTAAGGCTCTGCTTTTATAGTGACCTTGAGAATTGCAATATACACGAAGGAGGGGTGGGCCCAGGCATCCAGGGAAGCCAGTAAGAGGGCTCCCCGTAATGCTCGCTATAATACGTCAGCAACCCCGCTATATCCGACCTTTCCAACCACCCTAACCACCGCACTAGTAATTAGTCACCGCACTAGTAACTAGCCACCACGCTAGTGACTAACCACCACACTAGTGGACTAGCCACCACGCTAGTAGGCCACCACGCTAATTTAGCAATGCCACACCACACTAGTAGGCCGCCACCACGCTAGTAGGCAACCACGCTAATTTAGCAATACCACACCTTTTCAACAAGGCCTACCTTACTTGATATACAGTAAATAATCCACTGAAAATCCTTAAGGTAAAAGGCAAAGGCCTAAGGTAATACTACCATAAGTCCAAGAGGCGGTATAAGGGCCAGAAGGTTAGTAGGCCAGTAGGGCATAAGGCCAGCAGCCTAGTAGGCTACTATAGGATTTTAACAACCAGTACTTTCGGCCTTCTACATACAGTCACCCGCTACACCGCGCCTTTACAGCACACCGGTATAGGGCTTCCGGCCCGTACGGCACACCGATATAGGGCTTCCGGCCCATACGGCAGGCTGTTATAGGGCATCCGGCACACCGCTACAAGCCACTGGGCTTGGTTGGGTAGGCATTGGGTAGGCACTGGGTAGGATATTGGGCACAGACTGGGCACGGTTAGGCAGACCGACTTTTCGTCGGGTTTTTCGCTATTTTTGCGGTTTTTTATTATTTTCAACCACTTTTTCAAGATAGTAGAAATATGCCTAAAATTCCCTCTTTCTAGCTAGAATAGTCACCAACAATTAGAATCAGATTTCCCTAATATCTTTGCTCTGGTCAACCTCTTGTACGCTTTAAATCTTTAACCAGCTCTTTATTTTATTCTGCAATGCCTTGTACGCCACTATCGGTATCCAGTACATTTCCAACAGTGTTCTGAATCACCATTTTGCAACAGGTTATAAGCCCGGTGTCTCAAGGCTTCCAGCTTAAGACTTTTTTTTACGCTAACTTAGGATTTTAACGCATTTGGCAGCTAACCTCCTAGAAATCTAACTAACGATATTACTAATCTGCAGTAAGGGACTGATTATCCCAGATTTAGGAACCCAGCTACCACACTAAGCTGCAACACATCCTTGCAACAGGATTTTCTAAGGTTATTCCTTAACGCAGCTTTCTTCTAGTTTTATCTAGATTTTCAGTCTTAATTTTCTTTACATTTTTAAGACTTTCCGGCACCTTTTCTCTTCCTATAATAGCCAGTCAGAAAGGAACTCGGTATACCCAGTTATACATAGGGTCGCGCGCGTGGTATCATGTAACGTGTGGTCACCAGTCAAAGGTATAATTCTTCTTTGATTTATGACAAACTAAGAACTCTTCGCGATTTCGCCCGCACCTAGGTAGCGGCACAGAACCGCCTCAAAAATCAATTCTAATAATCCCAATCACTTCCTCTCGTCCGTTTACCCCCCTCGCCTATAGCGCATCGCGTCCAAGAAGTAGGCGCAGTAGGCGCGAACGAAGTAATAGATATCAATAGAGGGAATAGGGGCGGCATTACATACAGCCGCCATAACCCTACCACCACGATCGCAAATAGCACGCAATATAACCAGACCGAAACCAAGCCTGCTTAGGAGCGGAAGCAACCTATTGCTATTATAATTAAAGAATCGATAAAAAAGCTCTAGGATTATATCCCCCTAGCGGTACTAGGATAAATGCGAAAAATTATAGAAACCGTAGCCGATACGGCCCGCGGTAAAGCCACTTTAGACCCTATCGGCACCCTTACCGATATAATTTCAAAGACTATCAAAAAAGCTATTAAATCGGCCCTTTAGGATATCCCGAAATAGGCGCTAGCTACTACCTAGGCAAATATCGCAGCATAAGGATACGCCGCTACTGCTATACTACCCTAATATACCGTCGCTCCCCTTCCAGTCCCGCTATATATCTATAGGGAAATTTTAATTAAAGGCAATAGTATTAGCAAGGTCCTATACAACTAAATACTAATCAAAATTATAGATGCCATTAATAGAGCTACCATTAGGAACGCTACGGTCGCGGCATACAGGCTATATAGCGGCGATACTATCGTTACCTTTATAGAAGAAGCAGCAAAAAGTCTTATCGCTAATACAACCTAGGTCTAACCCGCCTTTAGGTAGGAGGCAGAATTAAACTAATGCTTATTCAGTCTTATCATTAAGAATTTCCCTATTAGCTATATAGCGAATATCGCAATTAAAGAAATCTGCTGAAACCTTACTAAAGCAAATAGAGAAGGCTTTATTAGAGCCTCCCCCCGCCGCCTATATAGGACCGCTATATATATGCCCCTAATTATAGGCGTAAACTCTATTAACCTCGCTAATAAGCTCTATAAGTCTAGTATTATCTATTAGGTAGAGATATTCGAAGCTAAACCTTATAATAACGCCCTATACCCTAAATAGTGCTATAACTGCTTTAAGTTTAGATATATTACGGCTTACTGCGTAGCGGCCCTATAGTATAGCCGATGCAGCGCGGAAAGGCACCCAGAAGGGGAGTAAGCCTACCTAATAGTCTCCTATAGATAAAGGCAGTTATACCTTAACTGTAAAGGCCTATACCTAGCATAGTCCCGCCTCTATAGAACCTTAAATAAGCAGTAAGAGTCAGCTAGGAACTCTTATATTAGCCGACCTAGGCTCTTTATAGTATCTCCTATAATATCTATAAATGCTACTCTTATTGTAGAATAAAACCGATATAGAGTAGTTAGCGTTTTACCCTTAAGGGAACTAATCGAATATATTATCTTAAGAGGATCCTCCTTATATAAATATAGCTGCTACCCTAGCCGAAGGGGCTCTATCTTTAGAAGAATATTTAATGCTAGACTAAATTATACCCTTACTGCATTCTTATAACCGGTCCTAATGCTAAGATAGACTAAGACCCTATCGGCCTTAGAGCCCGCACCTATTCCAGCCCTAACCTCTACCTCTACTATAACTACCGATATACTATTACTACCGACCCTTACGCACCTATCTATATAATATTAATCCTCTACTAGAATATATAGAAGAAAACCTCCCTTATATAAATAGTGCTTTACTACTAAAGCGAACCCGATATTATAGCGATTTAAAAACCTATTGCTTCCGGCTATGCCCCGCCGAGCCTAAGCCTTAGCAAATATATATTAGTAGCCTATAGCAGACAAGCGGCGATATATATCTATAAGTGGTATAGTTTTAGCATATAGACTATTAAGAAAGGACCTAATTAGTATAAAGTCCGCCTCTTTAAAACCAATATTTATTCTATCTACTCCCCAGGCTATAAATATAATTAGACCACCCCCCTTATAGACCTCGTAAGGCTCCCGCCCTAACCCTAAAGCATATTCATTAGGGACTTTAATATATACTATCCCTTATAGGATAGCCTAAATAGAACCTTACCTAATATTAATACCTTTTTCGACCTTATAATGCAATAGAGACTCAGCCTAGCGACCCCCCGCGGCGAAATTATATAATAAACGCCAAATAAAAGAAATAGTACTATAGACCATACCTAGGTTATATAAGACCTCACTATTAAGTACCTCGGTAATATAGACCTCACTAGGTCCGACTATATCCTATAGCTTATCTATATCGATACTAGCAACCTATAAGCCACTAAAGCCTACCTAAAAAATAGCTAGAAATCCCTCGACCGATACCTCGCTTAAGTAAAAGCTAAAAACCGCCTTACGCCTGCCGCTACCGCGGCCCTACTTAGCTCTCCTAAAGAAATAGATATATATACTAAATAGCTTATTTACTAACTCTAAGAAATTATAGATATTATAGCCCCAAAGAAAACCCCTAGAGCCCCCGCTATAGAACCATAGTAGAATAACCATATAAAAATAGCCGCTATCGCCATAAAGAAAGCATACTAGAAGTAGGTAGCATACTATACCCCTGAAAACTATAGGGCCGCCTAAGACGCAAGAGCTACCTAAACTTAGGTCGTATAAGAAGAGCGACGATACTCCTAGAGAAAGGCATTAAAGAAAGCTATAGTATAGAATATAGACCTTTAGTCCTTAGAACGATAGGCTAAATTATATAGCGGCCTCCCCCCTGAGTCTAAAGAGATCCTACCACTCAAATATACTAGCCCTAGCCACCCTTTAGTAACTATATATAGCAAAAAAGTATAAGTCTTCGCTTAACGTTTTTTTCCCTAGTCCTATATAATATTTAAGAATATACCGGACCTAACCTTCCCCTAACTCGCTAATATAGAGTTCCCGCCGTATAAGAGATTTATATATAAAGAGGTCTGCACCGCCCTCTACTATATAGCTAGCTAGAAGGCCCTTAGACCGGATAGGCTACCTATAGGATTCCTTAAGGCATACGGCCCCCCCTTAATTATAGCCCTTACCTACCTTCTTAACGAGTCCTATTGTATTAAGCATTACCCGGCTTAGTTCCGGGAGGCCTATATAATTATACTAAGAAAGCCGGGAAAAAAACTAGAGGAATACTCTAAAGCGGGAGGCTAGAGACCAATATCCCTATTTAACCTAACCGGTAAAATCCTAAAAGCCGCAATAGCGCGCCGGCTTACCGCCGCCCTTAAAGAGGGCAACCTACTCCTAGACCTTCAGATAGGAAATAAAGCCAATCGTTCTATAGATATAGCCCTTAGTACTCTCGTGGAAATAGTTCGCACGGTATAGCACTACAGCAGGATAGCCTCGCTCTTCTAGCTTAATATATCTATAGCCTTTGATATAGTAAACTATATTCAACTTACCTATCTGCTTTTAGAAAAGGGATTGCCGCTATAGATTGCGGTATAGGTCCGCGGCTTTACCGACTTTTATATAGCGCAAATTCACTTTAAGGGCAAATTAACTAATAACCTACCTATTACCGCCGGGGTCCTATAAGGGTTCCCCCTCTCCCCTATCCTCTTCCTAGTCTATATCATACTACTCTACGAGAGGCTTAAAGAAGTAGCCTCTACTATCACCCTAAGGTTCGCAGATAATACTAATATTATAGCATATAGGAGGAGTATGGGGGAGACCCAGACCCTACTCGAAAAGGTATAGACGATCTATAAAGAGTAGTCTAAGTAAGCCAGGCTTAATTTTAACCTAGGGAAGAGTAAGCTTATCTATTTTACGCGCGCCTATAAGGCGGACGAGACGCCGGTCCGACTCGGGACCGTAACGATTTAGCCAAAGCAGCACGCCTATTTCCTAGGGGTTAAGATCCACCGAAAACTTTAGTGGCGTAAATACCGCGCAAAAATAGCTAAAAAGCTCGAGCAGCAGCGACTCGCCCTCACGGCGATAGCGGCCTCTATATGGGGTTGTTAATATAGGGAGGCCCGATTGGTCTATACGCAGGCACCGATCCGGGACCACCCCTCCCCCATGGATACTGGACCTACCTTTTTCCGGACCTACTTTCTCTGGATCGCTCTCGCACTCTTCCCAGCACTGCCGCCAGGTACGATCCTAAGCGATAGCGCACCCACCTTCCCTACGTGCCGGAAACCCGTCGGCCCCCCCGGGGGCCCGACTCCCCAGTCGTTGTAATTATACTAGTAGGAAGGGTTTTCCCCCCGGACCTCGGGTTTTTCCCTTCCGGATTATTCGCCGGAGTACTAGATAGGCAATTCTAGCTTAGAATAGCCCCCTAGAGTAATTTAATAATAATAAAAATAGCCAGTCAGAATGTTCCTACCGATAACCCAAGCTATACGGCAGAGGTAGAAGAATCTAATAATAACCAGGAAATTGCCTAGCTCAGGGAAGACCAACAGGAAATGAGAAAAGAATTCAACTATAAATTTAATCGAATTAATTCTAAAATCGATTTTTTGGCTGATAAGGTGGGCACCTTAGTGGATAGACTAATCAAGCCTGCTGCTAGCCCACCATCCTAGGATATAATAGATGTAGATACCTTCCAAACCCCTGTGGGTAAAGGAAATAATCTACTATTACCACCTAAAGCCTAGCAGCAACCCCTGCCGGTTCCATCCAGTATTAGCAGCCAAATCAGCACTATAGCTATCAAGGAACTAGCCAAGACAGCCAACGGATTCCAGGAATCCCAAAAGCTAAAAGGGGCATCTAACTTCGACTAATAGAAACAGGCCCTTATGATTCAACTTAGGGCACTTAATATCGCCAAATTTATCGAAGATCCTTCTATTGCCAGCAAATTTAACGACTCAAAGCAAGCACTTTTACTATTACTTATTAAGAATAGTTGCACAAAAGGACTAGCTACCGCTATCAACTAGTGCACTAACCCAGAGTCAGCCTTTACGTTACTCACCAAATAGTATTCTCACTTATTAGATGTATAGCGGACCCACCTATACCCTGCCTTCTATCAACTAAATTTTATAGGCTACAAGGGTACTTTAGAATCTTTCAACGCCTCCTTTAATAGCTACCTATCCAGGCTGCAAATTTTAGGCTCCCATATATAACCTTTCGACCAAATCAGCCAGTATTTATATACTATAGAAGGGGTCTTTTTTCAGTAGGCAGAACGGCACCGCATAATGATGAGAATCGCCTATACTCAGGGAAATACATCAAATATTAACCTGCAATTTTATATAGTTGATTTACTGGAAGAATAATGCATTAAAGGGTCATTAATAGCAAAAGCTACCACCCACCTCGCAAAGGTCAAGGGTGCCGCTACTAATAGTAACAGTAGCAAGCCAGCTAGTAACAACACTAGTAAGGGTGGTAAAAACACTACCACTAACGCCAATAAAAAGAAACAGGGGTCTTCTACCTAATAAGGGTCTTCTTTAGCTATACAAAGCAAGCCGGAAAATAAAAAGAAGAAAGAAAAGAAAGATTCAGCTAATAAAGTAGATACCCCACAAAAGACCGACGAAAAGGAAAAGACTATTAATTCCTTCGTACTAAGGAATTATAACACTCTAAGTCTTACACCCTATGAGATAGCCTATTCTTCCTTCTAAGACCGCGAATATATGCAATTTCTAGCTACCAGCTATAGTGCACAATCCGGTGGGAAAACGCTAACAGATTCTTTGCTCTACGATACTGGTTCTACGGTGCATATCATTAACGATAAAAAGCACTTTACCTACTTTTAATACTATACCGGAAACAGACCAGTCATTAGCATAGGTGGTGGCCCAATCAAGCCCAGTGGGTGGGGCACAGCGCGTTTTACCGTGCTATAGGCCACCAACCCACCTCAGTAGGGCACCTTAGAGCTGACCAACGCCCTCTTTATACCAGCTTTTGATATTAATATCTTTAGCGGCGTTAAACACTATCTAAATTATGGCAGTATTTAGGGCCAAAGCCTAGTTAACAGCAACAACAAGTGTATTGGGCTTCTTAATTTTAAGAAGTATGGCTTCTTTTTACAATAAAAAGGGGTAGATTCGCCGTTTTTACACTATACCAGCCAACTGGTTTTATACAGTATCTCGGTCGAATTACCTGCCCTAGCCAACCTAGAAGAATACAAGGAATATCCCCTACTAGAGGATTTACCTACCCCACTAGCTGACTTAGACCATCTACTAGCTAATTCTCAAGCTAATCCACCAGCTAATTCGCAAGCTACCCCATTAGCTAGTCCTGGTTTTTCGGTGGTACTAATAGAGGCTGCTATTCCCAATATAGCCTAACCACTACAGAGGGCCCCGGTCACCCTCGACCTAGCCCCAGCAGCTGATACTAAGTATCAAAAGCTGCTATTATTAGCCAGACTTTAGTATATCCGGCTTAGGCATATTGGAATCCAACTTTTAAAGAAAACCTATATATTAACTATAGGGTTACCTGATCTCAGTAAGGTAAAGGATTCTGATTTTAACTGCATCGCCTATAAAAGGGCAAAATCAGTTCGGCGTTTTACATCAGGGGCTATACTAGACCCAATATACTGTTTGGATATTATAGAGGGTGATATTTTCTAAATTAATCCTCTTCTATATAATAAATGCCCTATTTGCCTTATCTTAGTTGACCGGAAATTACGCTTCTATTGGGTATATTTACTACCTAATAAGGAAGGGCCCACGGTATTCCCAGTATTATAGGGGTTCTTCTAAGGTCTTAGGAATCGCTACGGCAAATCAGCTATTGAATTCCACTATAATGGTGGTAAGGAAATTAACGACGTCATTATAGCCTAGCTAACTCTTAAGGGTATAGATTTTTTAACCTCTTCCCTTTACATTTATAAGCAAAATAGGTTAGTAGAACGCTCTATATAGGTTATTGTTAACCGATTTAGAGCTATTATGCTTTGGTCTCGGTTACCTTCTTACTTTTAGTCTATAGTAATTCTTAGTATTACTACCTTGGTAAATCTAATAGCAGTCTTAAACCGTTCTTTATCACCTTTCGAGGAATTAAAGAAGGACTTTCCGGAAATTACGCACTACCACCTACCCGACCTTACTAGCTTTAGGGCTATTGGTGCGGCTATAGAGGTGCTAATCCCTCCAGAAAAACGGGTTATTAGCTATAAGCTGGCCCCCCGGACCGAGTCAGGTAGGTTACTAGCTACGCTAGGTAACGGCACCTACCTCGTCTATATCTCATATTGCTAGATCGTCACCAAGACCTCTTTTATTACTTTTACCTACTAAAATAAAAGTATAGGCCCTATTTTAAGTGGCCTAAAGGGCACTTTTAATTTCTAACCGCCTTCTAATTTAGAGGGGGTAAATATCAACTAAATTACTCTAGAAGAGCCTATTTAGAAGTCGCCTCGCCTAAATATGCCTATTTCGTTTAAAACCGACGGTATAGGCCTAGTCGAAGGCATAGGCCTACCATAGGCTATGGATCCAATACAGCCTACGGGCCCACTACAAATGGGCCTAATATAGCACACGGATCCACCACAACTAGTGGGCCTATTAATTGGCCTGCTATAGCACTCTGCAATATTTCCTAGCAATTCGCTGTCTTTTAATTCTAAATCGCTTCAGCCTAATTTAGCTTTTCAGCTTAGGCAAGACGGTCTGCTTTCACCGGCTAAAGAAAATGCGCCTTTTTCCCATACAAAAAGGCTGTAAATGCTAAGAAATACAGAAAGCTCTCGTCATTAGGAATCTTAACCATAGAGATTTTCCGAATCCATCACAAAAGTGGGCATACCCCGCATATATGAAAATTCTGACTCGCCCTATATAATAAATTTTTAATAGTCCGAATCTCAAAGCCTTATATATACTGATTTTCTGCGACTTTCTGATATAATAGATTCTGCCTTTTTGCCCGGCTTCCTAGTAAATGCAGCATTTCGTTATAGTAAAACGCTGCCTACACTAGAATATCTGAAATTCAAGAGTCTAGATATCGCCTTAAATAAGAGACTGTGGGAGAAAATATTTCGAGTATCAGAAAAGGTGCCTATTCAGCCATACCAGGTTAGGGCTACTAGGGGTAAAATTAGAGGAAGAATATAGCCACAGATACAAGACGTGCAAGGTATCCTAAGCTACAGATACTATAAGTCACTTGACCTACAGACTAACTAATAGTCTGACCTATAGACTGACCAATAGTCTGACTAATAGTCTGACCTACAGACTAACCAATAGGGTGCTTTCCTACCTACCTAGCCGAAAAACGACCAGATTTTCGGATACCTAGGCAGCCCCCTAAAGGCTTCCACACAGGATTTCCCCCCTTCCTATGCTTTTTACCAGCAAATATACGATATTTGCTATACAGTAAAGATTAAGGCTGCAAAACAGGCCCTAGAAGGTATGCCTAATAGCTGGAAGGAAGTCTTATACAGCCTATATAAGGATAGCTGGGTAAAAGCCTTATTTTCGGAATTCGAGTAATTAATCGATTTAAATATCTTCTAATTTATTCCTAAGACTAGTATTCCTACTAGTAGGAAAATATTGCATAACCGGCCTGTTTTTCGTGTTAAGAAAGATGCGAATAATAACCTAGTTAAATATAAGGCACGATTAGTTATTAAAGGCTTTATGCAGGTATCTAGGCAAGACTTTACGGAGACCTATGCCTCTACTTCGATCCCACCAATATAGAGGATTATCCTTACTCTTACTGCTGCAAACAATTGGGAAATAGAGCAAATCGACTTTATTAGTGCCTTTCTAAATAGTGAACTACTAGAGACAATTTATATAGAGATTCTAGCTAGTTTTCTAGAATTTGCAGAAAGCCTATTCTCACCTAACCCAGCCTTATGGTCTGACCAGCAGCGTCGTCGACTTCTAGCCTTACTTACTAAGGTTAGATATAACCCCTCTGCATCACAGGTCATACTATTGAAGAAAGCCTTATATGGGCTAAAATAAGGCCCTCACGAGTAGCAGTTACGGTTAAAAGACCTTCTAGTGCAAGAGGGTTTTAAGCCGTTACTTTCTAATGCTACCGTCTTCTATAATAAAGGGATGTATACCTTTATTGTGACCTATGTGGATGACTGCTTGATTGTCGGTCCGGATCTGAGCTATATTGACCAGCTTAAGACCAAGTTCTATAAGGTTTATGCTATAGAAGACCGAGGACCTGCCTCTTTCTTTCTAGGAGTGCAGATTATTAAGGATAGAGAAAAGGGCCTATTATGGCTGCACTAATCGCAATTTATTGCGGAAGTCCTTGAGAAATTTAACCTTAAGGACGCACGACTGCATCTAATCCCGCTATAGCCCGGTATACTTGCTGAGGCTAACGATATGCCGCTGGATGCTAGTAATTAATACTTATTCTAGTAGCTGGTAGGGATATCGATGTGGTTGATAATGATGTTAAGACCTGACCTTGCCTTTCTAACGCAATACCTGTCACGATATATGCAACAGGCTTCCACTATACAGCTTAATGCTGCTAAGGGCGCTTTTCGCTACTTAGCTGGTACGGCAAATACAGCCATTTGTTACCGTCACTAAGCCGCTAAAGCTACCGTAGTATTAGCTGCATTTTCTGATAGCGATTTTGCTGGGTGCCGGCTGACTTCGAAGTCCACTAGTGGTTATCTTACTACCTTAAATGGTGGGCCTATTAGCTGGAGGTTAAAACGGTCTTTGATTATGGTTTTATTAACGCTTGAAGCCGAGTCTAATGCAATGCTTAAAGCGATTCGCGAAGTGGAGTGGATATCTAATTTATTTAAAGAAATCTAGGTCGATATTTAACGCCCGATACCACTATACTGCGATAACTAAGGGTCTATTTCTAACGCAAATGACCCAAATCAGCATGCCCGCACTAAGCATACCTTGCTTAAATTCCGGTATATACGTGAGAAGGCCCACGGTGGCCTAGTAAAAATATCTTATTTACCCACGACAGATATGCCTGCGGATGGACTTACTAAACCACTCCTAAGCCCGAAATTCCCTATATTTCGGCAGCTATTAGGGTTGCAATCCCTATAGCTCAACTTTTTTTTCTTGTTTTTTACGGGACTTCTTTCTTTTTTATTCTAACGCTAGGATTAGCTATGTTGCTAATTAGAGGGGGTGTTGAAATCAGCGCCTTTTTAGCTGTATTTTGGTACTGGTCTCGCCACCATACGACGTCTCTACGTTGAGATATTACGGTGGCTATACCAGGCGCTATGGTGGGGCACAGCGCCCCATAACGCCGATTACAGTGGGCCACAGCGCCGGTCACGGCACCGGCACAGCGCCCCACAGTCGGCCACAGCGGCCGGTCATAGTGGGCCACAGGGCCCACAATAGGCGGCGCATTTCTACAGGATTACCAAATGGGCAAACCTTGCTAATACCAGCACTTTCGGCCTTCTACATATAGTCACCCGCTACACCGCGCCTTTACGGCATACCGGTATAGGGCTTCCGGCCCGTATGGCATACCGATATAGGGCTTCCGGCCTGTACGGCAGGCTGTTATAGGGCATCCGGCACACCGCTACAAGCCACTGGGCTTGGTTGGGTAGGCATTGGGTAGGCACTGGGTAGGATATTGGGCATAGACTGGGCACGGTTGGGCAGACCGACTTTTCGTTGGGTTTTTCGCTATTTTTGCGGTTTTTCATTATTTTCAACTACTTTTTCAAGATGGTAGAAATATGCCTAAAATTCCCTCTTTCTAGCTAGAATAGTCACTAATAATTAGAATTAGATTTCCCTAACATCTTTGCTCTGGTTAACCTCTTGTGCGCTTTAAATCTTTAACTAGCTCTTTGTTTTATTCTGCAACGCCTTATACGCCACTGTCGGTATCCAGTACATTTCTAACAGTATTCTAAATCACCATTTTGCAATAATTGTTAATAATAAAAAGCATTTCACCACTTTTCACTATTTTAAGAAGGATGATAAGCCTGTAATTACTACTAGTGGTGGCCCTATTTCCCCTACTAGTTAGGGCACAGCACGATTTACTATACTATAGGGCATTAATCCTACAAAATAGGGTATTATAGAGCTCAAGAATGCCCTATATATTCCTACCTTAGATATTAATATTATTAGCGGTGTAAAGCACTATGCCGCTAAAGGGGTACTAATTAAAAATCAGCTTTGGTCAGCAAGCCGTAAATGCATCGGCATTTTTAATTTTGAAAAATACGGCTTTTTCCTTCCACAGAAAGGAATAGATACACTACTGCTACATCAACCTTGCAGCTATTATACTACTAATAGTATAGTAGTAGAGGTCCCCAGCCCTACTAACCCTGCTGATTATAGTGATTCTAAGGATACCACTATTACCCCCGCTCCTACTACTGCAACTAGTAAGGAACCTGTAGAGGCTACTAGCCCTACTACTCAACCTTCCGCTGTTATGACTAGCGAAGACCCTGTAGAAATTACTAACCCTACTCCTGCCCCTATAGCTGCTGATACAGAATATCAGAAGCTATTACAATTAGCTGGTATTTAGCATGTACGGCTAAGGGCATATAGGTATTCAGCTGCTTAAAAAGACTTGTGCTAATACCCCTGGTCTGCCTAACCTTAATAAGGTTAAAGATGCTGATTTTCGCTGCTTAGCCTGTATCCAGGCTAAAAAGATTAGAAGACCTTCTAAGAATACAATACCTAATCCAGCTAAATGCCTGGATATTATAGAAGGTAATACTTTTGCTATATCACCTATGCCATATAATAAACGACCTGTTGCCCTTATATTAGTGGATAGAAAATCCCGATTCCGCTGGCTTTACTTACTGCCTAATAGGGAAGGCACTATTGTATTTAAAGCATTATAGAGCTTTATATAGAGCCTATAGGTAAGATATAGTTATTGCAATTCTCAAGGTCACTATAAAAGCAGAGCCTTACTAGCTAGCTAGATAGTATAAGACTGTTTGCGACCTATAAACTAATCTTAGTATAAATATTAGATTTTATTAAGGATTCGGGCTACGCCCGTATTATACTAAGGGCAAGCTCGAGTATACGCGCAGCATAGTGCCAAGGGGATATAGGTATCAATTATACTAAGTATGGTAACTTAGTATAATACGTACTCTTTTGGCCGTATAGTTAAGAGAGTAGGTTTTTACCTGGCGATATGCGCAGACACCCGCTTAGGGCCCAATTAAGCCACTTTATTACATTTGTACTAAGTTACCTAAGGTTATAGGTTCGAATCCCGCATATAGTGCGCGGGCTCTTTATCTGGGCTTATAGAGGACATACTACTAGCCTCTAGGGGGTGTATGGTATTATATAGCCGGCTGCGGAGAGGGGAGCTATATTAAGGATTCGGGCTACGCCTGTATTATACTAAGGGCAAGCTCGAGTATGCGCACAGTATAGTGCTAAGGGGATATAGGTGTCAATTGTACTAAGTATAGTAACTTGGTATAATACGTACTCTTTTGGCCGTATAGTTAAGAGAGTAGGTTTTTACCTGGCGATATGCGCAGACACCCGCTTAGGGCCCAATTGGGCCACTTCGTTATATACAGATTTTTTACCAAGTCCTAAGACTATATAAGTGCTATAAAGTAGGGCAAGTGTAAAGGCAAGGCAAATATAAGATAACTAGAAACGCAGGGAAGATGGGAGTTAAGAGGCATATAGTATATTAATAGACTCGATTGTGCTGCCCTTCTATTATCTAGAAAGAAGGGGGAAAGCTATCCTATATATATACGAAGGAGGGGTGGGCCTAGGCATCCAGGGAAGCCAGTAAGAGGGCTCCCTATAATGCTCGCTATAATATATTAGCAACCCCGCTATATCCGACCTTTCTAACCACCCTAACCACCGTATTAGTAATTAGTCACTACGCTAGTGACTAACTACCACACTAGTAGACTAGCCACTACGCTAGTAGGCCACCACGCTAATTTAGTAATGCCACACCACGCTAGTAGGCCGCCACCACGCTAGTAGGCAACCACGCTAATTTAGCAATGCCACACCTTTTCAATAAGGCCTACCTTACTTGATATATAGTAAATAATCTACTGAAAATCCTTAAGGTAAAAGGCAAAGGCCTAAGGTAATACTACTATAAGTCTAAGAGGCGGTATAAGGGCCAGAAGGTTAGTAGGCCAGTAGGGCATAAGGCCAGCAGCCTAGTAGGCTACTATAGGATTTTAATACCCCCTCTGATTAGCTACTGTAATAGCAAGCTAATCGTTGTATAAAGGATAGTGAAAGAAAATGCAATAAAAGTGCTAAGGAAAAATATAGGAAAAACCTTAGTAAGTTAATATAAGTTAGTATAAGTTAGTAGGCCCTAAGACCTAGTAACTCGCGGAACCTAGTAAATTTAGGGCCTGGCAGTGGCTTCGTAAGACCATTAGCAGGCATACTATTAGTAGGTAAGTAGGTATGTTGCAATTCTCAAGGTCACTATAAAAGCAGAGCCTTACTAGCTAGCTAGATAGCACAAGACTGTCTGCGACCTGTGAACTAATCTTAGTATAATACTAGATTTTTCACCAAGTCCTAAGACTGTACAAGTGCTATAAAGCAAGGCAAGTGTAAAGGCAAGGCAAATATAAGATAACCAGAAAACGCAGGGAAGGTAAGAAGTTAAGAGGCATATAGTGCATTAACAGACTCGATTGTGCTGCCCTTCAACTATCTAGAAAGAAGGGGGAAAGCTATCCTATATATACACGAAGGAGAGATGGGCCCAGGCATTCAGGGTAGCCAATAAGAAGGCTCCCTGTAATGCTCACTTGCCACGTATACAATACGTCAGCAGCCCCACTATATCGGGCCTTTTCAACCACCCTAACCACCGCACTAGTAACCAGTCACCGCACTAGTAACTATCTACCACGCTAGTAACTACCCACCACACTAGTGGACTAGCCACCACGCTAGTAGACCCACCACGCTAATTTAGCAATGCCACACCTTTTCAATAAGGCCTACCTTACTTGATATACAGTAAATAATCCACTGAAAATCCTTAAGGTAAAAGGCAAAGGCCTAAGGTAAGACTACCATAAGTCCAAGAGGCGGTATAAGGGCCAGAAGGTTAGTAGGCCAGTAAGGCATTAGGCCAGCAGCCTAGTAGGCTACTATAGGATTTTAACAAGGTAATTTTAACTAAGCCTAGCTAGGCTTACTCCCTAATATACCGGAATTTTAATAGCATATGCTTAGTGCGAGTATGCTAATTAGGGTCATTAGAATTCGAAATAGAGCC
Source organism: Ustilaginoidea virens (assembly GCF_000687475.1). Lineage (NCBI taxonomy): Eukaryota > Fungi > Ascomycota > Sordariomycetes > Hypocreales > Clavicipitaceae > Ustilaginoidea > Ustilaginoidea virens. The sequence goes on from NC_057321.1 coordinate 1,391,983, forward strand.
CTGGTTATCGCAGTATAGCGGTATAGGGCATATAATATCAATTTCTAGCTCCTTATAAAGGTTAGAAAGCCACTATACCTTACGGATAGTCTTAAGTAATGCATTAGATTTAGCTTCTAAAGTAGAAAGTACTACTAAAGAGGCTCTCTTAGAATGCCAACTAATAGGACCACTATTAATAGTAGTTAGGAAGCCTCTAGTAGATTTAGAGGTTTCTTTATAGCCAGCAAAATCGCTATCAGAATAAGCGGTTATAATAGGCTGTTAGTTACTTTTAGTAGCACTAAAGCAAATAGCTTGGTTCTTAGTGCCTTTAAGGTAGCTAAAGCTGCCTTTCGCAGTATTTAAATGCATATTAGTTGCCTTAGATATAAACCGAGAGAGGTATTGAGTAGGAAATGCTAGGTCGGGTCTAGTCATCATCATAAGCTATATTATAGTGCTAGTAAGGCTCTGATAAAGGCTTTGATTAGTAGGGCTAAGGTCTTTTCTACTAGATTCATTAAGAATTCCTGGTTAGAGTAGAATAAGCTGAGGTTTAGTATCCTATAAGCTGAATTTAGCTAGAACCTCTGCTATAAATTGGGCTTCGTATAGCCATAAGAGACCTTCTTTCCTATTTCGTATAATTTGTACGCCTAAGAAAAAAGAAGCTAGACTGCAGTCTTCTATAGTATAGACCTTATGAAATTTCCTTTTTAGCTGGTTAATATAAGTTATATTTAGACTAACTAATAGGCAATCGTCAATATAAGTAACGATAAAGGTGCTAGTTTGCTTATTATAAAAGACGGCAGTATCAGAAGCTAAAGGTAAAAAACCTTTACTAGAAATTAGGTCTTTTAGCTAGTATTACTATTCGCGGGGTGCTTATTTTAGCCCGTATAGGGCCTTCTTTAGTAAAATAGCTTGCTTAATAGAGGGATTAAAGCCGGCTTCTTTAAGTAAAGTTAATAGCCGTTGCCGTTAAATATCAGACTAAAGCTTGCTATCAGTTAGTAATAAGCTCTCTATAAATTTAAGAAATCTATTAGGAATATCTATATAAATAGTCTTAGAAAGTTCGCTATTTAGGAAGGCGCCTATAAAGTCGATCTGCTTTATTTCCCAATTATTACTAGTAGCTAAAGCTAGTATAACCCTTTAGGTAGGTAGGATAGAGGTAGAAGTATAAGTATACTGAAAATCCTTTCTTTCGACTTGCATAAAACCCTTAACTATTAATCTAGCCTTATATTTTATAGGCTAATTATTAGTATCTTTTTTAACCCGAAAAATAGGCCTATTGCGTATAATTTTCCTATTAATAGGAACGCTAGACTTAGGAATAAATTGGAAGACTTTAGTATCTAATAACTGCTTAAATTCCTTAAATAATGCCTTTATCTAAAGGTCTTTCTTAGGGCTTTGTAGTAGATCCTTCCAGCTATTAGGCGTGCCATTAGGGGCCTTTTTAGCTAGCTTACGCTTAGCTGTATAGTAGGAATCCTATATTAGGTGATATAAATCCTGATTAGGGAATAAGTCGGTAGGGCTGGTAGGGTTGGTAGGGCTAGCAGGGCCAGCAGGGCTAGTAAGGTCGGTAGGATTAAGGCTAGTAAGGATATCTATAAGGTCATCCTTTGTAGTAGCCGGGGACTGAAGTATATTAGTAGAGTCCGGTATGCTTTCTAGGTCATCCGGTATAATATTAGTATTATTAATATTAGTAAGGTTAGTAGGGTTAGAAATGCTTTCTAGGTCATCTAGTAAAATAGCAGGTTCTTTACTGCTAGATACCCCCTCTGAACCTGTATTTTGCCCTTTGTGAAAGTCTCCTTCTAGGCTACTAGAAATAGGGCCTATACCTTTATTTTAGTGGATAAAGGTAATAAAGGTTGTTTTAGTAATAACCTTCTTCTTTAGAAGGTAGATAAGGTAAGTATTATTACCTAAAGTGGTAAGGAGCCTACCAGGCTCGGTATAGGGCGCTAATTTTCGGCTTTTTATATGCTTTTCGTATGGTATAAGCACCTTAATAGCTGCTCTAATAGCCCTAAGGTTAATAAGATTAGGGTAGTGCTCTGGTGTTATCTGGTTATAATCTTTTAATAGCTCCTGATAGGGGCTAGAAGGTCTATTAGTAACAGCTGTTATATTTACTAGCATAATAACGCCAGTAATTACAGTAGACTAGAGGTTAGATGGTAGTTTTGACTAAACTATAGTAGCACGTAGCCTATCAGCTATAACCCTAATAGACCGCTTAGCTAGGCCGTTTTATTTATGAATATAAGGGTAAGATATATTAAAAGTTATACCCTGTTCGATAAGCTAATCACTAAGCATTTTATTGATTTTATTTCTACTATTATAGTAGAATTCAATAGGCGTTTTACTATATCTGACCTGTAGGCTCTATATAAAGCTCTGTAATGCTTTAAATATAATAGTGCCTTCCCTATTAGGCAGTAAGTAAAGCTAACGAAATCGGGATTTTCTATCTACTAATATAAGGGCAACAGGTCGTTTGTTATATGGCATAGGTGATATAGCAAAAGTATCACCTTCTATAATATCTAGGCATTTAGCTGGATTTGGAATCGCATCTTTAGAAGGTCTTCTAACCTTCTTAGCCTGTATATAGGCTAGGCAGCGAAAATCAGTATCTTTAACCTTATTAAGGTTAGGAAGACTAGGGGTATTAGTATAAGTCTTTTTAAGTAGCTGAATACCTATATGCCCTAGCCGTATATGCTAAATGCCGGCTAACTGTAATAGCTTCTGGTATTCTGTATTAGTAGCTATAGGGGCAGGAGTAGGGCTAGTAGCCACTATGGGATTTTCGCTAGTCGTAATAGCGGGATTTTCGCTAGTCGTAATAGCGGGCTCTTTGCTAGTCATAATAGCGGGAGAGTTAGTAGTAAGGCTAATAGCCTCTATAGGTTCCTTATTAGTCGCAGTAGTAGGAACGGGGGTAATAGTAGTATCCTCAGGATCACTATAATCAGCAGGGTTAGTAGGGCTAGGGACCTCTACTACTATACTATTAGTAGTATAATGGCTATATGGTTGATGTAGTAGTGGTGTGTTTATTCCTTTCTGTGGAAGGAAAAAGCCGTATTTTTCAAAGTTAAAAATGCCGATACATTTATGGCTTGCTGACTAAAGCTGATTTTTAATTAATACCCCTTTAGCGGCATAGTGCTTTACACCGCTAATAATATTAATATCCAAGGTAGGAATATATAGGGCATTTTTAAGCTCTATAATACCCCATTTCGTAGGGTTAATGCCCTATAGTATAGTAAATTATGCTATGCCCTAACCAGTAGGGGAAATAGGGCCACTACTAGTAGTAATAATAGGCTTATCACCCTTCTTAAAATGGTGAAAAGTGGTGAAATGCTTCTTATCATTAATAATATAACAAGTAGAGCCTATATCGTAAAGGAGGGCATCCTTTGGGGTTTTACCGCCTAATTTAGCACTATAGCTTATAGCTAAGGGCTGGTTATTAGTAGATATAGTGGTAGAAGAAGAGGAATAAAATATATTAGTATCTTAGGTATTATAATTGCCTATAATAAAGGCCTCGATATCTTGCTGATTATTGCTGGAGTCTTATTTTTTCTTCTGTTGCTGCTTCTTTTTCCTATTATTAGTAGAATTATTCTTACTATTATTAGTCGAAGCGGTATTAGCAGACCCTTTATTTTTAGAGTCCTTGGAAGCCTTAAGCTATTTGGGGTTGTTATTAGCAGCTACCTTATTAGACCCTTTAGAACGCTATTCTTCTAGTAGGTTAACCATAAAATACTAGAGGTTAAATTTGCTGCTGTTAATAACACCCTGGGCGCTATATGCCCTAATTATAGAGCGTTGGCGTTCTGTCTAGCGGGTAAATACCCCCTCTACAGCCTAAAGATACTAGTTAACTTAGTCGAAAGAGTCGATCTTAGAACCTAGGATTCTAAGGCGAGAAATATAGCTGTTAAATTCGCTATTAAAAGCCTCTAAAGTACCTTTATAACCGGTAAATGTAAGGGTGTGAAAGGTAGGGTATAAGTGTGCCTATTGTACTTCTGGTGAGTGGCAATACTAGGCCACTAATAAAAGGTAAGCTTCCTTTGGGTCATTATACTAGTCTATAGCCTCTACAGCTTCTTCACTACAGCTATTCTTTAGTATTAGTAGTAAAAGTGCCTGTTCAGACTCATTAAAGTGCCTTGCTATAGAGGGGTCGTTGACAAAATTAGCTATTTTAAAGGCCCTGAGTTGTATTATAAGGGCTTGCTTCCACTGGTCGAAATTATAGGGGCTTTTTAGCTTTTGGGACTCCTTAAAGCGGTTAGCAGTCTTAGCTAATTCCTTAATAGCCCCATTACTAATTTGGTTGGTGATAGTTGTTGGTGGCGTTATATAAATAGGCTCTTTACCCTTATATTTTATAGGAGTAGAAGGTTGGTCGATTTCCATAACGTCAGCTTCACTATTATTATCTTTGGTGGTAGTCTTAGTGGAAGGTCCAGCTTTAGTGGCTTTAGTAGGCTTCTTATTAGTAGCCTAGGTAGCCTAGGTGTCGTTATTTTGCCTACTAATTAGGCCCTGTATAAGGTCAGTTAGTATATTCATCTGGGATTTTATATCGTCTATATCTAGCTATAGCTGTGCATTAGTATTAACTTCAGTATCGGATTCAGGGACCTTATAGGATCCTGACTCTGCTATAGTGGGCAAAAAGGGTTTAAAAATCCGTTGAAAAATGGTGCCGATAGTTGTAAAAACAGAGGAATAACTAGCTAAATAGCTAGCAAAATAGTCGAATAACTGGTAAAATAGCCGAGTAACTAGCTAGACAGCTAGTAAATATAGTGGCTAGTAGCCTACTATAAAAGGTAACCGCAGAATATAGCGGCAGGTCTTAATATAAAAAAGCACGGATGCCGTAGGCGTTGTGCAAGTCCGTATTATAGCGTTGGTATTCAAGGTGCTTATATGGTGCTGTAATATAAAGGTGCCGTAAGTGCCATAGGTGCCGTAGGTGCCGTAGGTGCCGTAGGTGCCGTAGGTACCGTGGGTGCTATAGGTGCCGTAATATAAAAGGTGCCGTAAATGCCGTACCAAAAGTGCTATAAGTGGAAGAGTATAATAGGTGCCGTATAGTGCAGTAGGTGTCGTACACTAGGTGCAAAGGTGTTATACAGTGGTATAGTATGGTAGATATCACACTATAAAATCCGTAGGTGCCGTAGGTTACGCCGAAAATAACGTAAGGTTACGCTAAAAGTGCCGTAAGGTTACGCCGTAAGTTACCGTTAGGTACGCCGTTGATTGCCGTAGGGTAATACCGTAAGTAACAAAGGGTAAGCCAAAGGTGATAATAGGTAAGCCGAAGTTAATAAGGGTAAGCTAAAGATACCAAAAGATAGCTATATTAGTAGTACTAATAAGCAAGAGAGACTAAGGGGTGAACATAAAAAGGTAGGGTAAAAACAAAGAAGTAAAAACCCGGGCTTATAACCTATTGCAATTCTTAAGGTCACTATAAAAGCAGAGCCTTACTAGCTAGCTAGATGGCACAAGACTGTCTGCGACCTGTGAACTAATCTTAGTATAAATACTAGATTTTTCACCAAGTCCTAAGACTATACAAGTGCTATAAAGCAGGGCAAGTGTAAAGGCAAGGCAAATATAAGATAACCAGAAAACGCAGGGAAGGTAAGAAGTTAAAAGGCATATAGTGCATTAACAGACTCGATTGTGCTGCCCTTCTACTATCTAGAAAGAAGGGGGAAAGCTATCCTATATATACACGAAGGAGGGGTGGGCCCAGGCATTCAGGGTAGCCAGTAAGAAGGCTCCCCGTAATGCTCGCTATGATACGTCAGCAACCCCGCTATATCCGGCCTTTCCAACCACCCTAACCACCGCACTAGTAATTAGTTACCACGCTAGTGGACTAACCACCACACTAGTAGACTAGCCACCACACTAGTGGACTAGCCACCACGCTAGTGACTAACCACCACACTAGTGGACTAGCCACCACACTAGTAGGCCGCCACCACGCTAATGGGCTACCACGCTAATTTAGCAATGCCACACCTTTTTAACAAGGCCTACCTTACTTGATATACAGTAAATAATCCACTGAAAATCCTTAAGGTAAAAGGCAAAGGCCTAAGGTAATACTACCATAAGTCCAAGAGGCGGTATAAGGGCTAGAAGGTTAGTAGGCCAGTAGGGCATAAGGTCAGCAGCCTAGTAGGCTACTATAGGATTTTAACAATCTACTATTATAGAGTAGACTTATTTAACTTACTATAGGAACCGAAGGAGGCTATAATAGTACGATCGAAGAAAAGAAAGACGAATAAAGCAATAAAAGAAGGCATAAATACTACGAAAAGAATAAGATGTATAAGCAATAAGGAAGATAATATAATTAAAGCAGCCAATATTATTGCAGAAGCAATAAGAATAGGACTCAAGAAAATTGCTGATGTATTGAAAGAATGAATTTGCTGATGAGAATGGTTTTTTTTTATTTTTATTTATATTTGCTGAAAGAAGTATTCGCTAAAAGAAGTATTATTTTTTTTTTGCTGGGCTCTAGAGAATGCTTCTCTTTCTCTTTTTTTTTGTTATTGCGATCAATACTACAAAGAAGTGTCTTTTGTTTTTTTTTAGTGTTGTAGGTAATACTATAGAAGAAAGGGGGATCCTGTAAAGGGATGAAATAGTGGGGTTCTAGACTAGATTAGCTCGAGAATAATCAACCCTCCTACACAATACATTTTTGGCCCTAATGCCAGTGGAAGGAATTCAGGGCTTTGCTGCGGCTTCAGCCTGGCATGGCATGGCAGTGCACACACAACAATCCATCCATGACACCGCAGGGCGGCGCACGCTGATCCAGCGCCAAAGAGGGACTATTCCCGAGTCTTAAGAGAAAACCAAAAAAAAAACACCCTCTGATAAAGTAAGGTAAGGAGGGAAAAAAAAAAAAAAAAAAGGGAGAAATAACCAGAATTCAGGGAAAGAATGAAATAAAAGAAAGGAAATAAATAAATAAAAGTACTACATAGATTACGCCCCCGCGTGTCAATCAGAGCCGAGGACGGTGATTGGCCCAGCCTGCCATGGGATGGGCAAAGGGCTGGGCGGAGACGCCGGCAGCCCTTTGATGATGAGGTCATGCCGCCGCCCCGCCGCATCATGCATTTCATCCACATCATCGATGGGCATCGGATGCTTTGGGAAGGGCCGCCCCCCCTTGCAGCTGCCGAGCGGTCCGGCGCACACTGACGACACTGACGACACTGATGACACTGACTGGACACTGACTGGATGCTGTCCATTGCTGCTGGGCTGCTGCTCGCCCCCGGGTTTCCGCCATATAGCGCGCCTGCGGCCGCTTCTCGCTCCATGCATGTGTCTTGTCTGGTCCTTCCTGACTTGAACTCGCGTCCAGGCAACTCTCTGCATCCAGCCCTGCAACCCCCATCTCGCGACGCAGCATCATTCTCGACCCCGCACCGTGTGTTTCGGCCGAGACAAAAGAGAGAAGAAACAGGCCACAGAGCAACACAGCCTCTCTCTCTCAACGCACGCGGCCCGACAGGATCGATACCCCCCCCCGCCGGCGCAAAAGCACATCGCGCGATTCCACATACCAGCTGCTGCTGCGCGGTAGAAGCGCCTCGCCAAAAAAAAAAAAAAAAAAAAAAAAAAAAAAAAAAAAAAAAAAAAAACCATGTCGGGCTTCCTCAACGCCGTTGTCCGCACCGTCGCCCTGCTGTGGACGCTGCTCATCACCGCGCTCATCGGCAACGTCATCGCCAGCAACGTCGACGCCTCGTCGTCGGCCGAGGCCGCCGTCAACTTCACCATGTTCGTGGCCGCCCTGTCGTGGGTGGTGTGCCTGTACGGCCTCGCCTCGGCCTTCTTCGCCGGCCTGGGGCGCCCCGTCGTCATGCTGCCCCTCGACGTCCTGCTCGTCCTCTTCACCTTTATCAACGCCATCGTCCTGGCTGCCAAGCTGCGCGCTCCCAACTGCGGCAACATCCACCCGGCCGACCTCCCCGGCGGCTGGATCGGCTACGGCTCTCGCGACACGGAGAAGCGCTGCCGCGAGATCCAGGCCTGCACCGCTTTCATGTGGTTCCTCTGGGCCACTGCCTCTGCTGCTCTGTTCTTGACCGTCAGGGAGGCTCGCGCCGGCGGCCTCGGCCGATCCATCCGCTCCGGTAGGCCCAGCATGTCCCAGGTTGGCGTTTAATCGGCCGCCCCCCCCCCCCCCCCCCCCCCCCCCCCCCCCCCCCTTTTCCCTGTCGGCTGCCTTGATTCGTCGCCCATCAAGACGTTCGATCTTGTGCCCGGACTTGCGAGGTTAACATCAAGTTGTGTGTGCTTCAGCTGTCTAATGACTAATGACTCTCGGAGGAGAACGCGACGGGGTAAGCGACATCTATAACGGGATACGGAAGGATGAAGAGGGCATGGATTGGTTTAATGGAGTTGATGGGACGAGCGGCAGGAATAGTGACGTATGGAAATATGGGCTAGTAATTACATGGTGTATACCAAAACTTAGTACAGCATTGCCGAGCTGGCAGCTGCACATGACCGAGGCACGCATGAAGGCCTTTTGGGTTTTTTTTGGGGGGGTGCTGCAGTCATTTACCGAATTCATATCGACAGAGCATACCATGAGAAGAGCTAGAGCTGGTTGCATTTTGGAAGCATTGCCGTGATGTGACTGCTCGGGAGGGCATCGGCCACGACTGGCTTGAATCTGCAGCTTGCTTGAACAATGCACTCCGTGATCCCCCGCAGACTCATCTACCAGTTTACCTCGACAGCGCATAAAAGAAAAGAGTTGGGAGGCGGCTTTGCCCTGTTGGCAGCATCATGATGTGATTGCTCAGCGGGCATCGGCCACGACTGGCCTTGCGGCTTGGCAGCTCGATTTCAACGCGGGTGCTCCGCGACGCGCCTTTTTCCCAAGCAGCACCGCACCGACTCGCCTCACGCACCTCCATTGCCGTCGCAAACTCGCAGACTTGGCAATCCCAAGCGCCAGGGGCTGGCTCCACGCGCGCGCGCGATCCCTCCCGCCAGGGCGGGCGAGCAGAGACCCGTCCGGCAACGCCCCCGCATCGATGCCTCGCGACTTGGCTTCCTGGTTCTCCCGTGAGCCCTTGCCACGGGGGCGCGGCAGCCGTTTCCGCGAGAGCCACAGCCGGGCCCCCTGGGCGAGAGGAGCGCCCGCCGCCGTTCGATTCTCCCCTACAGCGTGGCAGCCGTTTCCGCGATGCCGGCCGCCCGGAATGCGGCTTTACTCGTCCACCGCACGTCGACGTTGTGCATCCACTCCATGTACCGCGACCAACCTGCAACATGGGAGGGGGCACGGGGTCAGCGGAGGAAGTTGGTTGCCAGAAAGGGCTTTGCCAGGAACCGGGGGAGGCGGGGGCAGGAAGCGCGTCGCGCGAAAAGACACACGTACTCCAGTAGGCGAACCTCCTGCCAAAGTACTTGCCCATCCAGGGGACAATCATCATGGTCAGCAGCAGCTGGAGCTGCTCGAGCGAGCGGTCCCATTCCCCCTGGGCGTCCGAGTCGGCGTCGTCGTCCGAGTAGGTGTCGCTGGAGGGGAGGGAGTCGATGTCGGAGGAGTAGTCAAGCTCGACGGGGGAGTCGGCGGGCATGGCGGGCATGGCGGGCATGGCATGGGGGGGGTTTGAAGGGCGATGCCGTGCGCATGGGTGGGAGGGAGGCAAAGCGACGGACTGGACGGGACGGGATGGGATGGGATGGGAAGGGAAGGGAAGGGATGGGGAAGCCGGGGCGATGGGCGGTGGTGGGTGGCGGTCACGTGGCGGGTGTGGCCAGGGCCGTGGGAGCGCACCGTGGAGCGCACCGTGGAGCGCACCGTGCGAGTGCAAGGCAAGCGTCAGAGTTGCACCTGGCCGGCTTGGCCATGGAGGAGGATGATTCAGGCCGCAGGCGAGAGCGAGCAGGTCTTGTCGCCCATCGTCGGCGTAGCAAAGGCCCTGCAGGCCTGACTTGATGCCGACGCCGACGCCGCTGGTGCTCCGTCACTGCTGGTGCTCCGTCACTTGCTTGGTTGCTTGCCCCCATGGCAGCTTAGCTAATAAAGCCACGACGACTGTTGGGACTGTTGGCGGCCACCCACCCACCTGGCACCACCCAAACGAAACGCGGCACAAAATAATTTTACCCCACCTGGGTCGGAATCATTTTTGCCATTCATCCCATCCAACCCCGTCCATCCATCCATCCATCCATCTATCCATCCATCTATCCATCCATCTATTCCTTCTCCCCCCCATCGCCTTATCCGTCTTGAAGTCGACGAGTCTCGCAGCGCTGCCGTCAACCGGAGCTTTCCCCCACCACCAACCCCCCCGGATCGACTCACCCGCTCCTCGAACGTGCCGGGCTCACTAACGTCCCCTTCCCACTCGCACTCGCACTCGCACTCGCACTCGCACTCGCACTCGCGCTCGCGGACCTGACCAACAAGTATCGATGACGATCAATCCCGATGTTCGTATTATATATTCCTCTTGCGACGCGATGAGTTGCCCCCCCGTCCTCCAATCCCTCCCGCACCACATGCCTGCGGGGAGCGGGAGAAGAAAAAAAAAAAACCCCCCGAGAAGAGGACGAAAGCACAGCTAACGACGCACGTTTTTGCCGCCTGTTTCTCCCCCCCCCCCCCGCAGGAGCAAGTAGAAGGCCAGTCCCGCAAATCCGTCGCCTTTACCGACCAGAAGCTCGTAGTGGACGCCGACGGCTCCGTCACCATGGTGGCCGCTACCGAGGACCCCAAGGACACGGCGCTGTCCCACACGCCTCGTACGCCGCCGTTGTCTGCCGCTCTGGGAGCCTTTACTGACGCCGCAGCCCCAGCCGCCGGCGACGACGCCCCCCCCGCCGCCGAGGACGGCGGTCTTGACCTGAGCCTGCTGAAGAAGAAGAAGAAGAAGAAGGTCAAGGCCAAGGAGGCCGGCGAGGAGGACGACTTTGCCGCCAAGCTGAAGCAGCTCGAGGTCAAGGACGCCGAGGAGGCTGCCGCCGCCGCCGCCGCCGCCGCCGTTGCCGCCACCGAGCACGAGCACGAGTCGGGGGACATGGACGCCGGCACGGGCATCTGGGCGCACGACGAGACCAAGGGCATCGGCTACAGCCTGCTGCTCCAGCGCTTCTTCCACCAGCTGTCGCAGAAGAACCCCGACCACACGCTCAGCGGCACCAAGAGCTTCAAGATCCCCCCGCCGCAGTGCATGCGCGAGGGCAACCGGAAGACCGTCTTTGCCAACATTGCCGAGATCTGCAAGCGCATGAAGCGGACCGAAGACCATCTCACCGCCTACCTGTTTGCCGAGCTGGGCACCAACGGCTCCGTTGACGGGAGTAGGAGACTCGTCATCAAGGGTCGGTTCCAGCAGAAGCAGATTGAGGGCATGGTCAGGAAATACATTAGTACGTGTGACGTGGAGACTCGACTGCTTTCTCATTTGCCCCCCTTCCCCCCCCCGTGAACCGCTGGCGACACGAAGCCGTCGTCCCCGCCGTGGCCTGCGCTGACCTTTCCGTTCGTTACAGTTGAATACGTCACCTGCAAGACGTGCAAGTCTCCCGACACGGAGCTGAGCAAGGGAGAAAACCGCCTCTACTTTGTCACCTGCAACAACTGCGGCTCGCGACGCAGCGTCACCGCCATCAAGACTGGCTTCTCGGCCCAGGTCGGCAAGAGAAAGAAGATGAAGGCGTAGGCGCTGCTCCCAAGACGGGAAGGGAAGTTGGCCACGGTCCTTGGGGAGCAGCAGACGGCAGGGGGGACCTTTCCACGTCCTCTTCCACGCAGTTTATTTCTTTTTTTTTTTTTTTGTGTCACCGACTTTTCCAAATGGGTACAATTCCCGTTGGGCATCTTATATAAAGCAGATTGGTTGAACCCACCGTGCCATGCATGCCTCGCACCTTGCCTGCCTGCTTGCTTGCTTGTGGCTGCGCTTCTCCCCTGTCCAGCGCGCCGCCCGCGCCGCTGTCGACTTGCCATCCATCATCCATCACCACACGCACCAAGTAGCACAAGGCCCCGCCGGCCCAGCCCGCAAAAGAGAAACGAGCATTGATTGACACGTCCCTCCCCCGTCCGTGGCCCGGGCCGACCCCGAGCCCGTGGTACTGTATCCTGAGCACCCTGAGCACCCTGAGCACCCTTTGAGCCTTTGCTTTGCCTCTACGCTACCCGTCGTAATCTCGTACATGCGTGCCGCGACATGGCGCAGCGCAGGGACTTTACCCAGGCGAGACCAAAGGACGACATGAGAACCGACTGAAAAAAAAAAAAAGAAAGAAAGAAAGAAAGTTTGGAATGAAATAAAAGTAAAGTAAAGTAAAAAGGCCGACTACACTTGACTGCTTCCAAAGGAACGAAAGGAGAACCAGCAGAGAAAAAGGAAAGAGAAAAAAAGTAAAGCTTGAAAAAAGGCCGACAACACTATTGATTGCTTCGATGGTGGGAGGAAAAAGGAAAAGAACAGGATAAAAAAAAAGAAAACGCCACCCAATGTCATGTTTCTTCCTTTTGTACTTGTAATTTCGGCTCGCCTCACCAGTCCAACTAAGACTGTGCATGTGCAGGCAGGGCTTGTGTCACGCCGCCGCCGCCGCCAAAGAGCGACGAGGCTCTCTGGTCGGCCGCCGCCCCGGCTCTCGTCGCCTCGTCTGCCGTGTTTTCCACCTCGATCTGGGCGGCGTCAAAGGTTGCGCGGACCCAGTCCGCGAGACGATTCTTGTCCATGTGCTGGCTCAGCAGCTTGTCCTCCCAGTTCATGGCGTCGAGGAGTTTGGACCGCTCGCTCTCGGCGAATCCCTGGAAGCGCCTGTCCAGGTGCTCCGTGAAGACGCCCAGCGCTTCGTGAGGCTGCATGGGGCGGAAGGGGTCTCGAGGATCCTCTGCTCGCAGGGGTTAGCGACGGGACGCGCATGCACGCGAGGAAGGAGGGAAGAGGGAGAGGAAGAGGAAGAGGAAGAGGAAGAGGAGAAAGAGAAACAGAAACAGAAACAGAAACAGAAACAGAAAAGAAAAGATCAACATACGATACCGGATGCAGTCCGTCAACATGGCAAATAGCTCCGTCTCGGCCAGTTGCTCCACCACCTCGCGGTCGTCCTTGAGCTGCGTGTCGTTCATCTTGGCCCAGTCGTCGCGGACGTACAGCCTCCTCCAAACCAACCTCTTGGCCAGCTTCACCTCGTCCGGGCGGCAGCCGTTGTTGGCCACCTTGAGCGCCATCCAGAACGGGTTGGCAATCTCGTCCCTGGCCTCTGGCTTGAGCGACACCAGCGTCAGCATGTCAATCAGGTCCATGGGGCTGAGCGCCTGGTGATCGAGCAGCTGCTCCATGCCCTCCGCAAACAGGCGCAGGAGCGCCCTCTGCCGCCGCGGAATGTTGCTGCTGTGCGCCTCAACGGCAAAGTGGAGGGCCGCGGCGCGGTCCACGGCGGCGTGCGTGCTCGGCGCAACCTGCCCGTGCAGCTGGTCCTGGATCCGGACCATGATGAGCTCGTTGTCGACCAGGCGGAGGCGCTCTTCGCGGCGCGCGTCGTCCGACTTGACCTTGAGCGAGCGCGCGTCGTCTTTGCTCCCGGCTTCGGCTTCGGCTTCGGCCTCGGCTAGCAGAGCGAGCTTGCCGAGACTCAGCTCAATCTTCTTCTTCCACACTTGGTCCTCCCGCTTGAGGGCCAGCTCCACCAGGGTGTTGGCCGCGTGGTCGACGTCCCGCTCCTGCTCGACGTCGTGGATCCACGAGATGCGGGCGAGCTCCGGCCGGCTGCGCAGGAAGCTGGTCTTGAACCCGAGCGTGTCCAGGTCAAACTCGAGAACCGCCTCCACGCCGTGCTTCTCCAGGAGGCCCTCGTACAGGGGAAAGGCGAACGGCTCTCCGTATCTGCTGAAGCTGTCTTCCAGCTGCGTCTTCTTGGCCTGCCTCAGGTTTTTGAGGCTCTTGACTTGCGCCGCGGACAAGCCGGGTTCGCCCAGGCCCGTCTCCAGGATCTCAATGTGCTCGAGCAGAATGACCGCCAGGGCGCTGAGGCAGCCGTGCTTTTCCGCAATCGCGGATGCCTGCTCCCACTTCCCCGCCCGCGCCAGAGCGATGGGCTTGTCGTGGCGGTCGGCATCGTACGTTTTGGCATACTCGTCGGCGAGCGATCCGTTGCTGTCCGAGTTCGCCATCCCCCACCTGGCGTGCTCCAAGACAGAGGTGAGCATGGAATCCGTCAGGACGGGCAGTTCGTCGAAGATTTTTCGAATAATGGCGGGATCGGGCAGGTTTGGCTCCTTGCATCCATCTCGTATCTGCTCGTGCTTCTTATACCACTGGTCGCAGAGATCCGAGAGTCGCTTGATGTTGTTGGCCACGTAAGCGCAGCCCGTCCACGGTTCTGCCATGCCCTTGTAGTGGCCATCTCGGAGGATGCCCATCCGCAGTTGTTCGTCGCCAAGGCCATAGAGGGAGAGGTTGCGTCTGCGGAACTCGTGCGCTCCCACTTGCGCTGCGATGTTGACCTCCATAGCCTCGCTCATCATGGCGGTGACTTTGACATCGTCCAGGAGATTGTCCTTGTACAGAACCTTGATGACTTCGTACGCCCACGCAACAAAGATCTCGAGTCGGAACACATCGTTGACGAACCAATGGCGCACCCGGTCCACCTCCCCGCTGCTCGCAACAGGGTTCGTCTTTTGGTCTTGGTGAATAAACTCGACTATGAGACCAATGAGGCTCTTCTTGTCGTCGACGGGCCGTGCGGCGGTAAAGGCCTCGTGCCGTTTCCAAAGCAGGCCTGCAACATGCATCTTCTCCGCGTTGAAAAGGAGGTTCCACCTGGTCTTGCGGTCGAGGTCGGCGCCAATCATGTCGAGGTGGAGGATAAGTCTCTCCAGAGCGTTGGACCGAGCGCAAAGGTTATCCTCCAGCGACGCAGGCAGCGTCGAGAGGAAGGCTGTGGTGGAGCTCAGAATCTCCTGGCTTACTCGCAGAGCTGCCTCGCCGATCTGGTCGTTGCTGAACTCAATGTCTTGCCGTTTGCCGAAAAGAAGGGGGTTGTCCTTTTTGGCTCCAAAGAACACGGCTTGTTCCAGCTTGCTCTTGGCCGAAACCTGGGGCGGGTCCTCGCTCGCAAACTTGTCCACGTCTGTTGTGACGATGCGCATGACGCCCGCGCCGCGCACCATCAGCACGACCGCTGGATTCTTGTTTTTGGGGCGCAATGATCGGTTCTCCTCGTGGCCGGTGGAGGCCACCTCTTCATAGCCCGAGCCAACAACCTCATGCACATTGTCTTGGCGGAAGTCTACGACGTCCTCGAACGACGGTGCGAGGATATGGTTGTCCGCTTGCAGCTGCGAGTCTGGGGATTCGGGCGGGATGGCGACGGAAGCGACCACGGCGGCGCGATCAAACACGACAAAGGCTACCAGCGCAGGTCGAGGGAGATGGAGGCGAGGCCTGACGGTCGTGGACGAATCGGAAGCCGCCGGGGGGGTGGAATAAGAGGTGATGGGCCGAATCATGCCGACCTGACATTCCCTTGGCGTAAGGATAACCTCGGCAAGGGCGTACCTCGACACGCTTCGGCGAGTGAGGCAGACGAGAAGTAAGAGATGTTGGAGCAAGGCGTCGTCGGTCGCTATGGCGTCGCTGAGCCTGCTGAGCTGGAGATATTTGGGCTCCAAGCCTTTAGGAACATAGGTCAAGTCTAGGGCTTCAAATGAATCTGCTGGCATGTCCTCGCTAAAAGGGTCGTTCTCCTGGAGGGCCGAGACCAGGCGGTCGCGCATGTCGGCTTCTCCAATGAGTTCGTTGTGGCCACCACGGTGGATCCTCCACGCTTGCAGCTTGCCTTTACTGGTGAGCGCGACGATATTTCTTTCCCCGACGCGCGAGGATCTGTCGGCCCTGACAGCAGCGACGTCGCCACGGAGGGAGAGGTGGGAGAAGGCGTGTCGAATGCTTCCAAGTAGACCACCGCTGGAGGATGTGGGCGAAAGCTTGGTTCGCAGAAACTGCACGGAAATCGCGGGTCGGCCGTGACCATCTCGAACGCTCATGTAGGCCAATCTCCCCGTGTTCAAGGTCAGAATGAAGCCTGCTGATTCGGCATTGGTGATGGCTATGACTTTTTCGCCCGAGGACATCCCTGAGATGAAATGTTCGACTCCAGATCGATCTTTCTTTATAAAGGCAAAAGTGGCGGCACTGGATATGGACTCCCAGAAAACCACCTTGCCGCTTCCAGGCATGACAACCACAAGGCCGGGCTCTGTTGAAGATGCAGGCGGGGAAACCAAACATGCCACTGGAAGGGGGTCGGTCGGGTTCGATGCTGACGGAAGAGTGAAGGTGAATGTTTCGGGAGATTGAGACGTTGAGTTGTAAGCCCAAATAACGGCATGGGTCGCCGTCAGATGTAGTGCATATCCTGACGCAGCAAAGATGTCGGATTTTTGAGCCCCTTGAAATGGAAAATCAGCGATTTCTGACGGAAGGCTGAAGACGAAAAAAAAAGAAAAGAAAAGAAAAGAAAAAGAATGGATGGCATACCTGACCAATCGGTGCGAATTCTATCGGGCAACGCAGGGAGTTTCGACACTGTGAAGGCGCTTGTACTTGTCTAAAAGCGTTTTTGATATTCTAGTCAGCGTTTGCGCACCAAAAGGCCCCTCTTATGAACCGGAAACTCGTTGCAGCCGCTCAAGGGAAATTGGGGGCGTCTGTTGCGACATACAAGCACGAGGCTTCCGTCGCCCTTGTTAGCGGCACGGTCACCATGTTTCGACTTTTTCGCTCGAACATTCGATTCTTTGCGGACAGGGTGATGAGGGTGGTCGGAAGAGACGACGTCTTTGGAGGGCTCCAAAGTTGCGATGGTGTCGGCCTTGGCGACCTCGACCATTTCGGGCTGGGCGTCGGGATTGACAAAAGTTTGCTCGGTAAGAGGCAGGCGCTGGCGCTTAGCCTTGGGTTGCTGGACGGAACTGTCGGTGCTCTTGGGTCGCTGACGACGACGAGATCTGGTAGCCGTGGCCGGGCCGCCATCTGCGACAGAGGGATTGAACATGGTTGACAGGGTCAAAGAAGAAGCAGCTAGTAGCTAGTTTGGCGGCGAGGACCCAAAAACCTCGGCCGTAGGAATGTTGGATGGCGGACGTGTAAAGCAAACGAGAAGATCAGATCGACATTTCGAAAATGGCAGCAAGGCCAGGCTTGATGGCTAGCCAGGAGGAAGGATGAAGAGACAGGCCAGAGAACGACGGGCCTGATGAATCTGGGGGTCGGTGAATTGATCGTGGTGATGGGTAGGGCAGCAGCGCAGCCAGGAAGGATTAATTATTTGGGTCCGTCCTGGGACGTGAAAGACCTTGCTTGGAACAGCAAGAACGAACCAGACAGCATGCAGCCATTGCGATTGGCCGGTGGGGCCAAAACAAAAAGCGTAGCGGCGTATGGCCGACCGGCGTGGTGGCTAGTGAGTGGCAAGCAACCAGATCAGACCAGACGAGACGCCACACGCAGCCCGCCACACAGAGCCAGCCACCCAGCTGTCCAGGCGGGCCCGGGAGTTGTGGCGATGCTCCGGATCGGTGATTGATCCACTACCGTAGGTACCGTTAAGGTAAGAGGTTCCAGGTACCTGGTAGCTCGCCAACGACCGTGTTCACGTCTTGTTGCCCGGCCTCATCGTCACCTGACTTGGTTTGTCGTGAACCGGTTACCGCAGCATCAAAAGATGTGAGCTGTTGAACAGAGCGTCTTTAAAAAATCACCATCAATTCTTCCCAAGTGCATCCTTGAGAGCATCACGACATGGACAGGTCCCCCACCAGCTGCACACTACACATTATTCAAACGTACATGCGATGCGACGAGATGGAGAAAGAAGGCGCCAACAAGCTTTGACGCATGACATCTTTACACCAACACCCCTCGTCAGTCGTCACCATGCGGCGATTCTCAACCGCAGTCGCCATTACTGATCCGCTGGTCAAGTACCAGACACTGGTCAAGACTGGCGTATATTCTCCGGATCCAGCCCAGCACAGACTGGCGAGGCACTTGCGAGACGTTTACCTGCGCCTCAAAGATTACTCGCCGCCAGTGGGATGCCTCGATAGGCTGGACCGAGTCGCTCGCCTCGCGGAACCCCAGCTTCCCGACGATGCGGAAGCGGGCAGCATTCTCGCCCGACGCCGCCACAGCATCTGGGGCAACCCTCTCTTCAAGCACTTGATTCCGCCCGCAGCGGATCGAGACCGCCTGGCTCTTGTTCGTCGTCTCAACAACCACGAACTGGCCATTGACATTGACTCGCCCAGGGGGCTGTTCCTGTCAGGGGAAGTAGGGACGGGAAAGTCGATGCTTCTGGATCTGCTGGCGGACGGTTTGCCCACCCGTCGGAAAAGACGGTGGCACTTTGACGCATTCATGCTGTATGTCTTGTCGCAGCTCGAGAAGCACCGGCAGTCATGCAGCAGCGGCCCAGTCGGCCGCGATGCGGAGTTCTCATTGGTCTGGATGGCCAAGAAGCTCGTGGACGAGACGCCAATCCTCTTCCTGGACGAATTCCAACTACCAGACCGGGCTGCCAGCAAAATCCTCAGTCATCTGTTCGTTGCCTTTTTCCAGCTGGGCGGCGTTCTCGTCGCGTCGTCCAACCGCGTGCCTGAAGAGCTGCAGAAGGCTACGGGCATAGACTACTACACCACTGGCCCGTCAAAGGGACTGATGAGCAAGCTTTTTGGGAGCCGCTCCCGGTGCAAAGGAGAGCTTTGCGGGCAAAGCAGCGACTTTGCCAACTTCCTGGAGGTGTTAAAGGCACGTTGCGATTTCTGGCAGATGGAGGGCGCCACGGATTGGAGACGGAAGGAGGAGATGAGCCGCAAGGCCACTGCTCCCGGCGTGACCGCTGCCGACACGACCGCTCCCGACATGACCGCTGCCCCTGCAGTCCTGGCGTCGGGCGGCGAGGAGGCTGGTGGAGCGGATGGCGACGATGGCGGCCGCCGCATGCTCCCGCACAACTACTACTTGCATCAGGATGGCGATGCGACTCTTGCGTTTGACGAGCGAGTTCGACACGTCGTTGGCTGGCGCACCCCCGGACCTATTCCGTGGCAATCTTGCTCGCTCACCGTTTACGGTCGTCGAGTGGTCACGCCACGCCACTACAACGGCTCTGTCTGCTGGACCTTTGGCGAACTCGTCGAAGCCCTCGGCCCGGCAGACTACATCACCATGGCCTCGTCCTACCACACCTTTGTCGTCGACAGAGTGCCCGTTCTGACAGTCGTGCAGAAGAACGAGGCCCGGAGGTTCATCACGCTCCTGGACGCGCTCTACCAAGCCCGCTGCAAGCTGCTCGTCCGAGCGTCAGGTCCGCCGGACGGCCTCTTCTTCCCCGAGAGCCGAGCGCCACCCAGGCACCCCGGCAACGAGGACGGCAGAGACGCGACCTATTCCGAGACCATGGCCGAGGTGTACCAGGACCAGACGTCGCCGTTCCGCCCCAACGTGTCCTGCTACGACGCCGGGCCCCCCGCCTCACGGTACGACGCGGACCAGGACGCCGGCTTTGGCCTCGGCAGGAAGGAGGGCGTGGATTTCGGCAACGCCGGCGCCTTTACCGGGGAGGACGAGCGCTTCGCGTACAAGCGTGCTGTTTCGCGATTGTGGGAGCTCTGCAGCGCGGCGTGGCACGCTCGAACCGGCGACTGGTGGCAGCCGCTACCGGCCGAGGCGAGACATTGGGAGGGCGGAGCCGTCTCGCGCCGGCCTGCCGAGCCAGGAACGCCGGCCGCCAAGGCAGACGCGAGCGAGAGCATGGGGGGAAGCACAGAAACTCACGTAGCCGGGCTTTCGCGATGGAAAGTCGACAGCCTCTGCAAGCAGTCCGGCCATCAGTAGCCGCACGCCTGGCAAGACATCGCCAACGACGTAGCACAGTACAGAAACCCTGCCAGGCAGCAGTAGAAGCAATACAAACACAGAACCCCCCCTCCCCATCCCCATCCGCACCAACCGCCAGGATATCATGAACAACTTTCCCCCTCTGCCCCTCCCGGAAAAAAAACCCCCCAGCATGCATGCTGCCCTCGTAAGGAAGAAAAAAAAAACGCCCCGCAACAATGTCTTCCCCCCCTACAGACTCGTCACGCCAGGCGTCCACGCCTCCCCGATGCGCCTCATGTCCCCGTCAAACCTCCTGCTCCTGATGGGCTTGCCCCCCGCGCCCCCCAGCGGCGCATGCTCGTCCGGCTCGTAGAAGGGGTTCTGCAGCAGCCGCACGTAGGCCGACTGCATGGCCCGGAAGACGGGCTTGAGCTCGACGTCCCGCAGGCCGGCGCCCAGGCCGGCGGCGCGGGCGTCGACCCGCCCGCCGCGCATGTCGACGACGCACACCATCCGCACGCCCGTGTTGGTCTCGTACCCGTACGCGGCGAGGCGGTCGTCCACGGCGTGCAGGAGGCCCGTGTCGCCGGAGAGGCCGACCCCGGCGGCGGCGTTGGCCTTGGCGCGCAGGTCGAAGACGTCAATGGTCGACGAGAGCAGCAGCGAGAACTGGAGGGGGGTGCGGAGCGGCGAGAAGGAGTTGGAGGCGGCGTCGTGGGACGGGAAGATGGACATGTGGAGGGGGTTGTTCTGCATCGGTTAGCGGTTGGTCCCGGGGGGGGGGAAAGGGGGGGGAAGGGGGGGTGTTTCGTACGTTGCGGCCGATGAGGCCGAGGCAGGCGATTGATGGGATGGCGGTTGTCATGATGGGTGGTTGATGGTGAGCTTGGGGCTGGGTCTTGTGGAAGGCTTCCGTCCGAGCTGGGTCTGGGGTGGTGGGGGGAAAGGAAGGTGTGGGGTCGCATGTCACGTCGTGTCGACGACGGAATCGGTGTGGAGTTTTTGGGACCCCCCCCTGGGGGTTCATCGAGATTCACCATGGCAACCTTAAAGGCTTCAAAAACATCATGGAACAAAGTCCGTCCCCCTGTTGCGTATTGCGTCGAATGATGGATCCGGCTGGGTATCCAGGTCCGAGACCCCCTTCCCCAAAGTTGACTCGGACCCCCTTGAACTTGGCAACGTCTGACCCGGCGCATCCCATGCAACATGCTGCAAGTCAGGCAAGTCCGGCCCTTGCACAAAGAGAACCGCCATCTACTCGTCGTCGGCTATGCCCAAAGTCTCCTCCAACCCCCTCAGCACGTCCTCAATATCCGCCGGGTCGGTGATGGCCCACACGCCGCCGCCCTTGACCGAGTCCTTGCCCCGCATGCCCACCTCCTTGCCCACCAGGTTGCGGCCGACCTTGCCGGGCCCGATGCCGACCCAGCGCCGCACCTTCTCCTGCTGGTCCAGGTAGCGGATGCTGTCCCACCAGCGCACCGTCTCCATGCAGCCGCGGGCCAGCAGCTCCTTCAGCTGGTCCTTGCTCCGGAACGGCCGGGCCGTGACGTTGCTCACGCAGGGCAGGTGGCCGGGGAAGCGGACGACGTCGTCGCGCTCGCGGCCCGGCACGCGCGACCTGCCCGCCAGGAGGCCGCGCATGACCGCCACGGCCGGCTTCATGATGGGGCTGTGGAAGGGGCAGTCGCTGCGCAGGCGCACGGCGCGCGGGTCGTGGCCCAGGAACTGGCGCACGTGGGCCATGAGCGTGGCGATGCGCTCCACGTTGCCGCTCAGCACGATCTGGTTCTTGCTGTTGACGTTGGCGATGAGCACCTGCTCGATGGGCGGCACGTCCTCGCTGCTGTCGCCCTTGCTGCCCGCGCTCGAGTGGCCGACAAAGTCGCGGATGGCGGCCACCAGGCCCCGCAGGTACTCGGGCTCGGTGACGACGGCCACCATGCCGTACTGGCCGCCGTGCTCCTGGACCGCGCGCCGCGTGGCCTCGGACATGGCCGCCGCCCGCCGCTCCACCAGGTACAGCCCGTCCTGGAAGCTCATGTAGCCCCCGGCCACGAGGGCGGCGAACTCGCCCAGCGAGTGGCCCAGCGTCACGTCAAACTGCTCCGCCACCCGGAAGCCGAACTCGCGCTCGAGGATCTTGAGGATGACAATCGACGTCGCCATGATGGCCGGCTGCGCGTTGGTCGTCTGCGTCAGCACCTTGGAGGGCCCGTCTCGGATCACGTCGGAGAGCCTGAAGCCGGCGTAGTGGTCCACCTCTTGGACGAGGGCCGTCGCCGTCGACGGGAACGCCTCCAGCCACGGGTTCAGCATGCCGACCTTTTGGGTGCCCTGGCCTAAGAAAAGAAAGAAGAAGAAAGAAAAATGGCGGTGTGGCAAAGTCAATGTTTGCGTCAGCTTCTTTTTTTGGCCGCCAACCCCCCTTCTCTCTGCCCACCCCCCCGAAACTTACCGGGAAAGAAAATGGCGGTTTGCGGCCGCCTCCGCCTCGCCGACGTCGACGCCCATCTCGAGCCGTGGCCGCGTGTTTCGGCGTGTCTGTTTGGCGGATGCGGCGGATGCGGCGGATGCAACGGCAGCTCGCCATGACGATGCGCTCTTGTCGTCCAGGTGGTGATGGTGATGGTGCTGCTGCTGCTGGTTGTAGACGCGCGTCGCCATCGCGGGCCCCATGCGCTGCTTCCTAGGCGCTTCATGGCCCCGGTGGCCCTGTCCCCTCGGCTGTCAAGTGGCTTGTTCCCCTAGAATTCAAGGTCAGGACGATGCGCTCATTGCGAGCAAAGGGCATGTCTCGGCACCATCCGTGTTGGAAATGTTGGCAATGTTGGCAATGTTGGCGGTCCTGGAAGCTGTCGAGTCTGGGCGTTGGACAGAGCAAGGAGCTGGGGGGAGAGACCAAATTGACCCGGTTTTACCCCGGCTGGGCGGCACGTGGGGGGGGGCCAATGTGCGGTGCGGGGGGCCAGAGATTGATGCGCCAGGCGCCATCCACAGGTGACAGCCCTACAGGTCAACTGTCAGGGACAGAGCTTACATTCGAACCGTGCTGACAACATCCCTGACAACCCTGCTGACAACCCCCCACCAGACCCCAGGTGCCCGTGCGGCAATTTCATTTCAGGCGAGTCGCCGGACTTGGCCTGGCTGAGTGACACCAGCACACCAAATGTTGAACAATCATGATGTTGACAGTGGACTCGCCATAAAGACAACATGTGCACTAACCAACGTCCGTTCACGCGCTCTCTAACACCGAATCTCCACGCCCCCCTTGCTGACCGTCAAATACTTGACTCCCTTGTACGGCTTCACGCCTTCCCCCAGACCACGACTCTTCCGCGCGTCCATCACGATGCTGTCAACCTTGAGACCGCTTGCTAGCCAACCCTTGACGGAGAAGCTTACCGACGCCGAGGTCGGCATCAGGATTTTGTTTTGCGCCGCCCTTTTTGCGTCTTGCTCACTGCCGCTGCCGTTGCCGCTGCTGTTGTTGTTGCTGTTGTTGTTGCTGCTGCTGCCGCCGCCGCCGCCGCCGTCCGTCCTGGTTGGGTTGCCCTCGGCCGGTGAGCTCTGGTAGGGTTCGCTGTAAGAATAGTCGTTGCTAAACGCAAACCCGCTGGGGTCGAACCGGTCCTCTTCGTCGTCGCCCACGGACCCAGCGACGGTGCACCGGAGTCCAAAGTGCGACACCGGGCCTGACAGCTCCTTGGACGGGACGTGCCATTCGAGCACCCTTTCCCCGGGGCTGAAGCTGGCATCGCCTCGGCTGGGCCGCATGTCGGAGAGGTTTCTGACGTCCTCCGGCAGGGGTATCGTGACGGTGAGTTGCTCGAGCAGCGGCGCGCCCGGCGACCCAGTCCTTCCCGACCCGATGCCGCGAGCAAACTGCCCCGACGCCGACGACGCCTTGTTGACCTGCAACCTGACCTCGAACTCGGACCCCGCCGGACCTAGCCCCGTCCTCATCTCCAGGTTGACGGGCAGCCTGAGATTGCTGGCGCCGAGGCTGTCGGCCCCCTTGCCGCCCCCGGCAAAAGGCAGCAAGTCTACCTCGTACCCGGCCAGGATGAACCGTCCGTCCGGGGGTATGAAGCTCAGCTCGCCCGGCCGCTCTTTCCACCTGTTGAGGCGCACGCAGGGGTGAAAGACGGGCAGCTCCATGATGCCGCCGACGTTGTGCTTCCCGGACGCGCTGCCGAGGTTGAGCGTGACGTCCGGCACTCCCGACACCTTGGCCGTGAACGCTATGGACCCGTTCGCAAACGCGGCCAGCGGCCTTCCCGAAGGCGCGAGCGTGACCGACAAGGTCTCGACAATGTCCGCGTACAGCTCGTTGGACGTGTGGCGCACATTGGCCCGTCGCCAAGGCAGAGCGGGGGTGTTGGGCGGCGCCGCCAGCGCGGGAGTGTTGGAGTTGGAAAAGTTGGACGACAGGGACGACTTTCTGTTTTTTTTTTTTTTTTTTTCAGTGTGTTTTGGACACACAAACCATATTTTCGGTCAGTAACGCCCCCCGGTGGGAGAGAAGGCAAGGCATGGGATGGGAGACGGGTGGGCAGGAGTACGGACCCTGGCAGGCTTATGCTTCCCAGCAGCTTGCCCATCCACCCTTCCATTTCGACATTCTCCCTCAGGGCGTTGGGCTCGGTCGTGCTGATGATGCCGGCATCGCACATCTCCGCCAGCAGCTGGGCCACCACGTCGTAGTTGTTCTCAATCTTGGCCGCGAGCAGCGGGGCGCCGATGAAGTCCTCAAAGGCATCGACGACGCGGTGCAGGAACTCGAGGACGAGGAGCGGCTCGATTTCCGTGGACGAGGTCGCGAGGAACAGGAGGTTGGCGTGGGTCAGGCTGAAGACGAGGGTCGGCGGGCTGGTGTTGGCGAGATGGATCAGATGCGGTCGGGGAGCCGGGTGCTCGAGGTAGAGGGGCAGGAGGTGCGTCGCGGAGAGCGGCCGGCCCGCGTAGGCATGCGACAAGACGGAGTTCCTGGCAGCGCCGTTAGCCGTTGGGCCCCTGGCAGCATCTGCTCTAACCATCTGCCCATGTGCGCCAGCACGCAGTCGGGTGCGACCGACCTCTTGTCGTCGTACACGTAAAGGGCCTCGATGACGCCGTTCATCTTGCCAGCCGCGCGTTGGCCAGGTTTGAAGCTTGCGATGACGGCGCGAGCCCCCCCTTTTTTCCTCCGCCCCCGCAGCCACGCAAACGAAACCGCCCAAAGGCGTTGTGATATGATGACTAAACAAACGCACCAGCCCGACCCAGCAGAGCAAAGCATCAGGCACGATCACGAGCACGATCACGAGCACGATCACGAGCACCATCACGAGCACCAGCACCAGCCAATCAACTCGCCGCGCGCACCGACCGTCAAAAACATCAGCAGCAAAGCTTCAAAATTCCTCAACCATCACGGCCAAGTCTTCGGCCCTTCCTTCCCAGGCCCCGGCCTCGGCCTCGACCATGGCGGCCGACAAGATGCCCACGGTCCACTCGCTCGACAAACCAGAAGACCTCCGGCGCCTCCTGCGCCAAGACCGCGGCCAAGACTGCCTGAGCTGCAAAGTCGTGGGTAAGCAAAGCAAAGCACCAATGCCTCGAGTCCCCCCCAGCCTCTTGGTCGGCAGGCTAGCTGCCCGCCCAGCTTGCTTTTGCTTGCCCGTGCCGAGCTGCTCCGTGCGTGACCCGATGTGCAGATAGGATCAATGATGGCTGACGGGCTGCCAATCGCGGCCACCAGGCAGCGGCGTCTTTTTCGGCCTGGCCGCGTACAGCTACTTCTCGGGCATGGCGCAGCTCGAGAGGCGCCAGGCCGCCGTCCTGCAGAGCAGGTCGGTGTTTGGCGTGAGGAGCCGCCGGTTGGGAATCGCCGCCATATCGCTGGGCTTTGTCTGGATGGGGATGTGGAGGGCATTCCGGTAGGCAATTTGGGGGGGGGGGGGGGCTGGTGGTGTATTGGGGTGGTTTTTTCCATCTCTTTTTTCATCTCTTTTTTCATCTCTTTTTTCATCTCTTTCTTCATCTCTTTTTTCATCTCTTTTTTTGTCTCTTTTTTCATCTCTTTTTTCATCTCTTTTTTTTTCATCGTCATCCGTTTTCGGGTGCGTGTACCAATAGCATGGCATGTCCTCTGCAGAAATGCGCATTGGACGACCAAGTCTTTTACGCCCGTCAAGGGGCACCTCTGTGCCACTGTACACTGCGCAGATGTTTCAGAGACGCGAGTGAGGAATCAAAACCCCGTGCGCGTCCCGCTCGCTTTCGAAATCGCCCAGTTGGACAATCTGCCCCTGGCAAACGCATCGTCTGGCTGTGCCAATGGTGACATGTCCTCGTCTCCGAAAAAAAAAAAAATCTCGACGCACCTCCCGCTCACCACCCAGACCCACTTCACAATCTCTCCTCCTCGCCTTTGCGCACTTTCTTCATCAGCGTCATCAGCGTCATCAGCGTCATCAGCGTCGCGGCTTCACCAAAGCACTCCCACGACTGCGCCGGCAACGGGCCGGCAACGGAGCCACGCGCGCAAGGAGAATTCGCCCACCGGCCCAGCGGGCTCCCTCCCACCTCCCGCCCCAGAGAGCGCAAGCACACACACGCAACAGCCCAGAGGAGGGGGAAAAAATGCCCATCACCATTCTGCCCCCCCGGCCCGCGGCGCCGCGGCCGCCGCCGTCTCTCGCCACCAGCTCAGACTCGGATTCCGACGGCGGCGTCGACCTCCAAGGCGATGATGCGCCCATGCGGATGCGGACGCGGGCCAGCAAGCGCCGCCGAGCCAGCGACGACCACCTGGCCGACGAGATCCTCACCCCCGGCACCGTCATCACTTCCAACCCCCAATGGATGCGGTAAGCCCACCCTGGCCTTCCTTTTTTTTCCCGCAAAAAAAAAAAGGGAAAAAAAAAAAAAAAGGGAAAAAAAATCACGCCTGACCCGTCTCATCTTCTGCCCCCCACCTCAGCGGCCACGGGACGTACGTCCTCCCCGCCACCCAGGCCATCACCTCCTCCCTGGCCGGCACGCTCACCAAGACCAACAAGCTGCTCTCGGTGCGGCCCCTCCGCGCGCGCTACACCCCCGAGATAGGCGACCTCGTCGTCGGCCGCATCGCCGAGGTGCAAGCCAAGCGGTGGCGCGTCGACGTCGCCGCCTCCCAGCTGGCCGTCCTGCAAATCTCCGCCATCAACCTGCCTGGCGGCATCCTCCGCAAGCGCACCGAGACCGACGAGCTGCAGATCCGCTCCTTCTTCGCCGAGGGGGACCTGGTCGTCGCCGAGGTCCAGCAGCTGCACCAGGACGGCGCGGCCTCGCTGCACACCCGCTCCCTCAAGTACGGCAAGCTCCGCAACGGCGTCTTTGTCAGCGTGTCCGGCACCGGCGGCGGCGGCGGCGTCGTCCGCTCCAAGCGCCAGGTCTGGACCATGGACGCCGCCAACGGCGCCGCCCAGGTCGACGTGCTGCTCGGCGTCAACGGGTACATCTGGATAAGCAAGCACGTCGAGAGCGAGGCCGCTGCCGAGAATCCCGGCGTCAACAGGATGGACGAGAGCGTCAGCAGCAGGGTCTACTCGAGCCAGAACGACTACATTGACGTGCCGACCAGGAGGGAGATTGCGCGCTTCCGCAGCGTCGTTCTGGCCCTGGTGGAGAATGGCTTGAGGGTGGACGAGGATACCGTCACGAGGGGGTATCTCGAGGCGGTGGAGATGGCCAAGGAGTCGCCGGATGACGATTTGTATCTTGGGGGGGAGAGGGGTTCGCGCCTGGCGGCTATTCTCAAGGGTCGATGAAATACCAAGCCTCTTGCCCCTGTGCTAGCTCAAGGCAGTCCTTTTTTTGGGGGGGGGGCGACGTGCATTTGCATTGCATGTACTTGGCCGTCAGGGGAGGTGCAGGTCATTTCCCGCCGCCACCTATGATGATCCTGCGGTGAGTCGCACATGTCATTGTCAAGACGAATTCTGTCCACGACACCAAACGAGCCATCGGCCACCAGGCAATCATTCATATCAAAATCAGTCGAGCAATTTCTCTCCTTTCTGCAGCATATATATACCAAGCAGCCTATCCCTACGCCATGGACATTGTCTTTCCATGTTTCCCTTTTGAAAATGGGGGCAAAGACCAATCGGACAAGTAAACCCAAGCGGGCTTTGGCCTCCCGGCAATCGCCCTGTGTGCCGCCTCCCGTTGGCTTCCTCCCCCGGTAAACTGCGTACAAAATTCCAAGCGTTGTGTATACTATTCGTAAAACTCGACAAAATATTCCATGGGTATTGAATGTGTGTCAGAAAACTTTCTTTTTCAGTCCTTGCGAAACAAAGGGCTTCTCCGAGAAGCCATGCACAGGCCAAGCAAGTTGTTCTTCTCTGAACCACGAGCTAGAGCCAGGATCTGAGGCCGGTCGTGACATTGCCGTCCCGGTCAAAGTTGGGCGCCGGGGCGTTCAGCATGCGGTAGCGGTCGAGCTCAGAGAACGAGTAGGGCATGTAGCGCACGCGCAAGACCATTTCGGCCCATTTGGGAACCTGGGCAATGACCCGTTGATGGCTGAAGGCCTTGAAAGAGTAGTAGCCGTGATAGCTACCCTGGCCAGATCCACCGACACCGCCAAAGGGGGTGGCATTCATCGTGGCGTGGAAGAAGGCGTCGTTGATGGTGGCTCCACCAGATGTGACATTATCGAGGACTTGACATGCCGCCGCGTCAGCATTGGTGCCAAAGAAGGGGGGGGGGAATTGAGGATCAAGTGCACCAAACAGTGAAAAGTGTAACAGGACGCCAGATAAAAAAAATAAAAATAAAAAAAACTTACCCTTCTTGTTCTCCGCGTCAGAACCAAAGGTGAACAGAGCCAAGGGGGTGGGGTCCACCGTGTTGGCAATTTCAATAGCTTGGTCGAGATCATCAAAGGGCAGAATGGACCAAATAGGGCCAAATGTCTCCTCGACCATCATGGAATCATGGATGCTGTCCACAAGCACGGCGGTCGGTTCGATCCACAGCTTTTCCGCGTCAGAAGAACCTCCCATGACAACCTTGCCCTTGGTGTTGCTGAGCATCTTGATCAGACGGTCGAAGTGACTCTTGTTGACAATGCGGGAGAGGTCGCTTTCCTTGCTGCCGTTGGGCATGAATACGCGGTACTGGTTGTTGATCTCGGCGACAAAGCCGTCGAGGACGCTGCGGTCAATGAGCACGTAGTTGTGCGACAAGCACAGCTGGCCGGCGTTGAGACACTTTTGCCACAAGAGGCGCCTGGCAGCCAGCTTGACGTCGGCATTCTTGGTGATGAAGGCAGGGTTCCGGCCGCCAAGCTCGAGGAGGCAGGGAGTAAGAGACTGAGCAGCCTTTGTGGCGATGATGGCGCCCGTCTTCCTGCCGCCGGTGAACATGACCTTGTCGAACTTGTGGTTGAGGACGTGCTGGGTCTCTTCGATGCCGCCATTGACGCAGAAGTAGCAGTCTGTGTCGAGATATTCGTCCATGATCTTCTTGATGATCATGGCGGAGTGGGGGGACAGCTCGGAGGGCTTGACGACAGCGCAGTTGCCGGCCGCGATGGCGCCAATGAGGGGCGTCATGTTCAGCTGGAAGGGATAGTTGAAGGAGCCAATCATGAGTATCTGGCCGAGGGGCTCGTTCCTGATGCGAGGTCTCATGGGCCAGTACATGATGGGCAAGTCGACGATGCTCTCATCCTTGGCCCAAGTGGTGAGCTTGTTGGCGACGTTGATGGCTTCGTTCTTGACCCAGTCCATCTCGGTGAGGTGGGCCTCGAACTTGGACTTGCCCATGTCCTTCATGAGAGCCTCCTCGATGAGCGGAGCGTAGTCGACCATGCCCCAGTACAGCTTGCGAATCTGCCGAAGGCGAAACTTGATGTCTTTGGTCTTGTTGGTGCGAAACGTGTTGCGGAGGAGCTCGAGCTTGGCGGTGATTTCGTCCAGGGGGGTAGCCTCAAAGGGCGGGATCGGGCCGGATTTGAGATGGGCGGCCATGGCGACGAGATGGGAACCAACCTCCCGCTGCTCAATCCCAGAGGTGATTTGTGTCTGTGGTGATGATGGTGTTTAATGTCGAGTTGCCCAAGATGCCGTCTGGTGCGCGGAAGCTACATGTAGGAAAGCTGCTCGGTAGGTGGACAGAAACCCGGGCCAAAGCAGCTGAAACGGAGTTGGCACCAGCTTCCGCAATCGCGCAGAGTCCTTTCCACCGACTCAGGACGGCAACATGAAGCTTGGCCAGACCGGACAGGAAAAGACATGGAGGTCGGCAAGATATGCAGTGAAAGGAAGGAGGTCCTGAGGGCCCCTTGAAGACGTCAACTGCTGCAGAGCTCCAACTCCTCAGCCGCTGCGGAGGACCAACAGGTACCTACCTGGTACCTAAGATGACCCAAGGCGGCCACCGCTTGGGGCAGCCCCTGCCGATCCCCCGCTAGCAGGCGCACGGCCCACCGCTAGTAAGGCCGTTGACCGGGCCAGCTAGTGCGATGCTACGCCTGCTCGGCGGCTGGTGCCAAAGCGCAGTTTCAGTTTCCCATGGCCAAACAGAACCACCCTAGCGCGCGTGTCCATGCATATGTGTAGAGTGCGTGTGTCTGTGTGTTTGTGTGTGTGTCTGCCGGCCAAAGCAGTGATGGAGCTGGCAGCCTGCAGACTGTAGCCTGCAGCCTCGACTTTATACCGTCGGGCGCTTCACCAAGTTTGCACTCTGCACTTGTTCCCTACGCAACGCTTGCGTCTGGTGGCATCTGCATGCACACCCGACAGCCTGGTTGATGCCAGAACGTGCGTTTCGGCCAATCTGCTCCTGTCACGGGAATTTACGCGAGCCTTGTCAAAGAAAAAAGGATATAATATGATCATGAACAAGGGGAAAGGCCCAAAGTCCTCCTACCACACTCGGCGGATGGAAACGGCTAGCGCTCACGTTCCCCTGGCAACCGGCTGGCCAATTCGCGCCCAGGCATCAAATCATCATGACGCCCTGCAGTCGCGCGTCAGGTACCGACATCAATCAGCACGCTGCGCCCGGACTTCAGCCCGTTTTCACTCGGCTGCGCATCCTGTCAATGACACCGCTGCGCTCGCAGGACCGCGAGCTCCAAACGCACGTACACGCTTCAGTAGCGTTGCTATGCATTCAATGCTGCTTTCTGGCAAAATCCGCAGCCATTGTGTCCCCCCCCCAACCCCAGCCCCCCGATCTCTCGGGTAAATCGTACAGAGAGAGCCTGGGCTTCTGCCCCCAAAGTATGTAGTAGCCTGCCCTGGCCGGGGCAGCTTGCATCCTCCTCACCTCCTAGCCCTAGTCTTCGCCGCAGTCGCCATCTCGGCCGCCCTGGCCTGCTGCTCCTGCTCCTCAATCACCCGCTGCATCAGATAGCCATCAATCGCCTTCTGGCCATCCACCAGCAGCCCCTTCTCCGCCCTCTCCAGATCCCCGATGGCCTGCTGCCTGCGCTGCTCCTCCAGCTCCAGCCGCCGCTGGTCCGTCATCCTCCATTCCCTGGGGAACCTGGGCTTCGCCTTGACCCGGCGGTGCCTCAGGTCGAGCGGCACATCTTCAAAGGTATCCTCGGGGTCCTTGGCCGCCGCGACGAGGTCGTTCACCAGCGCCAGGAGGTGCTGCCTGTTCTGCGCCTGGTGCTCGTAGCTCTCGCAGCTCATCTTGACAAACTCCGTCTCGGGGTCGTACCGCGGCCCGGCGAGCTTCTTGAGCTTCTCCGCCTGCACGGGGGTGAGCTTCAGGTCGTCTGGGGCGAACTGCACGACCACTTTCTTCTCGGCGGGGTGCGACTCGCCCATGTAGGTGGTGAACCGCCATCGGAGGACTTGGTCTTCCTTGGGCGGCTCAAACGGCTTGGCGAACTCTGGGGGGGCCGCGGTTAGCGTAAAGCCGCAGCGGCATGAAGAAGCGGCAGGTGATGACAAACAAGGCCAAAACAAAAAAAAAAAAAAAAAGGGGGGGGGGGGGGGGGGGGGGGGGGGGAAGGTAGAAGTAAAAGGCACCTACGTGCGAGAAGGGGCATTTCCCAAGCCGCCAGGCGGGCGTAATGCCTCATCTCCCGCACCTCCTCCAGCTTGCCGTGGGCCATGGACGTGATGTCGTCTTCGTCAAACTCGTCGTGCTCCTCGGTATTCGTCTCCGGGTCGTCCTCGTCAAACCAAAACGAGGACTTGTTCGGCTTCTCTCCAATGTCGTCTTGGAGCAACTCCTCCTCCAGCGATCGATCTTCCGGCGCCCACCCGGGCGTCTCTCTCAGCTTGGACGTCAGGAACTCGTCGATTGTGCCGTAGCCGTTGCTCTTGGCCAGCTCGTCCAGCTGCCGCAGTCCCTTTGGCGTGGCCAGCTCGGCAAAGTCTCTGTCCATCGTCTTCAGGTCCAGGTTCTGTAGCGCGTCTTCCTCGTCGTTGTCGTCTTCCTCCCTCTCAGCCCGTTGCCTGGCCCGACGCGCAGGGGACGTGCTGAACGCTCGACGAGCAGCACCGTCTGGTCGAGCCATCTGCTGCGCCCGGGGCAGATGCTGTGTTCTGGAGGCCCTGCGGCACGCAAAGGCGCAGAGCCTCGCCGCTTGGGAGGCCGATGCCATCGTGGGGTCGGTCTGCGGGAGAAATCCCCACGCAACGGCCTTGAATCGTGTGACGATGTACCTTCTGCGAGTATCAAGTCCGTACGTGCGGGAAGCCTTGAGAGCTCTGCCCGAAAATATTCAAGTCGATTGGTCCGTCTTCAGGGATGAGGCCAGCCAAATTTTGCCGGGGTTTCGCCATCCAACGAGGAGGCGACATGGAACTTTCCGCTTTGATAGTCTGTGCTCCACTCCACCTTTCACCTCCAGCTCAACTCAACCCGGTGATGATGAACTTGATCATCTCAAGGCACATGCTCTCGCAAACCGCAATGCCATTACGCATCATCTGCACATCCATCGGCTAATGGCACCGGGAATGGAGTCGGGAGGGAGCAAACTTGATAAGCACTGTCTGGTGACTGTAGGCGCCACCGTTGGGTTCGAGCAATTAACCAAGCAGGTCCTGCAGCCACCATTCTGGGAGTTCCTCAAGTCGCAGCAGTTCACGGCTCTGCACGTACAATGTGGCCCTGACATCACCTGGGCCAGGGAACTATACAGCAACCACAAAGGCCACCTACCCGGCGGGCTCGCCTTGGAAATCTTCGACGTCACGAATAACCTGATGAGAGACGAGATGACCCTCTGCCAGGCCCGCCCAGGGCGCCGCTTGCAAGGCGTAGTCATTTCCCATGCTGGTAAACGACCGCGTCTTCCCGATTTCCCGATTTCCTCCCTGAGAGGCCCCCCTTGCCCTCGTCAGCACTGACAGTCGTGGTTGGATTCCCAGGCACCGGAACCATCCTGGACGCCTGGAAGCTGGGGCTTGCTCTCGTGGTTGTCCCCAACACCACCCTGCTCAACGACCATCAGACCGAAATGGCGCAGTACCTGGCCAAACAGGGTTACGCGACCATGAGCTCAGCCAGGTAATGGAAGCATCGTCTCCTCCGCGTTAGTGACGCGCCTAACAAGATGCTTGGACAGTCGACTTGACCTTCAAGAAGCGGTCCATAAGGCTGCCCTTTTATGGGAAGAGAACAAGACGACCCGTTGGCCGGCGCATGATCCGAAGCGGAATGGAGGCGGGGCTCTTCGCCTCTGGGACATCAAGCCAGTCGGACTCGAGGAGGTGTCACAAATGTCTCATGACTAGGCGCGGAGTCTTTGTGGGCATGTTCTCTCGCAGCTCTTTTCGCAAGCAAGAACGCGAGATTTCGGTGAGTAGGTAAAAACGGGTTGAAACGCGACGTGGAAAATGGCACCCAAACTACATGGGATCTACTTGCTGCGCTCGGATGGTTGATTTTCATTTCATGGGGTGCCCTACGGTTGGGTTGGGTCGCATCTTATATTTTCCCTTTTGCTAACCCAATAAACTCGGCGTCACGAACCGCGGTTCGGTTTTGTTGGGTTTCATCGGTAGCACGTAAATGGAAAGGCGTCTGGTCACACCCAAGAATATCAATCATTTCACGCTTTCATGGCAGATGCTTGACATTCCATATCTTGACCGTCGCGTCAGTCCCCGCGCTCGCAATGCGGTCGTTTCGCAGCCAGGTGATGCCATTGACTCCCTCCTTGTGCGCGCTGGCAGCCTGTATCCGCTTTCCCTGCAGCTTCTTGTCCAAGCACCACACGTAGATGTGCGTGTCCAAGCTCCCACTTGCCACATGGGCGCCGGCTTCGTCCCAGGCAATGCACGTCACTCGTCCTGTGTGCGCGGTCCATCGGTCCGCCACTACCTGCCACGTCGCGGTGTCGTAAGCATAGATTTTGCCGACGCTGTTTCCCGCAGCCAGATGCGATGCGTCTCTTGAAAACGCCAGAGCAGAAGTCGTTCCCGAGGCCGCAGTCAAGGTCTTGACCTCGTCCAAGACACCGTTGGGAGCAGCTTTGTAGACCTTGACCGAGCTTCCGTCAGCTCCCACGGCCACGAAAGGCCCACGAGCCGCAATGCAAGTCGGGGCGTAGTCGAGCTTCGTGTCCCTCAGCAGTTTCCCGTCGGCGTACGCCGCAATGGACGAGACTGTGGCCACAAAAACGGTTCCGTTGGACGCGCTGATGCCTTTCGGTTGCGCCGGAAGCTGGATAGAGCCGCCAACAAAAGCCGCAGCCGATTCGTCCGCAGTCTTGACGGTGTCGTCCCAGCTGGTGGTGAAGACTCTGCCGTCGAGGCTGGTGATCTGGACGACTTGGTTCTTGTGAGGCTCCCCGTCGACCATGCGGGCCGCGCCGGCCTCCACGTCCCAGTGGCACACGCGGCCCTCGAAGCTGCCGGTCCAGAGACAGCTTCCTTGCCTGACGGAGGAATCGGCCAGAGCTGTGATGCTCCTGGCATGGCCTTGGAGAATTCTCACCGGCTCTTTTTGGCCCTCCCTCATGTAGATCAGTTCGCCAGCGAGGTTGATGCTGATGATCAGACCGTCGCTTCGGCCATGCGGAATCACGACGCCGAGCTGCTGATCACGGACGCTTACCCCGTCGCCAAACTCCCAGGATTGGATGACGGCTCCGGCCTGGGCATCCCACAACCGCACCGTGCGATCCGCACTCGCGGTGGCAAACTTGTTGCCGTCGTGGGACCAAGAGAGAGCATAAATACTGCCCTTGTGCTCGCCCTCGCCGACGTCTCTTTCGTGCTGGCCAGTCGTTCCGTCGTACAGTCGTATGATCTTGTCGCCTCCGACTGTGGCCAAGCGGGACCCATCAGGAGAGTACGCTGCTCCCAGGACCAGCCCCTTGTGCAGATTCGACTTGCCGTTCATCTTGTACGGCGCGCCGTGGTAGAAGACCATGTTGCCGTCATCGCCAACAGTCGCGGCGCGAAAGGGACGTTGGAGCTTCATGGCGACGGCATTGACTGATTTCGAGTGTCCGCTGATTTCCCCGACCGAGTTGCCGCTGTCGGCGGTGATGCAGCGTCCAAAGGTGGTCTTGCCATTGCCGACAGCAACGACGCGTTGAGAGTCCCCGTCCCAGGCGACGTCGTTCAGACGTCCGGCAAGGATGGTGAATTCGCCAAGCTTTCTGTCAATGTTGTCGGGTTCCCAAATGTGGACAAGGCCGTTTGCGTCACCACTGGCGATTTTGACTCCGTTGGGTGAGAACCGGGCGACGGTCGTGACGGCGACATGGCCGGTGTACTCGGCGCTCTCGGCAGGGCTGTCGATGGACCGAACAAAGATGGACTTGCCAGACTGCGCAGCAATCGGTCAGCAAAGCAGCTCTGAGAGCGGAGATGCAATGTACAAGGTCTGCCGGGGCATGTTTGACGGCAACGAAGCCAGGACCCAGCTCAGACTCACCGCGTAGGCTATTCGCTGGCCTTTGGGATCGGCAGAGAGCTGAACGGCTTGGCCTCTGGTGGTGGAAGGGGCTGCAGCAAAGTTGCGGTCCAGAGTGATGGACGGGTCCGCCATGCTGAGGGCTTGGGCCGATGAGATCAGGGGCAACGAGCAGTGATGAACAGCAAGCAGAGGCGGCGGTCTCAAGCTGCTTGGCGGTGATGCAACAGCCGGGAAGGTCCAGCGGATCGGAGGGGTTCAATTGGGCTGGTGGGACGGCCAAGCTAAGCTGGCACGGCGACGTCGAGGCGGCTGGGCCAATGACATCGACTCTGCCTTGACGACCCGCCACCACGCTTTGACGCAGTGATGCTGTCCGTCCGTGATCCGGCCGGCCTCGTCAACCGGCCTCGTCAGTCTCGGTTTCGGTTTTCTCGCAAGTCCGAGCCGTGACGATCCTCTTCTTCCGTGTTGTTCGCTGACGCCTTGGATCGCAGACCTTGTTCCCCGCCAGCCGTCAAGGCAGCAGCATAGTCGATATCCAACCGCCAACGGCCAGGGCCGGCGTCTTCTGCCTACCAAGCCAAGCAAGGCCAGCGCTTCAGTTTCGCCGCTTCGCCAAAGAAACCCCGGGCTTGTCCTTGTCCTTGTCCTTGTCCTTGTTCTTGTCCAATCGGGCTGCAAAAGGGCTGCAAAAGGGCTGCAATATCCCCGCTTGCGGCAAGTTCGCCGGAAGTGAGAGGGCCGGAATTAATTACTCGTCAGAATCATCAAAGAACAGCACACGGATCCACGGCAGCTTCCGACAAGCACCTGTCGTGCCAGGAACAAGTCTTGATCCTCGCCCAGACAACCAGCCTGCCAAGCAGCACCACGGTTCCGGAACCACAGAGCTTCGTGGCGATCCTGCGGCCCACGGAGCACGGAGTCCCCTTTCCCTCGCCTCCAGAACTGCCCGAGACACAAACCATGTCCCACACCACGGCTTGCCACACGGGGCTTGCCACACGGCTTGCTACACGGAGCTGCCATCCAGCACACTCAAATGCCAGGGCATACCGAGCACCGCCAAGCTGTTTCATCCCCCCCCCCCCCCCCCCCCCCCCCCCCGCCTCGTATCGCCAATACGTCGCACGGCGAGGGCGAGGGGCAGCTCAGCAGGCCCACGGGGACCGCTTCCAGCCGGCAGCAAAAGGTAGCACGGAAGAAAGAGACGGGCGCAAAGGGCAGCCTCGGGAATCCGCTCCCGAAATCCTTGCGCGCCCGGCCTCACGAGGCGCCTTGCAGCTGCGCGCCTGCCAATGGCCTCATACCACATCGCAGCGTGTACCTCCTGCTGCTACGTCCGTCTTGCGCTGTCGCTCAGGCGGCACGGACGTAAAGATGACGACGGAAACTCATTCGCCGCCCAGCGCCGTAGAAGACCCTGCTTGCTGGGAAGACAGCAGCAGGCTCGTGTGCCGTGTGCCCAGCGCGACCTTTGATGTGGCGACCACGACGGAAGCCAGAAACGTCCGGGCGCGTCTCGACTGCTGCATGCAGATGGCCCTTCGCAGCGACGGCCCAGCCTTCCCCTGCTGAACTACCCAAGACAAACTCGTCCTTCTCCCTTGTTGCTCCGCCCTCCCCGGCCCCCGGGCGGAAGGGCGTTGGGGGGGGGGTGGTGGGACCCGAAGAAAAGCTGGCAAAAGCCGCCCTTGACAAGACGTACGTCCTCGGCTCCTCGCCCGTCGACAACCCTCCCCCGCGGCTTCCCAAGCAGCGACTACAAGTTACACGACGTGCAACAATATTATATCGGAGGTTCCCCCCCTTTGTCCCCGCAGGTCTGTCCTTGGAACTTTGCTCGTCGTCCCATCTCGAAGCCTGGCCTGCTTGACCCCTTGTTGAAGCCGAACACGCCGTCCGCAAGATGACCAAGTCCCTCGCGCTCGCCCTCCTCGTCGCCGCCAGCGTTTCCGCTCAGACCCGGACGCAGACCGCCACGGGCGGCGACAAAACCTGCGCCGCCGACTACATCGTCACGCAATGCCTCCAGTCCGAAAGCAACAAGGTAACGCGCAACAACCCCGCGTCCCCCCCCCAGTTCCCGGGGCCCCAACTAACGTCGGAAACGCCCAAAGCTCGCCGCCTGCTCCGCCACCGACTACCAGTGCCTGTGCTACGCGTCCCAAGCCGTCGCAACGTACGTTTCCCTCCCTTCCCCGCCGCGCCGCCCTGCCGTTTTGCCCGTTTGTGCTGACCGCCCCGGCCCCGTCCAGCTGCTACAACAACTGCCCCGACGATCCTCGCGCCCCTCAGGCAACGCAGAACATGAAGGGCGCCTGCCTCAACGCCTCGCTTTACGCGACGACACCCTCCAGGACCGCCTCGGCCGCCGCTTCGGCAAAGTCCTCCACCACCGCCGCCGCCGCCGCCACCACGGAGGCCGCGGCCTCGACCACCGTCGCCACCGGCTCGGCCACCTCGACCGCTGACCGTGCCACCAAGACCAACGCCGCTGGGAGCCTTGCTGGAAACGCGGCGGGCATGCTCGCAGCCGTTGCTGGTGTTGTCGTTGCTGCTCTGTAGACGCCGCTTTGCCTCGTGGTGGGCTCTTCGAATCCATGGGAAAGATGACTCGGAAGCGTGGGAGATGTTACTACTAATCTTGGGAACGTGTGATTCTCGGGGGTATGTTTTGCCGCGATTCTTTGCGCTCACTACATAGGTGCCCAAGTCGGTGCTCGGTGCTTAATCTTAATGGAATCCCATCACATGGCTCTCGCCGCAACGACGTCGAATAGTCCTTGCCCAGGTGAATTTACTCCGTGACCCCTGTCGAAATCAAGGCATTATGAAGGGCAAACGACGTCGAATAGTCCTTGCCCAGGTGAATTTACTCCGTAACCCCTGTCGCAATCAAGGCATCATGAAGGGCAAACGACGTCGAATAGTCCTTGCCCAGGTGAATTTACTCCGTA
Organism: Ustilaginoidea virens; assembly: GCF_000687475.1. Lineage (NCBI taxonomy): Eukaryota > Fungi > Ascomycota > Sordariomycetes > Hypocreales > Clavicipitaceae > Ustilaginoidea > Ustilaginoidea virens. The sequence goes on from NC_057321.1 coordinate 1,430,804, forward strand.
ACCCCTGTCGCAACCAAGGCATTATGAAGGGCAAACAACGTCGAATAGTCCTTGCCCAGGTGAATTTACTCCGTAACCCCTGTCGCAATCAAGGCATTATGAAGGGCCCTATGTCAAGCCCTATTAAATACCCTCTTCTACTAGGGAATCTACAACCCCCAGACCCCCTTCCACTAAAGGTATTATTACACCCCTATTAATAGGACTAATAATACAGCTTCCCACCCCTTCCTCTGCCTAACAACACTACAAAAATAAAATAAATAAAGTGAATAGCTAGGGGACAGTAATCCCTATAATAGAAAGGAAAGGCTCCTACTTATTAGTTGGTTCTCGTGCACTGCAGACCGTTGAAGCAAGCCGACCTACACAAAGTCATCTTTCGAATTGGAGCATACCAAGCACACAATCACCTGCCATGGCCACAGCATCCTGGGCAGTAGATAGAGGAAGGGCCTTTGGCAAAGCTTCAACATCTTTTTTTTTTTTCTTTGGCAGCCCCCTATACCAAACTCTCTATGTTACATCAACTCTTCCCCACTCGGCAGCCCTTTTGGCTTGGCTCGATTAAAATCATACAACAGACGTCGCCTGAGCTGAAGCCTAGTCCCTTTAGATACAGACGGACGCTTTATTTGAAAAAGCAAAGAAAACAGCCCGCTATCCCCCCTTGCGCCGTGCCGTGGTGATAATTTTTTAACACAAGTCTCTACAAAGAAGCCCAACCTTGCCTTGTTTATAGCCATGAGACGCCGTATCAGTCCCCCCCCTTTCCCTCCTTTTTTTGTTTCTTTTGGTTTTCGGGCACGTGTCGTCCCGGGATGTGATGACGCTCCACAGAACGTGGATGCAAGTAGCCGTTGCTATGGCATGGTCCAATGGTTCTTTTGGCGGGAAGAGAAAAGGGAAAATGAAAGAAAGAAAGGAAACAAGTTTGCGACTAAAATCGAGTACGAGGTACAAAAGCAAAGCAGGGCAACGAGCGCATGGATCAGTCCATGAGATGCGCCTGTGCAAAAAGATCCAAAGTGTAGCTTCGCTTGAGAAAATCAGAAAGTGGGCCGGGGACGAGTGATGAAACGAGTAAGCAGAGAAACGAGATTACGGTTCACCAAAACTCATTTCCTGCGGGACCTTCTTCCCTTGGAGTGATTCTTCACAGGACCCAAAAAGGTGACGTGTTGTTTCTTGGCATCGTCTTTGCGGAGTCTCACGGGCCCGGCAAGGCAGCCGTTGGAACCGCGACGAAGAGGCCTGGGATCATGGTCGTCCTCGAGCGTGATTTCAGCAACGTCCGATACAGGCTCAGCATCCAACTCGTCACTACTGCCAGATGTGGAAGATCCATCATCAGAGTCATCGTACTCTCCATCGTCACTAACTAGAGACGGCGCATGGTTGCTGACCAACGTGTTCGGGCTGAGGTTGGCTGCTTCCATATCCTCGTCTTCGTCGGATAAGATACCATTGGAACCACGTTTGAGCATCACATCCACGGCGGATCCTGGGGCGGGCACGAGAGAGATGGGAGGGACGCGACTCTTGCTGCTGGTTGGGCGAGTCGGGAAGTCCGCAGCGGCAGCCGCAGCCGCAGCCACCTTTCCACTGTGAGCTGGTACTCGCTGAACCATAGAGGTCCGAACGGGAGCAGCAGCATGTTCTGGAGCGTCAGATGGCGTGGCTGTATCGGCCGACTCCTCCTCCTCCTCGGGAGCGATGTCTTCGAGCGCAATCTTGGTCTTGGCGTCTGTAACAACATCACAAAGGTTGCCACTGAAATTGCGGCTCTGCATGAGGCGAGACAGATGTGGGGTCTCGGAGGCGGGATTGAACCTGGCCGCGGCTTTGGTCTTGGTGGCTGACGCGTGCGCGCCAGTCGACCCTGAAGGAATCGAGCCGACACCAGGGAGCTTACCTTGGCGATACAGCTTGAGGGAGTCGGCAATTCTTGACCGCAGGGCCACGTAGGCCTCTTGCTCCGACATGTCCCGTCTTGCAAAGGGATGCACAAAGGCAGAAGACGGCGTGCCAACGCTCTGCGCTGGCTTGTCGTCGCCAGCTCCGCCACCAACGGCGCCTCCTCGGCTGCTGTCGGGAGCGTCCAGAGGCTGTCCACTCTGAACGGCTGCCTCTTCGTGGCTCTTAAAGTCTCGCTTGTGGGCAATGCGGCAGTGGTTGATGAAGCCTTGTGTGCTCGAAAAGTTCTCCCGGTGGCAATCCAGGCAAACAAGCTTGACCGTCTGGCCATCCGATCGCTTCAGGATGCAAGGTCCAGCCTTGTCCTTGGGCTGAGGATAACCATTCGACAAAGCTTGGAGCTTCTGGCCGGCATTGCTGCGTACAGGCCTGCCTTTTACCACGGGGGCGGTTTCTGTGAAGCTGTTTCTCGTCGTTCGGCCTTCGGCAATGGAAACCCGGTTACGTGAAAATTCCGGAGTGAGCTGCCACTCTGCTTGCTCGCCATCGAAGGAAGGGTCGGGGATGAGCCACCTAGCATAATGGCGCGCGTAGGGCCCATCGACGACCCCAAAAGGTGGCGCCCACCGAGGCACGGGCTCTCCGAAGCGAGCGATGGCGGCAGGGCCCTTGCCGCTGCTGATGTCAAGCATCCGGTCCGGGGTAGGACAGTGCTGCGGGTAAGGGATGAGGTGACACCTGCGCAGTTGTTCCAGCGCGATTTGACACTTGGCCAGCTCCTGGTTGATGAGTCTCAGCTCGTCGTGCTTGAGCAACACTTCTAAGCCGACTTGGTGCGTGATGATGTCGCGCGCACGGTCTATACGACTACCACCAGCTTGGGCAGCATCGGGCTGCCCGGCTTGCGAGGAGCGCTCGGGGTCATTAGGTTGCGGCTTTGGGCGCTTCTTGGTCGACTCGCTTTCTGTGGCCTCGTCATGGCCATCCACAGCATCCCGACTCCTTTTGGGAGCTGGGTGCCTTGACGTGGGTGGCGATGACGAGGGGAACGTTGCGCCGGGAAGCTGACTGGCGCGCGAAGAATCTAGCGTTGTTTCCGTGATCGGCTCACTTCCCCGAGAATCCGAGTTCCAGAACCGGAACATGAAGACGCTCGGACAAGACGCGAAGATCTCGGGTCGACCACGTCGCGAGAGACGGTTGCGCGATGCGATGCAGAGGTCCCAAATGTTTGTCTGTGACTAAACAAGCTGTGGGGAATGGAACAGAAAGTGTGGATGGGGTGTAGTTGGTAGTTCTGCTGACGTAACCAAATAAAGTGGGTCCCGCGACAGGCTGATGATGTGGCAAGTCAGGCTAGGCTGGGCGCCGAGAAGAGAGGAGAGGACGGATTGACTGGTTGGCAGAGAGCAGGCAGTGACGAGAGCCGGGAGACGGCGAGAAGAAAGGATGGAAAGAAGGCGAAAAGGGAACAGAAAAAAAAAAAAAAAAAGGGAAAGCGAGGGAAAGAAAAAGTATAGATGGTGATGGGCAGTAAAAATCGAGAGCTAGCGAAAGCCTCGACTTGTGACTCTTGTGAAGCACCAGAGCTGGAAGAGCAGGAGAGAAAAGAAAAGGAGAAACGTGGTGGTGATGCGAGTGAAGGAATTAACGACGGGTTACAGGGCAGAGAGGGGAGTGAAGGAGGAAGCAAACGAGGAGGCAAGGGGGTGGTGGGCGGTGTTTGGATACTGGAGTTGGTCGCAAGAGCTGGATGGAACACGCCTGGCCGCACGGGGGGGGGGAGCACGACTCGGCCCAGGCTCGACCAACCAACCAACCGCAGGCAGGAGGAGGAAGGGGCAGGCAAGGGCACTGCGGACGGGGCGTTGCCTTTGCTTTTGTTGGTGCGGCCTGGTGACTGCAGCCGGGAGGCTACATATACATGCGGAGTACTACCAGACAGTACTCCGTACAGTAGTGCATGTATGTGGCAGGCTGGGCAGCTCCAGCGCCGCGCTGGAGATAGTATAGGCTGGTTGATGTCAACTTGGGGCAGCTTCAGCGCAGCGGGATGGGATCAATGGATCCAGGGGGGCGCTTCTGGCTCCTCAAAGGGCGGACCCCCAAGCAAGCACGCACTAGACCAGACATTGACATATGATACGGCGATAAACGATTGGGAGGGCCCCACCAGGTGGCCCAAGCCAGGAGAGTGGCTGCACGACCAAGGCAGCTGGCGACCTCTGCCAGCGTGGTCCAAGACTCTCAAGTCCGCAAGTCAACCGATAGAGAGCATGCTAGTGGCTGTCAACCTTGAAGCCTTTCTTCGTTGACTTTGGCCGAGTTGTTTGTTTTTTTTTTTGCATGTGAGTTCCTGCCCGCGCCCGCGCCCGCGCCCGCGCAACAATGCTTCATTGATGTCTAACACGGAACCCTGGCACAGACCCTGCGCCCCAAGCACGCAATTGCGCATGCTTAGTTTGGCGCTGTGCCGCGCAGCGACTGCGGACCCCTGGTCGCTACGACGGGCTCCGGAGTACGGAGTACGGAGTACTGGTACTGGGTACGTCCGTACACTTGACCCTTTGGACTGTGGGACGATGCGCAACGGACACCAGGCGCACCCCCGAGTTTGCTGGAACCTGGCGGCATAGACGCGTCCCGCGAAGTCAGGGGTCCGACAAGAGACAGAAGGCGGGTGCATGTCTTCTTTCCACGCCTTCCACGTCCATCGTGAGCGGCAGGCAACTTTGCTCATGCAACAGGCTTAACCAGGGGGGCTTGCCTGACGGATATTGATGCCCCACCATGGGTTAGCAGGGACTCGGAGGATGATAGTGATGAATCTGTGGGGCTCGCAACCTGTTGAAACTTGTTCGCGTCCCAAGCTGCGACCGTGCCACTGCGGTACACTCGACACTTGGCCTCAATAAGCAGGCAGGGTCATCGGTCGACGCTGGTGCACACATGCACGTTAGCAAGGTCTTTGTTTTGGAACGAAGCGCCGAAAAGAGCACTGGCTTTGTGAATACGACTGACTGGCCCGTGTTCGCGTTTCATGCGACTGGAGTCCCCCAACCTATAGACCTAGGATGTACTCCGTACCCCGTACCCAACACAACGGGCAGCCAGCGTCATAACAACAAGTCTTGCCAATCAGTTCCGAGGTTGGTATTGGTCGAGCCGGCCCCCCCCCCCCCCCCACCCCCACTGCCGCTCGGTCCAATCAGTTCTTACATACGCACGCACAAACTTCCTCGGAGCCTTCACCCAGGCAAAGCCATCATCATCCCTCGCCAACAAACCCAGATGATACGCGATGGCGCCGCAGCCAAAGCCGGCAGCAACTGACCTCAAGCGCAAAGCTCCCCCAGGCGCGCGCCGCACACAGCCGCCGTCGAAACGTCCCCGGTCACAAGCGGTCGCCGCCACCCCCCCGAAACCGCCTCTCCTCGGGCCCCACGAGGACATGATCGCGCACCTTCAACCCAAGTGCAACGTCCTCCCCGCATCCGTCATCTCCTCTACCCAGATCCGCAAACGCGTCACGCAGGTGACGGCTCACCTGAGCGCGCCATCCGCCCTGCCGGCCGTCGCGCTGCTCCACGCTCGGACGGGCGAGGTGTGCAAGATGATCACCATCGTCGAGCAGTGCAAGAGACTCTTGGGCCAACAGGGCAAATCTTGGTTCCAGTACAACCAGATGTTCCAGCTGCCTCAGGCGGCGACCCAGGATGTGGTTGAGGAGACGGTTCTAGAGGGCGAGGATGAGGAGGGGTCCTCGTCGGACGAAGGCTTCGAGGTCATGGCTAGCCGCTTTGCGGACGCTGTCCTGCCGGCTCCGTCGAAAAGAATCGTGAGGTCAATGAGGATTTTTCTAAGCGGGCAGGCGATTCCGGAGCTGGGGGCTAAAGAGGGGGTGACGCTGCAATCAAGTGAGAGGGAGGAAAAAGACTGAGGAGTGAGTGACTGTGGAATCTTTTGGAGTTCAGTCACTTCCGGTGCGTTTGCATTTGCACGGCGCTTGCACCTGCCGTAATGCTTTTATTGGACGGAAAAAGTACATCATGATACCCGGTTCCTTTGGAAAGGACTAATAAATCATATTTCCAAAAAGATTGAACGCTGCAAAGTACCCAACAAGCCATGATGAAGCTAGCCAAGAAAGACTACAACGCCAGTCCAGGAAAAAAGACAGAAACCCCCCCTGAACGTTTCAACAGCGACTTACTCTCTCTTCTCCTCGGCACCAACTTCTCATGGCTGGTCCGATCAAGAGAGCTCCTAGACGCATCTGCTGAGCAGTTTTCGTAGTCTCCAGTACGGGTCCTCCCTCAGTTGTGCTTTCGCTTGTTGGAGTGATCGGTGATTCGCAGAACAAAGTTGACAATGACGGCCAAGAGAAGAATAATGGCCAGAAAGGTAGGTCCGAAGCGGTCATCGAACCCTGCCTGGCCCCTCATACGTATCGACTTTGCCCTCCAATGATACGTCACCAGCGCATACAGCATGGCCAGCATGGACACGCCGGTAAAGAGAAAGGCCGAGATGAAGGCTACGCGATCGCCAAAGTTGAGCATGCCAATGGCCAATGCTCCCAGGATGACGGTGAAGTTGAGCCATGACAGAAACGTGCGCTCGTTGGCGAAGAAGACCTTGGGTTCGACTCGTGTGGGCAGAGCGATGCGTTTACCTGCGACGCGAACAACCGTCAGTAGAATCATCCCGATGACGGAGCCAGCAGGGCTTGTCACGGCCGAGAGGAACTGACCTTGGGATGTCTGGAGAAGAGGCTGTGAGGACATGATGACAGGGTACTTGTCTTGGAGCTGGTGAGCAAAAGTGTCGGCAGTGTGTCTTTTCCGGGTGTTTCGGTTTCGTCTGCGTGGTACGATCGGGATCCTTGTGCTGAGTCGGAACAATGACGGTTTCTTATTCCCCCTTTTTTTTTTTTTAGATGGGGAATTCGAGAAATTCGAGATGCTTTAGGATAGCTAATACAAATATTCGATACACGAGCAGGGTTGAATGAGGAAACTTCGACGAGGCAAAGGCGATGAGAGAGCAAGAAAAAGAGCTTCTCGCAAAGCAGCGGGTGCAATCAACGGGTTTTAGGCTCAACCCCACTTGTGATACCGGATTTGGAGAGCTCGTTTGCTGGGGGGCTTGGCTGAGTCACGTGTCGTCGCTGGCGGCTTCCGTCCTCGGTCCCTACTGGCATTGAAATCGGATTACTTGGTGGGTGTGCCTGTTGAATGTCATGCTGCTTGGCAGGCTGCTTGAAAGAGAAGAAGCGAACATGCAGTGTGGTGCCGACTTGATGCTCTATTGCTGACCTGCGCAATCGATTCATTTATTTAGCAGCCCGGATGGGTGACCGGCTTCGTCGTTACGCTCGTGCTGCTCCTTGAAAACATTGAGCCACAGGTGGCTTGCCCCAGTGTTTAAGCAAACAACAGTCGTCGATTGGTTGGCCAGGCTGGTTATCGCGTCGTCACCAGCCAGGCTCCTCCCCTCCCAAGTTTCCCATTGTTTACGCCGTAACTAAACTCACGACTCACGACTCACGACTCACAACGTCAAAAGTCAAAAGTCCTCAGCTTCGCCGTCCTGCGCTCAACAAAAAAACATCGCAATCAAACTCAGCAACATGTCTACCCCAGTACGCGAGCAGCCGTTTCCAATCCCGTCGTGCGTTTCAAGGCGATCTAACGTCAAGCGCTGCAGCCTGTTTCCTTCACCCGTCTCAAGCAGATCGCCACCGATGTAGGAGACTCCCTATTTGCTTGGCTTGCCCCCCGAAGCGATTCCACCCCACGTGCAGTCGGTTATTCGGGCTTCAGTAACAAGTCATGCTAGGTCTGCACAAGTGCGATAGGCAGCGCCGAGTTCTACGATCACGCCAAGACGGAGCAATGGAACTCAACCATCATTGTGCGAGCTTGGCCCCCTCTCCCCACCCCAATCGAGTGTTCACCGCACGCGTCAACGATGGGCTGACTTTTTCCGCACGCAGAACTCGATGCTCAAGGCCGTCATCTCCGAAGCCACGCCTCAGGGGGCATCCACCCCTTCCTACAAGTTCGCCTGCAACAGCACCATTGTCCAGCACCTCGTGCCCACGTCCTCTCTCAACAAGGCCCGCGGCGGGACCGAGACCAGAGACGAGAAGCCTCACATCTCGACGAGCACCGAGGCTACTGCTACCGATGGAAAGCCCCATGTCGGCAGACGCGGCATGCACAGTGCCACTGGTGCCTATTGGGATGAGAAGAAGGATGGCATGTGGACGTTCAAGTATGATGGCGGTGAGAGCAAGGGCATGGACGTTGTCATTATGCTCATCTGGATTGGTATTTGAAGCGTCACCCCCGTAAGTCTAGTCAACGACGTATATTACGTCGAGGATGTCTTGTGTATGACATGTATGCAGTATGGCTGGCGATGAGCATGTTCAATGGGCGGTCAAGAGAAGAGATGTCTGGGTTGAAGGAAGTGTCCTGTTCTCCTTCTCGGCGTTTTAGGGAGCAAATGCACCTTCTTTTTCATGTTGATGGGACGATCTGAAAGCGCTGGGGATAAATGGATGATGCCAAACTTGCGTGGGCATCAATCACATGGCAACTGTCCATGTTGGGCTTTCCTGGCTGACGTTCGGTTGCTTGCAAGTGGGCAGAACATGGCAGAACGAGGAGAATGGTGCCGTACTGAGCTTCTCACGAGTTTATACAGGGTAGGCCTGGATTGGCGAGGCGGGCTCGGCAGAAATGCTTCTTTACCAGCGAGAACTGGATGATCTGCCGAGTCCATGTCTCGGACGGTCAATCGCTTCCCTCTCCGCAATTCCGCGTACTGTCGACGTGATTTTCATATTTCCCATTAACCTACTTGTACGCGCCATCGACGTTGGGCTGGGATTTGGCGTCAGAGAAAGCAACACCCGACAACAGGGGACGATCGCAGCGACGTTCTATCCGCTCAACGACTTGGTGGGCAGTAGCAGACTACGAACGGCATGTCACATCTCCGCATCAAGGGATAATAGGCGTCTTGTGTTCTTGGGTCCGATGCGGCCTGCAGTGCTCTCCAAGTTTCATCCCCACGGCAACGTTGAGACAGCTTGGGTTTGGTGGGTGATTAGCTGATCCAAAGGGCCTCGTCGTGATGGAGAGCTTATCTTTGGCAGGCAAGCTTGATGAGATGATACGTTTTGGCTTTTCCCATTCTGCTTTTCACTCGAGCCCATGAAGAGGATGCTGGTATAGGTGCTGCCGCTATGGGGGGTGGGAAGGGGGGGGGGGAGAATGGACGTGGCATCCTTGCACATGCACCACACCGGCTGCAGGACGTCGGAACCGCCGTCAGAAAGTGACGTGATGCCGCGCCTTATGGTAAAGCAGGCTGCGAAGCTGCTGCCACGTCCCTCTCGGCAGGAGGGGTGGTTTCGTCCAGGAATATATGGCCAAGGATATCTTGTTGGCGTGTCTGCCCGTTACCTCCCCCCGTCTTTCCTCCTTTGCCTTTCGCCGGTCACGGTTGCTGATTCTTCTCCCATCGAGAAACGCATGGATCCGGCGTCTGGCAGGTCCTGCTTTGTTCCTCGCCCTCGCAGGCGATCAGCGAACGGATTGCCGTCACCGCCACCCGCTCACTGGCATCGCCGCCCTCGACCAACAAACAAAAACACGTCTTGCAGATCCGGGGTCCCACGAGGAGGCAACAGGCCCCGTCTGGCAGGGGAGTTTCGCGGACATCAGGCCCCTAGTAGCTGCTCCCTCACGGGTTAGTTGGAAACGAGCGGCTGGATCCCGGGCCGTCACTGACGTTGACGCGGCACCACGCGATGGAAATGGATGATGAATGGTTTTCGACACTCGCCTTGGCTCGGCACATGTCGGAATTTGACTCGGCCGTTGCCGGATCGCCGAACAAGGCTGCATCTCTGCACAGTGGCGCGAGTACCCAGGGTGGGCGCCTTGACCGCCCAGGAAGATATCTCCGACGCCGCCCGCTTTAATCCCGAGGATGCATCCTGTGTCGTGCTTGTTACTGCCAGGCCAGGCCGGTTTGTTTCTTTGGCATCGTTCCTGTTTTATGGCGCAGCCACGCACGCCACGCCACCTGCAGCGGTTGCCTCGAGCCTCAACGGCCTGATGTCGACGTCTTTCGTCCTGGACCCTGGAAAACCGTGGCGAGTCAGGTAGGCTAGGCCAGGCCAGGCCAGGCCGGGCCGGGCCAAGCCAAGCAAGGTCTGCAGAGCAGTCACGCTACCTGTTGCCTTGGCCGATATCGCTGATGGGACTGTGCGTGCGTGCAAACCTGGCAGACACAGCTCGGACCCACACGGCCTCGACCAATGGTTGACACGGAGCCGCAGCGTTTTCGCCAAGACAAGAACCAGACCCCTTTTTTTTTTCTTTTTCCCTGCCTCGCGTCGACTTCGTTTCCACGCCTCCAAGCCCCACGCCTCCACGCCTCGCCTCCACGCCTCGCCTCCACGCCTCCACGCCTTGCCACCGTTGGACCGCGGCTTGGAACGGCTCGTCTACCAGGAGGGGGAAAGTCTTCTTTCGGCAGCACTGCGCTCTGTGCGGAATAGCTGGGCTTCCAATGGGCTGGTTTGGCTTCGCCAGATGAGGTGCCCCCTGATCGGAGCGCGAACAGGTTACAATGCCAGAGAGCGAGAATTCCACCAGCCTTCCTTGATCGCCGTGCCATCTGTCCACTCGCCATGCTGATTCGCGCGCATTCACACGCAGTTGAGCAGAATCGCTTCATCGGCAAGTCGTCGACGTCAGAAAGGCCACATGGTCACATGGCGCAAGTGGCCCGCCTGCCGGGTGGCTCGGCCAGGTCAGGGGCAAGGGGAATTCCTGGCCTTCCTGGCATTCCTGGCGTTGGAATTATACACGATGTGGGGGGATCGCGGCTCCATAACGCCAGACCTGACCAACGCTCGAGCACGCCAACCCGACGCCGAGACCGACCCGACCGCCCTTTCACCCTGGATCCTCATCCCCCCCGAACTGACGGGAACTGAATAAATATGCTCGCAGCCACCAGCCACCCCTCCCGGCATCCCGCAGTGACATGACGTGCTAGTTCTCTCTAATAAAAAACAACAACAAATCCTGGCAGCCACTGTTGAAATCGACGAGTACGAGTAATCGACAGGTGCCGTCACCCTCCCCGTCTATCTATCCAGCTCCCACGGACAAAACGGTCGTCAAGCCGTTTCCTTCAGTCGCTCGTCCGCTCGTTCGCTCGGCAGGCCTGACACGACGAACGTACTTGTTGCGAGTCGTCCAGGGCTTGCCCTTTTCCCGGTCTGGGGCCTAGCCTAGCCGCTGCATACCTCCTCGACAAGCCTCTGTCCGGCCTGCCTTGATTCTTCGAAATGGTGCAATGTCTTGTTGATCCAGCACACTCACCCTCACCAACCGCTGGCACGCTGCCCCTCAAAGAACAGGCCGATGGCTACGAGTCAAGCGGCAAGCATGACGGCGCCGTCATGTCGAGAGAGGAGCATGCCCAGCGCATGAGGGAGCTCATCATGAAGCGCTCCGTGATGAGGACGACTCCGCGGAGAGGATGGTCTCTGTCCGATTACCAAGGCGACCAGTACCAATCCATGCCTCACCACCATCCCCACTACGCCTCCCAAGTGAGCCGGCAAGCGCCCATTCCCGAAAATGCCGTTTTACAACAACCCGCCGGCCGGCCCGACTCGCCTGCTTCGTCGGCCTCGCCATCCGCGTCTTCCGCCGCAGGAGGACAGCCGGTTGAAATCCCCCGCCGCCCCAAGATGCCGCCTCCGCGGCGGTCGCACTCTGTGACGGACAAGGAGCCCGAGGCCAGCATCCAGCCGCCCCTCTCGGCGCGCGTGAACCTGCTCGAGCTGCCGTCCGAGCTGCACTATGCGCTCTTTGATTTCCTCGACCCCATCGACGGAGCGTGCCTCGGTCTCGCCCACCCGCGGCTCTATTCGATTCACCGTCGCAAGAACGGAAAGGTGCCCCTGTGCAGCCGGTACTCTGGCCCCAACGACCTGGAATGGGCCTGGCGCGGCGCCGGCACCCTGGTCCGCAGGGAGCCGTGCAATGCAGTCTCCTCGTCAGGCAAGCCCCTGGAGCAGCTGCGCGTCAGGGGGCAGGTGTACTGCCGAAAGTGCGGCATCTCTCGGTGCGAGCTGCACCGCCATCTGAAGGACTGGATGGGGAGCGCCTACGAGTACTGCGAGATCCGCAAAGCATACGGCCGTCCAGCCGGCGACAGCGCCAAGTCGTTTTGCTTCATGAGCTCTCCGAAAAACCCGCATCGATGTGGTCGTCACGGCGGCAAGAAGTAGGCCCTGGGCAGGACGGAACAAACGAACGTTGTTTTTTCTCGCTCACGTGTACTGTATCAAACGGTCCGGTCTCTTGTCAGCGTTTCGTCTCCTTCTCGGCGTAGCACGTGCCTCCGATTCTAACTCGGGGGCAGTTGAGCCTCTGGTACGTCTTTAGCCCTTCTTCCTCTGCTGTTCCCGCAAGGGTCGTGAGGTATGCCCAGGCGCTTTGCATACCTCACTGCAGTGCTCATAGGCCAAACGAGGAAGAAGAGCCAAGGGCCGGTGGAGAGTGAAAATCCCCCAAAGTACAAAGCAACAATGGCTTGCTGGCGGAGAATACGGGCCACCCAACATGAACGGGAAACAGGTCGTCCCGGGCTCATCGAGAGCGGCCCTGAAGGTCCCTCGTCGGTCTTTATACCACGCCAAGCCGAGGTGTCAGCGTCTGGCGGCAGGTCTGCCTCAGCTTTGCATGCTCTCGGCGCGGTATCCAGCAAGCAGCCTCGCTGTAGTCGGAGCCCTCCGGTGTGTAGCCACAGACACTGCAAGCCTTCTGCCAGGGGTCCTCTGCCGGCCAGCTCCGCAAGCCTGGGCCGGCCTCTTAATCGACGGGCTGCTGTCACGACATGACCCCCCCCCCCCCCCCTGCAGAGAACCGAGGCTTCTGTGACGGCGTAGGCGACTCGGTCGAGACGCTCTTCCCCGACCGCTGCCGATATTCCTCTTGCGCGGCCGTGTCCCGCGACACCCGTCAAGCGTGACTTGAGTTCGACCGGCGCTGGGGCATCTTTTAGCTGGTGCATTTTGGGACCCGGGGTGGCGGGGAAACGTGGTTGGAGGCATGACTTGCGACGGCCGTGGCTGGAGGCATTCGCTCTGCACATGCGACGCGACGCGACGCGTTGCGCGGCGGCCACGGCGCGGCGTCTCCTTGTCGGCCTCATGCGTGGGTTCTTTGCATGAAGCGGCATCGGCGTGTGTAGTTACGGGACATTTCACATTGTCCTGTTTTGCTGGGGACAAAGGTCCATTGCGCTGCGCTATAAGTCGTGTATCCCGTAGAAGAAGAAGAAGACGAAGAAGAATACTACTACCAGCTTGGCATGCATGTCCATGGGCATCAGCGACCGGATGAACCAGCACGAGCGGGCAGACACGGACTCCGTTCAAACGAGCGCATGCGTGGCGGTGGGCTGGCGCTGGTATCCTCCCGCGGGACGGGAAGGCGTACGAATGGCACGAGGCAGTGAGAAGAAACGGAAGAGACCAGAGGACAGAAAAGACCGGGGCCATCCTAGCCTTGCCGGTGATGCGTGTGAAGCTACATAGCAGGCGCCAACGCCGAGGGCACGACAAGCCGACGGAGGCCCTCGATCGTGTTCCAAACCCTACCCAACCCCCTTCCCCCCCCCTGTTTCTCCCGCAGAGTCTCAGACGCATCAACCCGGCACCGCCGGCTCTACCCACTCCACCGCACAGTCGCCCATGGCCCCGACCCAGTCCCGGACTCCCTCCACAAACCACCCGCTCGTCGTGCCCCCCCCATGCCTGGCCGTCGCCCCCAGGCCGGACCGGCTGGCCCAGGCGGAAGTGCGCCGACGTGCAGCACACGCCGTCTTGGTAGCGCCACTGGAAACGCCGCCGGTCCAGCCGGAAGCGGGCGTCGTGCTCGGCCCTGCTGCGGTACACCTGGCGCACCAGCTTGGCCCGGGCGGCCTGCGTCGAGAGCGCCGGTAACGGTGTCTGTATTGGACGAGGCCCTGCCTTTGTTGGCAGCGTCAGTTTAGTTTTTTTTTTTTTTTCGTGAGCTGTGCCTATCTCTTTACTGGGGAGGGGGAGAGATTTATGCGCCGGGGGGTTGAATGTCCGGCTCTGACGCCAAGCTCGACTTTCAATCAGCGCGGCACTGCTCCAGGGGGGCTGGCGGTGCACTTCCTCTGCTCCTTGTCCAGGAGGAACGCCTCGTTGGCCGATTGCACCGACTCGCCGACGCGGCCCAGTACGTCGTGGACGCGAAGACCCGCGACATCGTGCTCCTGCACACGACGACGCGTCAGCAAGCAAGCGCGCCGATTGGGCCAAGTTGGGTTTTCTGTCGAGCAGCGGGGCGGGGGGGCCTCTTCACCAAGTCCGAGAACAGCAAGACGTCGGGAACGCATCGCAAATGGGTCAGCAGATGAGGCGGGAGCCTGGCGTACGTCCCGACCGACCGAGTCTTGACGGACACGGCCATGTACTCTGTCGGCGTTGAGGAAGCCTCCACAGGGCAAGGCGCCGCCTGATCGGGCGTCGTCCGCCTCTCGCGAGTGCTGGTTGCGAGGCTTGTCGCCGTCGACGCCGTACAGTCGCATCACGGGGATCGCCATGACGACAAGGCAAAAGACAATCGAAACCGCCACGTTGCCGCGCGGCGTCTCCACGCCGGATGCCGCCGTGCGCGGAAGCGTGGAAAGGGAGAAATACCGGGCCTACATACGGACGTTTCTTGGTTTTTCCTTCCAAAGCTCGGTGGCATCTGGACCCTTGGGCGGGAACAAAACGTCTCCATTGCAAAAAAGGCCGCAAACGGGAGGGAGGGAAAAAAAAAAGGAGGGAGAGAAAGACGCAAAAGGCCAAAACAGAGAGCCATGATTTCTCGCAAGACGACGGTATTGCTGCCATGCTGACCAAAATCCGCTGTTTGGCATGTCTCACCTCACCTCGCAAGTGGTGTCGGTTGAGCTTGACGTGCGGTTGCTGTTGCCGCCATTTTCGCATGACGAACGTACAACATGAAGCAACAGCATGCTCGGGGGAGAGAAACGTCCCAGCTGCCTTGCGGCGGAACCGACCTGTCATGGCCAAGGGAATGCCAAAACAAGCTCATGGTGAGGTTTAAACGACAAGTCGTCTCCATTGGCAGACCCGGTTTGAGCGATGAGTGATTGCGCGGCGCTCCATGGTCACAAAACGTCAAGAAATGATTCCGAGAGTAAACAAAAGCGGGTGACATTCGCTCAACTCGGCGCATGTTGCCAATCAATCAAAACACACAAAGATGCACCCCTGGCACGTCAAACCACTCTGAACACTGAACTCACGCCCTCAATCGGCTGTAGTTTCCCGCGTACCGATTTTGCATCGCCGTAGTAACGCAGCCGGTATTCTCCTCGCGGGGCCCAGTCTTCAATTTCCCATCCAACGTCCACTTCACTCGTCGCCAGGAGCCGGCTTGTTCGCCGCCAGTGAAAGGTCAGAGCCCAGTCGGAATCGTCCCTGACTTGCCGCCACTCCTCCTCCGCCGAGGACCGGTATTCCACAGCGGCATAGGTCTGCTCCAGACGCAGATTGTTGCGAGGATTGGCACCCACAAAGGTAGCTGACACCGTTTGCCCGCGTCGGTACCGAGGTTCGGGCACGTCAGCTACGGCGTCCCCAAACGCTCGAGAAAACGGCGTCCTGTCACACAAGACGCCAAAGATGAAGCTCAGGGACCGGCCACTGTTATCCGGAGGGTACGTGTTCTTTTCCTGATGCTTCAGAGCGGGTTTGGCATCGGATTCGAGGTCTCTCATGCTGGCCACGGTGCCGTTGATGTACGCGGCGAGTGTATGTGGCCCGTACAACGTGGAGGCGCCCTCGTAACGTTGGATGCTTTGAATTCCAAAGTCGGCAAAAGTAAATGCGTCAGCTTCTAGTCCAACACGCGTGATGAAACCGAAAATGGAATGAATTGCAAATAAAAACGTGGAGCCTTACCCGTACTCTTCCAGAGTCGAAATGTAGTGCGTGTAGCTGTTGCTCGGTGCCCCGAGAACAACTACAGGCTGCTGACCCGCCAGCTCGTGCGAAAAGCTTCGGAGGCCTTCGTTTGCCACTGCCTCTTTCCACCGACGTCCCGCCATGGTCGTCGCTTCGCCGGGGCTCACAATGATGAACAGTTGGCCAACGCGAAACGTCTGGATGTCGACCACATTTGGCGTCCAGGCATATGGACGGCTGACCTCGCCTACATCCAGCACGATGGACTTTGGTCGCTGGCATTCGATCTGGGCCTTTGTTGGCGGCTTCAGAAGCCAAGTGATGAATCTCCATACGAAGCGAGCGTTGGAGGCGTTCGTGTGGTGCTGCAGAATGTCAAAGGCACCGGGCTCGTCCCAGGTGCCAGCTCCGAAGCCGTAGCCAAGGGCGGCAGGGCACGTCTGCACCTCGGTGCCGTTTGGCAACGCGAATCGGTAAAAGGCCATGTCCTGAAAACGATGCGTGGCCTTGACGCCGGTGCCCACGACGTTGGGCTTCGCCTTTTCCAGGGCGTCGTATATCCGCCTGGCGCCCTGAAACTGCAGCCTCGCGTTTTCGAGGCAGGATGCAGCCCCGTAGTCGTTCCGTCCAAACTTGGGGCCGCGCGCGCGGCACCGGTTGCTCTTGCCGTCGCTGCACGCACTCGTCCTAAAGTCGCACTGCTGCCCCGTGCCGTCCTCGCACCAGGCGCCGAGGATGTTTGGGCTCGCGTCGCCCATGTTGGCCTGCGAGAAGCCCGCAACAAAGCCATCGGCTCCATCGGCTCCATGAGCTCCATCGGCCCGGCGCCTGACGTCCTTTTCGAACAGATCCGCAGCGAGGCCCTTGTTGTCGCCGGTTATCAGAGTATTGTTGGCTTGCATCGACGTCCCGTGCGTGGGGAACCAGGTCAAAACACCGATGCCCCGGCCGTCCGACGCCCTGGCGAACTTGAGCAACGTCATTTCCTTGTCGACGGACCCATCGTCCTCGGAGCTGACGTTGTATCTGGCACGCTCCTCCTCGGGGTTTGCGAGATAGGCAAACAGGCTGCGGTTGATGTTGGCGTTTGCGATTTTGGTGCTGCCAATGCTCAGGTGGCCGGGAGCGAGGCTCTCGTGTGCTCGGCGAATCGACAGCACGCACCCTTCGACAATGGCTCGGTAGCTCTGTTTATCGAAGCCCTTGCTTGGGATCTGGGGCAAGAGGTAGTTGAGCCATGCGCCCGGCCCCGAGTGAGAATGGGTGGCCGTGACTGCCACATTGTCCTGGCCGTACATGGAGTATCGCGGGCCGAGGGCTTGCAGTCCCCGGAGGATACCGTACCGGACCGCCGTGTCCCCGGACTGGATGTCGAGAACCAGGTAGACAAACCGATCCTCGGGGTTCTTCAGGTCCCCAACGATGAATGCCCGCGAGTACAGCCTTTGCCTCAACCCTCGGCCAATCTGCGCAAAGTCTGCATAGCCCATCAGGTTGATTTCCACGACGGGCCCGGTAATGTCGGCTTTCCCCACGCCCAAAAGATGCTGGTCTTTGGGCCAATCCCCCTCGGGAAGGGTTTCTGCAGCCCACTCGTTTTCCAGCCTTTGCACCTTGTCCTCGACGCCGTGCATGGGATCATGTAGGGGAGACGTTGACAAGACTGGTGTTGCTGCGAGACCGGATGCCCGGAATAGCGCAACCAAGCAGGCAGCGAAGACAACGAGCAAGACGGTGACGTGCCGGCCGCAGCCCAACTGTGGTTGCCGTAGCATGAGGCGTGTCTCGGCCGGCCGGTTGCTTTCCGCCTCAGCAGCAGCCTCCTTATCTGAAGCCATCGTCACTGCGGCAATAAGCAGGAAGCAAGCAGCGGAGTCCGGCGGCCAGTTCGAAAAAGTCCAGCGTCACCCCAGCAAAAGAAAAAACCGCATGAATTCTCGTCAACCCGCGCAATGGGTTCGATGCATAAGGGAGGAGGCTGGGGTACAAAAGTCGAACAAGGCCATCAGGCCATCGGTTTGCCTACGTACCCGACAACCAAGGAAAAACGGCCGCGTTTCGTCTTGCTGCAATTCGTAGCCGGACCAGAACTCAACCAAGAGAAGAGCCACGCGCACCGGGTGCCGAGGCGTCCAGCTGCAGCCAAACTAAATGTATGTAGTCCGTATGTATGTGCTCTAGCCGCCAATTGGGACCCGCTATCCGCCGAGACAGATGCGACCAGACAGATGCTGGGACGACAGTGGACACCCTGCGTTGCCAAAGTTGAAAGCCTAGAGCAAAGGTTGAAGCTTCAAAAAGCCACGCGTGTCAAGGCAAGGTCAAGGCAAGCAGGACCCCGTGGCCTTGAGTCCTTGACCCCAGCCTGGAGCTGTCAATTTGTTTCAGGGTCGACGGGCTGCCTCCAATCCTGCTGCAGCAGCCAACCTGGGAGTCTGGTCGGTCCGTCCAGTCCTGGATGGATCAAGTCCCACCACTCCGTACTGCACTGTCTACGGAGTGGGATGCTATGTACCTAGGTACATGAACTGTACCGTAGCACCTAGCCCCCGGCAAGCCAAGCTGTATTTAAGCTGACTGGTAGCTTCAGTAGCTGTAGTGGGTACGGAGTAGGGAGCACCGAGAATGGATTCAACGGGCCGCACACGATCCGACCCAAGCCAAGTACCTATGTACCTAATCCAAGTCTAGAGTGCGCGGCGTGCTGCCTCAAAATACGCACTGTCGCTGAGTGCAAGCAGCAGTCGAGGCGAACAAGCCGACGAGGGCGAAAACGGAGGCTACATGAAGGGTTGCTAACATGAACAATACCACCTGTTTGCATTGACAGGAGGCTTCATGTTGGCTTCTTATGTACTGTACGGAGCGCAAAAGGTTCATCGCTACAGTGCAGTACACGTCTGGTATCAAGCGTATCAAGCTGGTACATATCTACCAGTGGGGGCCTCCCAGGTGGGTCCACAGTGATTGCACTAACCTCGCACAACTCAAGCTGGAATGGATGTACTTTTGAGTGCAACGGCGCAACCGCGTGTCAACGGCGACATGTTTTTTTTTTTTTTTTTTTTTTTTTCCCTCCAGCCCTGAATTGCCCCGGATGAATCCAGCCGTTGCCGAGAATGGGCCTGCATCAAGGGGTGTCGGGTCTATGATGCAAAAAACCCAAGCTTTCGGGATTGCGCCAACACTCGGCAGCTCGCCGCCCCTTTTCCCACGACCGGCTACGAGGTACATGTATCTGTGTAGCCATTCTTCTCCCCTCGTTGACGTCGACGGCTGGAGTTAGGAGTAGACGTCGTCCCCGGCCCTTGGCAGGTCATGGCTATGCACGCAAAGTGTCCGCGGGATGATCCGAGAATCCGAGACTAGCAGCAGATTCGGCACCGGCAGCAAAGGCCCTTGGGATACCCGTTTCCATCTCGCTCCAGTCTCGACAAGTCTCGACCGACAACTTGTCCATCTCTTGCCTCTCGGCCGCTGGTTACGTCAACGCAAACGTCTGGTGCCCATGTTCAATGCCAGCCAGTTGCTGTCATCACGTCGGATTCCGGAAGTTGCCAGCAGCGGGCCTGCCAGCGGCGGCCTGCCAGCTTGGCGCGGCGGTTGACAGGCAGCCAACCCAGCTCACCCAGCTCCTGGCACCTGCCTGGCCCGATGGCGCGAACCCCACTGCGCCCACTCCTGTCAAGCCCTACCAAGCCCTATGTACATACCAAGCCAAGCCAACAGCCCAGCCCAGCCCAGCCCAGCCCGGCTTGACGCCATCGATGGGCCTTCCTTCCATTTGCTCATCAAATCGCATCGCCAAGGGGCTCCTCAAAACGGCACGGGCTTATCTCGATGGCCGTTGCAGATGGTGGCAAGGGCCATCATGACCCTTTTGCAAGCAAGCCATCCCACGTTTTGCCCGTCCAGGGCCACCACGCCTCTGGCACAACGGAGCAGCCAGACCTCTCTGCTCGTGCGCGTTGACGTGCATGACGATTATGCAGAGCGCCGTTGATCACCAAGTGTCAGCCAAATCGATGACACTTGTATTTGGGGGATTGTCCGCATCCCCAGCGAGAATGCCAGCAGCGACGAAATAGTTGCATCGGGCCGTTGGCAGCAGAGCCTACTCCGTACTCCGTACTCCGCACTCCGCTCTCCGACCGAGCCCATCTCTGGCTCGCTCGTGGGATTCCGAAGTTGGTGTGGGCCAGAAGGTGACAAATGCTTCAAAGGCGATGACCCTCTCTCTCTTCCTCTCTCTCTCTCTCTCTCTCTCCCTCTTCCTCCCTCTCCCTCTCCCTCTTCCTCCCGCCGTAAGCAGCAAGCCTTTTTTTAAGGAACGGATCGCACCAATGCCAAGGCACTCCAGGTCCTGGTCCTCATTGTTTCTGCCCGCTTTCCCACCGCTCCCAAGCTGCTGAGCCGTTGGCCCTGTCCTCCGGTCAAATTTTTAAAAGTTTGTGCGAGGGGTTCGATATTCTCCCGTCGTTTGGGTCCAGCCCATCACCCAACGACGTGGGCAAAGATACACCGGGTCTCATTTCTTTTTGCCATTCTTCTACTACACTTTTTTTTTTTTTTTTGGCTTGTTTTTCTTACTTTTTTTTTGGCCTCGACAGACGGGATCGCGGCAACTTGCTGCAGAGACAGTTGGCAAGCGGACTGTACTGTACGCTTGGTCGTCTTCCCGGGACCAGCAAACCACAATACGACACATCAGCAAAAAAAAAAAATTTTGATCTCCAAATCGTCGCTCGTCTTTGTGACACTCAGCTCTTTTCACACACACATTTGCATACGCACACACACTCACACACACACACACACACACACTCACTCACTCATACTCACATTCGCAGAGGACCAATGGACATGGTAGATGCGCGCCAAGCAGAGCGGCGGCTCATCCAAACCAGTGCCGTCATCGTGCTCGGTGCAAACCAGGGTCCAGCACTACCCCCTCCGTCGCCACCAACACCATGTGCCTCTCCGTCCGGTGATGCTCTCGTAGACCCCCCGGAACCGTTCAGCCTCGAGCACCATCGACAGCCCCGTCAGAACGCCCACGCGCGAGGTCTTCCGCACCACCCTCTGCGCCGCCACGACGAATCCCCGGCCACTGAAAGCCGCCTGCGCCGCGGCATCCACGTCCTGAACAAGGAGGCGCTGGCACTCGCCAACCTGACCGCGCTATACGAGACAGACCCCGTGGCTCGGGACGGGTTCGACGAGGCTGTCCAGGCCCTCGTTCGGCTGGGCCAGCTTCGTGGCAAACTCGTCATCATCGGGGTGGGAAAGTCGGGTCATGTTGGCAAGAAACTGGCCGCGACCATGCAGAGCCTCGGTATTCGGGCCGTATTCATGCATCCTACCGAGGCGTTGCATGGCGATCTGGGCATCATTGATTCCCGCGATTCCCTAATGTTCATCACCTACTCTGGAAAGACGCAGGAGCTCATGCTTTTGCTGCCACACCTCGACCACACGCTGCCTACTATTCTCCTCACTTCTCATATGCGCCGTGAAACGTGCGAGCTCGTCAAGAGACGCCCAAACACCATTCTCCTGCCCGCCCCCATCCCGGAAAGCGAGAAGACGTCGTTTGGAGTGTCTGCTCCGTCGACATCCACCACCGTCGCACTCGCTCTGGGAGACGCCCTGGCCATGGCCGCGGCGAATGAGATGCATGACAATGTTGCCGCTGTCTTTGCAAAGAATCATCCTGGTGGAGCGATAGGTGCGGCAGCCGGGGACCCGGCAGCTACTCAAGCGTACGTGCGTTCGCATGGTTGAGTGACCGTGATAAGACATTCCTTCCCCTGGCCTCGCAGGGTCCGACACGGGGACAGCCTGGGCAGTAGACGTTGCCGCCCAAGAGTCAAGGCCCAGACCGGGAGCAATCGAGGTCATCACACACCCCAGCCGCCAGATCCGCGGAATCAGCACCGCGGGCTTGACTCAACCGCTCGCAAGTCTCCCCCATCTGTTCACGTCCCACCCCGACATGCCGGCCATGTCGTCCCCTGACACGACGCTGCGCCAAGCCGGCAAGGCAACATGTTCCATGCGACGCGGCACGATAACCCGGGAGGGGGAGGAGACGGACCGCCTTGTAAATCAGGCCTTTGTCGCTGGTGTCGCGGCAGGTCTTGAGTAGGCAAGTTGCAACACCTTTGGTGACACGGCCGCGCGCACAAACCAATTCCCCGCCTCTCTGGCTCGTTATCTTGATCGTCATCCTCTGAGGGGCCCGGTTTCAGACCCTGGCTGTGGGAAGAAGCTCTGCATCTTTGCCATTTGTTTGCCGCCATCGACGCAGACGCGTGTCTGCGGGCCGCCGTGGTTTTTGTCGTGATTTTGGTTTTGTCGACTGCGCACACCACTTCTTCGACAGACAACTGGCGCACAGAGCAGGGTCAGCAGACAGCAGTGAGCATCAGTCACGCATGAGCCGTGCGAGAAAAAGAAACCTGCTGCCTCCATCGTGCCCCCCCCCCCCCCCCCCCCCTCCCCCCAGTAAGCACGAATGCCACGTCCCGCCAGCCGCGTCCAAGATAGGATCACGCACCGCTAGGTCACACCGCAGGGTTGCGTCTTGCTGCCTCATGTCCCTCCGGCCTTGTTTCGGCTGCTCCCTCCATTTCTACGATGCCGCGTGGGGAGGCGCAGCCGGCGCGAACGAGGGCACTCACGATGACGGCGTCGGCGTAGCGTTGTCGAAACCACATCTCTACAGGGGCTTCTTATCATGCACGCGCCGTGACGGGACTCAGGCGCCTAAAGGGATGGGGGAACTAAATCGACGCGAGGCGCAGGGACTCATCTGCCGGTCTCCTGACGACGTGCCCGGTCGCGCCGCCTCGATTGATTAACGCATTGCCGGCCTGGGATCTAGGATGGTGCCCTCCCCGAGTCGATAGCATGATTCATGGTCTGCATTCGCGCAGAAGCGTGGCGAAGACGACGATTGCAACCCTCATCATCATAGATCCGTTAGATAGCATCATCGATCCCTTGGATAGCATCACCGATCCCTTGGATAGCGTCACCGATCCCTCGGATAGCCGCGCCAAGGGACATCTAGAAGGGGGGTCCGGCATCAGTCCGTCCGTCGCACGTCGCACGTCGCACGTCGCCCCCTGGGGGTTGGGAACGACGTCGTGCGGGGGGTTGGTCTGGGAGGGAAAGTCGTCACGCGACTTGTTGGCCATGGAAGAATACACCCGGGACCAGGTGGGCCGTGCCTTCTTTTCTCCGCCCAGTGGGGTATCCCGGGGTTGTCGGCTTGTCGAGGCACACGGCAGGGAGGGAGCATGCGTGGTCAGTAACCATAGGCCATGGGCCACTGTTGACCTGGCGGGAACGACCATGGATGGCAAGGGTGGGGGGACAAGCGCCGGCGCGGTGCGGTGCGTACAAGTAGATACCTGCAGCACGACGGGGCTTGGGTCAATAGCAAGCAGATGGGGTGTTGATGCAAAGTGCTCGAGTAAAAAGTACTCGAGGCCGGAGGAGGGCTAGGCATTTGATTAGGTTAGGTTAGGTACCGACGAGGTTGGGTAGGTAAGGTACGGTAGGGAAAACTCGCAGGCTCGAAGACAAATGACGAGAAAAGAAAAGAAAAAAAAGTCCCTTGAACCATGCCACTGCCCCGATTGACACTTTGCAACGCGGGCTGCCAAGTTTGTGGAATCTTCCAGATGCAGAGCCGGGCATCCGACAGGACGTATCCGTATCCGTGCTCTGCGCTATCTCGCCGGCCCTTGGCAGTTTCAGGCAGGTGCCTGGCCTGTTCGCGCTCTTGCAGGCTCGCGCAGAAGCCCGTGCCCCCAGCCACACGCTGCCGGCCCCTGGGGGGCCCCTGGGGAGCCAGATGCGGCGTCGTCGACGACCCACTCCGGTGGGGGGCGGGGGGGGGGGGGATGCAGAGGCGCGAGTTCTCTCCATCAATTAGTCACCTTTTTTTTTTTTTTTTTTTTTTTTTTTCTCCCCCGTCTTGGCAGCCGTGGCACCCTAGCTGCGCACGTGACGGATTACCCGGAATGGGTTGAGTTTGGGGCCCGCGGTGCATTACGGATACATGGTGAGCAAACTACCTAAGGTGGTGCAAATTATTCTGGGGTTCACATGTCTAAATCGTTTCTGGCAATGGCCGGGCGTGGTATCGGTATCAAAGGGCGAGAAAACATGCAAGCCCGTGGAGCTGCTGCGGCAACGTCAATCAGCAACCGAGTCGAGTCGTGCCGCCTGCGGATCGGAATAGGATACGCTAGCTAGCCTCTCATGGCGCGCCGTGGCTCCCAACCAGTGCGTCGAACAAATGCTTGTCAAAGGTCATCATCACGCAATCTGCAATCGGGGACATGGCAAAGCGCAGCAGCATTGGACCCGTCAAGGGGGCTGGACTTGTTTCTTCGACATGGGATGCGTTGTCTGAATGCGCCCTTGCTGTGACGGTGCCGAAGCGGCGTGGGTGCCAACTGCTAGAATATGTAAGGACCCCCTTGTCGGCTGCGGGCCACTATCGCAGGCCAGACGTCGGTCGGCTGGTTTGCGGCCGGCCGTTCCAAGCAGGTGTTTTGGTAATTTTTATCGGCGACAAAGCGAGACGACGAGACACGACGCATTCGATCAAACTCAGCTCGCATGGGTTTCAGAAGGGGCCTCTTTGGCCCGCAGCGCGGCCCCGCGATTGGGGAGTCTTCTCCTCGGATGATATGGAAAGCCAAAATACGGCCGATGAACTCTGTTTGGGCACAAAGCTCGGTTGGCCTTTGGTCGCGGCCATGGCCATCCACCAACAGACCCAGGCGGACTGATAAGTGGTTCGGGTTGCTGGCCCTTTTCCGCCAGGGGCCCCGGCCTCGATTCGACTGGCCGCCACCGGCTGCAACAAGGAGATGGATGGATAGGATGGACTCGAGTGATGGATGCTGTTCTGCGCAAGGTATGTACGAGCCAGAACAAGCGTGGACGCCTCGGCCGCAAGCCACGTCCGGTCGGATCATTGATGCTCTTCCCGAAGCAACCTGAGTGGGGAGGGGGGGAAGTTGGCGTGAATGTTGAGAGAAAGAAGATGCCCCCCCGAGTCTGGCGCCCAGTAGGCACGTACCTGCCTCAAATCTAGTAGGCTCCGGCTTTCCGAGAGCGCAAAAGTTCGCAGTGCCAAGAGCCCGGCCTTTTTGCAGCATGTAGCCAAAGGACGTGGTGGGCCGGAGGAAAACAAGGGGCGAAATGCACCTTCATGGGCCGACCTGCGCTTCGAGGGCGCGCTGGAACGATTCCCTCACGGAACCGAACCGATTGAGCGCGAGACCAAGTAGCGGTAGCGGTAGCGATATGTAGCTGGCTGGGTCCGTCCGAGTCCAAAAGATTGACCAGACCCGTTCCCTCACATGCATGTATGTGCATGGGTGAGGTGGAGGGGGGGGTTTTGGCCCATGGGCCCATCCATGGCTGGCGCCGAGGCTGGCGCCGAGGCTGGCCGAGCCAAAGGATAAAATGAATGAATACAAGTAAACGACTGGGGCTGTTCTCTGTGGCGGCCAGCCTTGCTTGTTTGATGGGTACGGAGTATGTTCCTTTGAAGTTACGCTGTACGGATGGTACGGGCTATGGGTGACGCGGCGAGAGAAGCTGCAAGTACGGAGTAGCGGAGTACCTTCCCAAGATACCTACAGTACATATGTACCAGGCAGGTGCAAGTACCAGGGCATGGATCTGGCTTGGCTTGGCTTGGCTTTTGTGGATCGCTCCGCGTTGGCGGCGGCAGGTAATGCCGGGCTTGGACTTGCCGTGAACGGAGCAATGGGCATATGAATATGAATGCAATGCTGGCTGGTTCTTGCCCGTGCCCGTGCCCATGCCATGTTCGTCGTTCCTGCCAAAATCTCTTATCATGACCGGCTTTCCGCCAAGATTTTCCTCCGCCACCTCGTTTCTAATAAGCTTGACTTCTCGCCATCATAATAACAATAATAATAATAATAATAATAATAATAAATAGCCCCTTTTCGTCCCTTTGTTCAAACTGGGCTGGTATACTACAAGGGAACCAGCTGGGCCGGTGATTCCTCTGCCGCTCCTCCCCTCCAGGTAACACCTCTCTTTCCCTCGCCTCGCTTTGTCTTTGAAACACGGGCCTTCACCATAGGTGCTTCCAGCTCGACTAACCTCCGACTGCCCATTGTTTTTCCTGTTTCAGCCGGCGGCCTCGGAACCGGACGACCCGACGACCGGACGACAAGGGGGCTACCCTCACCACCAAAAACCAAACTGCTTCCGATGACAAGGCTCGTCTGTTGACTTTGGATCACGCACGATACGGGAACAATTGGCCCAATTGCTCCCCATTCCTACGTCTCCACATCTTTTTTCTGGCCTTTGCTCCATTGTTGTCTCTTCGGCAGACCTGCACACCTGCACACCTGCACACCTGGCACAACTGGCACACCTGGCACACCCGCACGTCTTTGCAGGATCCATAACGTCATTCGGGGGCTTCTTCGGCCGCCAGCGCACGCCTTCCGACCCCTCGGAATTTGTTGACGCTTTTCGCTTAGCTTCGGCAACCTTGCTCCGAACAGCACGTGATGCAGAGGATATTGCTTTTTGGACAAGCAACATTGCCCTCGCATCACTAGTCAAAATTCACCCTCCGGTTTTCCTAGCATGAAATACGGGCAACGGTTGGAACGCGATTCTGTTCCGGAATGGAGCCTCCGTAAGTGTCCGCTACATGCAACAAGGCTGCGGCTGCTGGCTGGTTCATGCAGGCCCAATGCAGGCGGCAAACAAAGAACATGTCACCAGGCCCTTCCTGTTTGAGCACCACCCTAATCAAAATGTCTTACCTTGCCGCCCTTGGCGCGCCCATGTTCCTGCATGCATTCCTGCTGACGCGCTTGCCTCTTTTTTTATTTTCTCGGGTCGCTCAAAACGTCAGATAACCTCGACTACAACTCTCTGAAACACGAGATCAAAGTCCACACCACGCGCGATCAAGCCACGGCGATTGCCATCCCTGGCCACCAAGACACCACACTGAAGAAATTCGAGGACCGTCTTTACAGCGAGTTGTGTCGTCAGCACGCTCGCGTCGACCTGTTCATCAGCAGCAAAGCCGACGAGGTTTCAAGACGGCTAGGTACGTTTCGGCTGCCGCCTGGCTTTTTATTTAAGAACCGAAAGCACCCGTCCTTGACCGTCGGTCGCTTGCAAGAAATTTTTGCATGCGCTAACACGTCCTTTACATGCCAGAGCATCTTGGCAGCAGGATCCAGCGTTTGGCAGCAGCGTCCTGTGGCGGTGGCGGCGGTGGTTGTTCTACAACATCCTTTAAACGGCAGCGAAGAATCACCAAGTACCAGGGAGAACTTGTACGCTGTGGAGAGGAAATTCAGGCACTATCGCGCTTTGCCAATGCGCAAGTCGTTGCCTTTCGGAAGATTTTGAAGAAGTACAAGGTGAGAGAGAGGCTTTCCGCCCCAAGTTTCATCTGTTGCATTCGAATAGCCCACTAAGAACAAAGTGCCCCCCCTGCCGCAGAAATGGACAGGCTCTACAACACTGACGTCCCGCTTCAACGAGAACGTGCTGAGTCACCCCAGAAGCTTCACCAAACGCACCTTTTCGCATCTTCAGAGCCGGCACGACGGACTTCTCCCCAGCCTGCTGGCAGCGACGTCTCAACTCAGCGAACCAAGCTCACCAGAAACCAATGCGCCAGCTCCACAAGAGTTGCCGGGGCCTCGTCGCCCACGGCAAGCAAATTATCAACCGCTTCCCCTGGCCGGCATGGACTCGCAGGTCAAGTACTGGAACGAGTACGATGACGGCAGCGAAGTCGGAGGACCCGAAGATGATTATGCGATATACATCGACCCCGACCAAGACGGCGGGTTTCCTGGCTTGGCATACATGAACGCCATGCTGTCGGCACCGTATGAAAAAGCAAAGCAGTGGTTCAAGACGAGGCAACCCAGCCGCGAACATGGCCCGCTTCTCGCATCAGAACAAGGCTCCAGCTTGGGATACGCGTCCACGGCGGTGGATTCGGAGGAGGAAGGATACTCCAGCTCAGACGGATGCAACGCCCGGCTCGGCTACGCCACGTACTATGCTCTGCCCAGCATTGGCGAGCAAAAGGTGCAGAGGTACCGGGAAAGAGTGCTCACGTGGGCCACCCTGGGCAGCTTTGTCGTTTCCTTTGCGCTGTTGGGCGTATCCAGCGTGCTCCTCCTGACGGGAAGACACAAGCTTCACGTCGAGGTGGACGCCGGCGTGACTGTCGGGGTGGTGGCCAGTCTGTTTTGCGCAGGGTCCGCGCTGGGCATGACATTGTATCGTCGAGATGCGTTGACGCTGACGTACAACTTTGTGGTTTGGAGCGCTTTTGTGGCCAGCTGCATCCTGAACGGCATGCTCCTGGTGCTGGTTCTGGGCAACGAAGCATGAGTCGGTAGTGGGGGGGTGGTGTGAGCTCTGTTCTTTTTTTTTTTTTTCTTCGAATTTTACGTGCGCGATTGCCGAGTCTGGGCGTTTTCGTCGTCGGGATCCTTGACGTTGAACCCGATGCCGAGGGCCTGGCCGAGCATGTGCCATGTTGTATATTGAGTGCTGGAAGGTGGTCCGGGCGTATGTATGGCGCATCTGGGTGCATGTGAATGGGAGGGTGTCGTCATGCAACGCAAAGCATAATGACTAGATGTCGATGTGGCGCGTAGGGACGAAAAGGAAAAGGCGAACTGGGCGGTGTCAGACGGGGCGGCGAGCCATGCTAGGAACATGCATACCTTGGGTGCTTAGGTAGGTAGGTAGGTAGGTAGCTACAAACATGGAAGATATCCCTGGCATTCCATGTTCACTCGAGCTGAAGACGGGCTGCAAGATGAGCTGCAAGACGGGCTGCAAGACGGGCTGCAAGACGGGCTGCAACGATCAGCGTCGCAGCCAGGGTGGAACTGTAGATGCGCCAGCTCGGTGGTTTCCCTGCCCAGCTGCCGTGAAGCACGGGCTGCTCGAGGGGTGTCGTCAGACGCGGCGCGACGACCCCGAGACATGACGCAGCCGACATGCTGCACAACGGGAAGCGCAAGGGGGACGGGCACAGCAGGCTGGGGAGGAAGGATGATCGGGGGGACTTGGGGCTGAGGAGGGGAAAGAGACGAACGGGAAATAAACAGAGAGAGGAGTATAAACAGAGAGAGGAGTATAAGTAGAGAGAGGAGTGTAAACAGAGAGAGGAGTATAAGTAGAGAGGAGTATAAATAGAGAGGAGTATAAACAGAGAGAGGAGTATAAGTAGAGAGAGGAGTGTAAACAGAGAGAGGAGTATAAATAGAGAGGAGTATAAACAGAGAGAGGAGTATAGATAGAGAGAGGAGTATAAACACGGGCAGACCGGGGAGCGGAGAAGCAAGCCGGAAAGACGGGGAAGACGAGCACGGCAGACAGGGCCGGAGAAGGAAGCGGAAGAGGCGGTAGGGACAGTAACTAAAGAGAGGAAGACGGGCATGGCAGGTCAAGAAGCGGACAAGAAGCGGAGAGAGGAGAGCAAGAACACGGCAGACGGGGGCGGAGACGGACTGGAACACCCGAGAGCAAGACGAGCTCGGCACAGAGGATACAGACTGCAACATGAAGAGCAAGACCAGCACGGCACACACGAGCTGGGACAGACACCAGATCAAAGAGGAGCAAGGACACGACCATATAACGAGCGGAGATGATGACGGAATCCGAGAGCAAGACGAGCACGGCAAGACAGTGGCGGAGACGGACTGGAACACCAAGAACAAGACCAGCACGGCACACACGAGCTGGGACAGACACCAGATCAAAGAGGAGCAAGAAATCGGCACACTCCAGGAGCAAGATAAGCACGGAACGCTACCACGTATGCTGCTGCCGTCAGGGCCCGTCGCCTCCGGAACGGCAAAGCGGACAAGCCGCGAGACGACAACAACTCGCAAACAAAGCAAACACCAAACACCAGACACGAAACACCTCCAAAGGGGTGCGCACGCGCAAGGAGAGACACGCCAGCTCATTCGCTCAAACGTCGCCGGGGGCAAAAAAACAACCCCCCGTGGGCAAACACAAAAAAAAAAAAAGAAAGAAAAAAAAAAAAAAAACCAACGACCCCAACGACCCCAGCGCCCCAGCAGGCCACGCAGGCATTTGGTCAAAAGACGTCCCCGGCTCACCAGGCCCGCGGGTTTCCGCCCGCCCCGTCCGGTCCTCCCGGGACCACCCCGTGCTCGTAGTGCCGCGGCAGGTGGGTGCACCACCCTGGGCCGCAGCGCTGTCGGCCGTCGTCGTGCTGGCCGCGGCGCCGGGCGTCCTCGCCGTAGGCCGGTCCTCGGTGGTGCTGCGCGTCGTCGCGGGGCGGGGGGAGCAGTGCGTGTCCTCCCCGTGTCGTGGCTGCCTGGCGAGGCAGCCTGGGGTCGGCTGCGGGGACGGCGCTGGCCGAGGCGGACGGCCGGCCGTGGGTGGAGGAGAGCAGCCTGCTGCCGGGCGTGTAGGCGCTGGCCGATCGGTGGTGCGTGAGGCGCGGAGGCCCTTGTCCGTAGGGGGGGGCGTCTACGTGCGAGTACCCGGACACGCGGCCGCTCTGCATCTGAGTCGCGATCGAAGGTAGGCTGTTGCGACTTGCTGGGAGAGGAGGCGGCTGCTGCTGCTGGTGGCTGTAGCCGGAGACTTGATGGTGAGCGTACGCCCCGGGTCCGGATCCTGCTTCGCGAGCGCCCTGGTGCGAAGCCGTGCGGGCGTGTCCGGCTGCTCCGTCGACGTTGGGGAATGCCTCGCCTCGCCCGGCAGCCGGCTCATGATGCGGATGGACTGTGAGGGAGTGATGCTCCAGCGGCTGCATCCTCGGCACGACGTTCAGCGCCCGAGGGGGGCCGTGGTGAGCGCCGCCGGGCCCGCCGCTTGGATCACTCGGTCCGCAACAAGGGCCTGGTGCCATGTAGGCGTGAAGCGGCAGCCCGTCAATGTACGCAGAGGCTCCTCCAAGGTCCGGCGACGGCTGGTGCTGCGGGAAAGTGGCGGCGCGGGCGGTGCGAGGCCGTTTCCCCGAGGGGCTCGGCTCGCCGGCCACCTCATCAGAGCCGTGGTGGCTTGCCCATGGAACTGCTGCCTGCTGGTACGGCGCCGCGCCCCTGCCGGTCGCTGCTGCAAATTCGTGCGCCTTTCGCTTCGGAGTCTTGGCCGCGCCGGCAGCCCCGTTCTGCCATCGGTGACGGGCTGGCTTGCCCGAATCCCTCTCGCCGTCGTCATCCACAATGTCTGGCAGAAACTCAATCTCGGGCACCTGCGACAAGGTCCCCGACTCAATCTCCTGGCGAAGACGGTCGGCAATAGAAAACATGCGGGCGGTGTCGAAGCCGGCCCCGAGCTCGTCGAGGATCCACGACGGGATATGGCTGCTTGGCCCCGGGCCCGCCGCCGCCGCCGCCGCCGCCGCATCGTCCTCGTCCTCGGCTGCTCTTTTGCTTCCCCGCAGCCTCTTCTCCTCGCGCTTTCGCAACGACAAGGTCCACGACTTGATGTAGGCGCCCTTGCCCCTTGCTTGGTTCTCATCGCTCCAGGCTTTGAGACGCTCGATCTGGGCCTCCACGAGCTCCATCTGCGTGACGGGATACGTCCGGGCGTTGCGATAGCGCACTCTCTGGTAATGCTTTCGGCAGTAGTAAACCCACACCATCTTGGGAATCTTCAGCGTGCAAGTCTTGTTTCGCCCAAACAGGTGGGATATGGCCTTTCTGAGTTGCGATCCCGTGTCGCAGTCATCGACAAACATGCACACCGGGGTTTCCCCTTCGTCCTCGCCCAGGGAGCTTGATTGCCGGACAATCTTCTGGTCGTGGTGAAAATGCGGAGTCGAGGGAGAAGAGTCTTGCACATGTCTCGGAGCAGGGAGCGCCTGAACCCCGTCATCGTCTTCTGTTGGCACGGCCCGGGCCGCGAACGCGTCACTGCTGGTGGAAATCATGCCTAGACTCGCATGACTCGCGCGACCCAGGTTCTGTAGATTGAACTGCTTGGCAACCACCATGACTTCGCTCGGTGATGGTACCTCGGCGTACGGATCCTGCGAGGCTTCGAGGTCGATCAGTCTTGAAATGTCGGGCGCAGAAGCAGCCCTCTTGTGTGACTTGGACGAGTTCGTCTGCTCAAAGTTCCTGTTTGCAAGTGGTCGCAAACCGTCAGTTTTGAGGTACCTTCGAAAAGTATGTATCAACAAATCTTGGGACCGAGAAAATCAGCGGGCAGAGCAATCGTCAAGTTCAAGCGTCATAAAGCAAAGCATTGCATCAGTGTTGGCACAAGTGCAGCTTTGCAAATCTATCATTTCTTTTTCAGAGGGCTAAAATGAAGCCTGTGACGAACAAGAAAAGTGCTTTCAAGCCTCAAGTGAATAAAGTAGGAAAAAGCCGCGGGCGAGATCGAGTTTCTTGGTGGGAGAGGAGAGAGAGAAGGGTTAACCGTAAGAAATCCAGAGGACACCAACTACTGTATAGGAACCCTAATTTTGAGACTGGGATGGATGAATCAGAGGCATCGGTGCGTACTGTTGTTGTTCAAGTCAAGTCTATTCGAGGTTCCTTGAAATATAATGGAATGGGGACCCCAACCGTGTGATTCACGATGGGGCAGCTCACTCCCAACAGACATCAGATTGACTGTTGGCGCAGCAGCAGCGTGAGTTCCGCTTCGAATTGGCTTCAAACGAAGAACGAATTCTCACTTGTTACTGACGCGGATATAGACATTGGGCTGTGAACATGAGCCGCCCACCACAGAGTCATGACCAGACCAGCCATCCTCGAACGCACCTCGTAAATGAAGCGTCGCCCAGCAATATAGGCTGCATAAATCGCCGCAAAGCTTTCAAGTTCATTTGCAGCAGAAGATGCAGTTGGCGGCATGGGGAAACGGGAGAAGAAAAAAAAAGGAAAGCTTCCATATGTTGGGCGAGAGAAGACCATTTACTGACCTTGCTGGTGCCTCTGAATGCTTGCACTTGATGGCACCTCTGACGTTCAGAAGGGCATCTGAAGGGCTCCCACTTCTTCTAGAAACCCCCACGTTCTCGAACTGATCCGTCAGCGAATGACGGCCTGAGAGCTGTGGTGCTCGTCTCGCCGAGGTAGGCATTTGATACTTGTCACTACAGGGGAGCAGTGCTGTCTCGAGCAGTGGTAGCTCTGCGGGAGATGTCAGAGCATCATGGTAGATGCTCGGAGTTGTACCAGAGGATTTTCTCGAATATGATCCGGACCTCCAGCAATTGAAATACGGCGAATTGTAGTTGCTGCCCCAAGTCTTGTTGCCCGGAAAGTCGGGGGCATCTACGCCTGCCTTTTGTTCTTCGCGTAGGATCCGACTAGCTACGCTGTTAGAAACTGGATCAAGTCGCAAGAGAGAAGAAAGCCTGGCTCGAGTTTACTTACTGAACATATTCGGGTCGAGTCGACGCCCTCCAGCTGTGCGATGCACCCATATCGACAGAGGTGGAATCTACGGACCCTGTTCGCGACTGTTGTTGTTCTCCTTCAAAAGACTCGCATGATGCGTCCGAGTCGAGATTTTCGCTTGCTGACCGGAATGAGAGCACCGAACCTGAACGATATTTGCCGTCGCTTTGCCATGCTAACGGGTTGCTTCCAACACTCCATGGTTTTCGGTTTTTGAACAGGCTCGGGTCCCAACCCTGCTGTGGTGTCATTCTATCTGGTGATGGAGTCGGTAACGAAGTAGGGTTCTGCTTTTGTTGCCTTGGAGAAAGTGTAGGCGGCGTGTCCTGCGCGGCGCCTTTGCAACACGTCGATGCTGACTGGTTTAGCATTGATGTGACGTCCATTTTCCCGGGTCGACCAGGAGGGCTGAAATTCGGCGTGATCTTTTCTTATACACCTTTGTCGTCCCGTGCCTCGGCTTGAAAAGCGAAAAAAAAAAAAAAAAAAAAAAAAAAAAAAAAAAAAAAAAAAAGAAAGAGGCTCGTTCCCCGATTCTAGCGTATGGCCCCTTTAAAGTAGTCTTTGAACATTTGACGCAGGTTTCCCGAATATCACAAGTGCTGAAGCTTTGTTTAAGTTGAAGAAATTAACAAGCAGGTTCAAAAGGGATGAGATACGGTAGCAGTATGAACGAGCTCGAGTCAAATCATGTAGAGCGTTCCACTAACAGAACAAACGTGATCAGCACGCTATGGGCAAAGCACCCGATCTTGACAGTGGCTCGTTAATACTATTCGTCTACACAAGCAGCTGGCCAGGATCTCCGCGAGAGGTGGCGATAGATTGTAGATGCCAGGTCTGGAAGTTGAGAGAGATATCTACAAAGCCGAGAGTCAGATTTACTGGTGCGATCGACGGCGGAGGTGCATCATTAGCACTGGCGGCCTGACATCCGAAAGAAGTCGAACAGCCGAAACACCAGACACCGATCGAAGACTGAAGAAAGTTTAAGATGGACAGGGCTTAGGGGACTCTTTCGCGTACATGGTAGTTGACAGGCGGAGTACAAGGTGAGATAGATCTTGGACGAAACCGGGCAACTTGGAAAATAAAGCCAAAGGTCGGAAAGAGGTGACTTTAGTATTTCTGAAACAGGAGGGCTGTGTTTAAATCGGAAGTCAACCAGGGGTCTACCGTCCCTCCCAGTTAACTCCCTTGTCATCCAAAGACCCTTTTTTTTTTTTGTGTTTTTTGGTCCGCTGGAAAAACTGCTGCGCACAAGGTCAAGCAAAGGGGTTAAAAGGTGTCTCATGAGACAGAGGGTGCATCAAGCACTCCAACTCCGGCTCGGGCTGACAACATCCCCTGGGAGCCGAGTCGGAGTGACATTACATGTTCAATTTCGAGATGAATGACTGGGAGGGCACGACAGGAAACGATTAAAGAGCGTAGAGTCCCTAGGGCATCCGTGAAAGAAGAAGTATTACAAGAGCGAGCCAGGCAAAGCCCACAAAGCCTGCAGAAAGTCGGCACCAGATGGTTAGTCTCGCGGTGACTGTGGACCGGCTAGATGGTGACACCTGCAGGCCCTTGTCAGGCAACCAGACGAAAAGACTTTGATGGTACAGACCGGGTACAGCTATCAAGTCGCCAAAGCCGGCAGTTTGCCGTGGTTGTCCCTCGTCATCCTGGGTTGAATGGGTCGAACTACAGAACGCCGTATGATACAAGCGGAATAGAGTGAAGCCATGTACCTGTCCAGCTGGTAGTACAGATCAAAGGACAAATCTACTCGATGAAAAAGAGAGGAAACTTGCCCAAACCAACAACTGCTCTTCCAAAACGGAGTAGCTCGGCCTTATTGTGTCGGGAAAGATGCGTTGTAGGCAAGGTACATCCATGGCCAATGCACGTAGATACATGAGCCGTCTGTAACAATGCGGAGCGCGGAACTCACAACATCCACAGGAGTGCTTTAAAGCCACAAGGATTGTGTACTCCAGTCAATAAAAACGAGCATAGTCCCAAGCTCGGCACGCTCGAGCATGGCCCATTGACAAGGCCAGGGAGGTGAGTTTGCATTATGACAAAACAAGGACACCCCTGTAACTGCACATGATTTCCCAGGTGTTCAAGGTCTCGATCATCCATTGCAGCGAGTCTTTGCCACAAGAAAAGGCTCATACCATCCGGAAAAAAGAAAACGTGAGGAGGAAGTGCATCTGGGAGGGAAGAAGGAAGAAAAGACCAGTCCTCGTGCTCGTGCGTGTCAATACGGCGTCCGAGCGCTGGGCCTGGCAGAATCTGCTTGTTTGGCTTGCGGCGGCATCGCCACGTCCAAGACGTTGAAGAGGGGAACTTGCTCGACAGAGGCGGGTGTCAGCTCATCCCCCTATATCGTAAACAAGGGGTGCGCAAGGCCGTATCGAGAGCAGTGGATGCTCAACAGCATGATTATATGTGTCGCAGCCTACAAGGCGGGTATGGGTCATGGTAGCCGGGCCAGAGACGCAGCCTGCGAGGACGAGTGAAACTTGTTTCTCAAGGGCAGGCTACGTCCCATCTAACGATAATCCTGTCTAGCGGTTGCACTATGCCATGTGTGACCGGAGCAGAGCAAGCTGCGACTGAGGGAAACCAAGGTTTCGGCCCGGGGGCTTGTCCAACTTGAAGACGGTGGTGTCGGGGCATTCGAGGTCGGCTTTTGAGCCGTCAATTTCCAGCCCTCCATTCCAGGCTCCACAGCAGAGCCAAAGGAGTTGCCCGGCCCCTAGGATGGCGGAAATAAAGCTTCCTCGTAGGAAGCGAGCGTGCTTTAGTTGGTCGCGCTGAGAAAGGGCCGGCTCGGGTGCTGCAATGCCAGAACGAGGGCGGCGGTTGATTGCAGTTCAATCCATAGCAAGGGGTGCCTGAGGCCACGCCGACGAAGCACGACGGCAAGCCATGCCCACAGCAGCCAGATCGAGATGTCGATGCCGGAAATACGGAGTGCTATGCAAACATCACAGGATTCATCGGGCCGGCTGTTGTCTTGCAGTCTGTGGCAGGTAAGGCAGGGGCGGGCCTGCACGAAATAACAGGAAAATCCGCCAGCTGCAACGCGGGGGGCAGGCCTGTCCAATCAGAGGCCGCACGCCGACTAAGGGCGAGGCATATATGCGATAAGTTACTCCGTAGCGGCAGAGCA
Source organism: Ustilaginoidea virens (assembly GCF_000687475.1). Taxonomy (NCBI): domain Eukaryota; kingdom Fungi; phylum Ascomycota; class Sordariomycetes; order Hypocreales; family Clavicipitaceae; genus Ustilaginoidea; species Ustilaginoidea virens. The sequence continues at coordinate 1,467,414 of NC_057321.1, forward strand.
GTAACGGTGAAGAAGCAAGCCACAACGATGGCGTCGCATTGGCCCGTGAGCTATCTGCCAGTCGTGAACTCAAATGTTGCATTTCTGCATCGGAACTATTAGCCTCGTCAGGTCTCTGCGGTTATGATACACACCTCCAGGTGGTGGTGGCAGCCGGTTCTCAGCGCATGGGTTATGGAGGAAATTATTCAGATGAATCGAATGATATCCCTGCGAAGTCTGATGCCTTCAGACCCAGAGAACGGGAAAAGGTATCTTGTTGGTAGAGGACGGCGTGCTTACGTCAGGCAGGTACCTACCTTAGGTTAGGTACCTACTACCCCTACCAGCTGATTCTATAGCCAGCTAACCAAAGTAGGTTTGGTGGAGCCCACCTGGCGCCACTGCACAGCTGCAACAACTGCACTGCACCGGCTGTCAGACATACCAAGGGAAGGAACTCTCGCGCCCAGATGCCAAGCTGCATCGTCCCGTTGTAGTCGTCCACTTTAACAATCTACCCGCTCAAGCGTGCGTCGACCGCGTGACTGCAAACCTTGGCTTCCCAACAGGTGAAACAACAAGCCGAAACTCCGAGTGCGGCCGCAAAGTAGCTCCGAATTTTACAACGAGCTCTCGATATAGCCTCCACACCCCAGCTTCTTCTATCCAACAATGACCCGGTCCGCCACTATCAAGTCAGGTTTGTCTTCATCCGAAGCCCAGACAAGCATCGGAATGAAATCTTAGCTGCCAGAAATCCTTTCAAGGTACCAGACATCGCCGCCAACCCGCCATTTCCGAACCTTGATTGGAGCGATATTGTGGCAAAAAGACCATCCATCAATGGGGTCATACTCCGTACAATGCAAAGAAGCCAGCAAGTGGCGCATCGCTTAGACGTCACATTCACCGCCACCCTGTCTCACGAGAATGAGCCCAACCAATGTCGGGTCTTGGCGCAAAAACCACGAGACGTTCGAGCGTCCCTTCACACAACATGGCCGCATATTTCACGCCTGGTGTTACCAGGGAAATTGTAGGATATTTTGTAATGTCTCAAACCGTCTCCACAACAGAATTGCAATCACATTGCTTCTAGAAGCCGCGACTACGGTCGACATCGTGATTTCCCAGTTGAGTCAGCCCGTATTTATGATGAATGGCGACAGTAAAGTTGCAGCGCTGGTGGAGAGCATTTGTTTCCCATCAGGAACACACGGTAGGTTTCACAGCGTCTCTGTGCTTCAAATAGGACAATACAAGTTGACAAAAGCCTTGTGCCGTCCTTGGTTGAGAGTTCTGGTGAAAGGATGCGTCCAGTCAAAAGTACAACATGCTCATGGATTGCCCATAGCAACTGGATCGCTTAAAATACTTAATAGGCATAAAACGATTACCCGTCCATCTAAGCCCTGGATAGCCGAAGCCGTTGCTGTTGGAATGAACAATATTTGACGGTTTGGCTAGTCGGCCGTCCCGGTTCTTCGTTTCACGTTTTCTCAGTCACCTCCGCTCGCAATGGCGAAGCCGAACCCAATAGAATGAAGTAATGCCTTGTTTCGGTTGACAAACTGTGACAGGGCGGTTCACTAGAATTGGAGAGTACTCGAGGCAACTCTCTCGCAAGGCAGGCACAGCGAGCTTCGCAGTGATGGGGATAATCCACCCCCCACCCAAACAAACAAACAAACAAACAAACAAACAAACAAACAAATAAACAAACTTCTTTACCATCCAACTCTGCCTTCTTTCTTCCAGGGAAAAGAGAGCCCCGGGCGCTCGATAGTCAAATGGCCTAGTCTTTCCTGATGCGACGGGTCGACGGTCGTCCGTTCCTTCAATGGCGCACCAAGAGCTATGGCTCTTGCGCTTTCACTACTTCACCTTGTTTTTTAAACAAAAGTACATTTAACGAACGCTGCCTTATTACTGGGTCGATTTCGTTGAAAAGATGAAACAGGACGGGTTGGCCTTGGCTGTTCGTCTCCACTCATAGTACCGGCCATATCCCTGTGAAGATCCAACCGCCCGTCCTGGTAAAGAAGTCAGTTTCATCTCAAGTTCGCACCCCCTTCGCGCCAGGGAACCAGCCCCGCGAGTACGACCCGAATTCCAAATGGATTGTTAGCTCGTTGGACTCTAGTCCGTATCGATCCGTCAACCAACAGGTAGGTAGCTGGGTGAAGACTCAGGCCACCTTCCGCACACATACACTGCACACGCGCAAGCACATGAGCCGCTCATCCATATCGTCTCAAACGACGTTACTTTTATGCCCATTCAACCAGAAAGAATAAACCAGTTTGAAACGGGCCAACCTAGCACCACCGCTGTTTTCGAAGGCTGTCGATTATTAAAACTTGGTCCTTCTCCGCCCGGGCACATGTACGCTGTCCATCATGACCCACACAACTGTGTTCCTCTTGGCTTTCAATGTATGCAGTTGAAATTTAGCACGGCTAAGATCGCTGCTCAACCAGGAGCTAGTTCCGCTGGCAGCTAGCTACCCGCGCACTAAACCTAGATCAAACCTCGTCAGTTTTGCTCGTGGAAAAGCATGGCTCCCCCTCAACTCCTGGGGTTGCAAACACCCAGCTGTGACGCAGCGCGCGTGCAGCGCGGCCTTTGACGCAACCGGCCGGCAGGCCCGAGTTCCGGGCCACATAAATGAGACATTGACTGTGCTGACGATATGACGATCAACTCACGCGTGTCAGCGTGCATGTCTCTTTCCATGGTCGGGCATCCGGCTCAGAAAGTGGGTTGCGAAACCTGGTGGAAAACAGCACGTCGCGTCCGTAAATGCGCAAGACACAGCCAAACACGATTACATGAGAGATTCCCAGCTCGTGGCTTCCACCGATACGGGCTTCAGTTGTGTGGCCTGCGCAGCTGTCACCACGTCATAACACAGTTCCCGGAATTCCTTAGTCTCGTATTCTTCCAAATAAGCTAGAGGGGGGTCAACCTTGGCGCATTTAGGACGAACCTGGTCGACATATTGCCGGGACAATATTCCCGGCGGAACCGGCAGGCAGATCGCAACGTCATCCTTTTCCGGGCACCAACGCCTCTAGGCGAGGGGCCCAAGCGGGTTTCAACCTGTGGGCTATCCTTTGAGCCAATAGCCTGGAAAAGACTAAAAAGCTTGTCGGATCTCAGGCGTCCGTCTGCTTTCTAGTCAGCAGCCACAGTGTCGCTACAGTCATGCATGAACAACCCGAGTCGATTCACTCGTTGTTTCGGTTGTCCACCTGTGTGGTTTTCATTGCTACAAGTATCATTAACATTAGGGTAGCATCGTTGAGACGGACGGTCGAAACTTCATATTGGGGTTCGTCCCATTCCCCGTTCCCTTGATACCCACTTGCAGGACAGGACGGGTGGATTTACGGGTGGATTTATCCAACGAATTTCTGCGATCCGCTAGACTGGGCTAAGCGCGTCAAGCTCAGGACTTAATTCGGTGGGCATAAAAGCACAAATCTGGCCGCTCAGCTCAGCAGAAGCCGCAGGCCAGAGCGAGCTACGGTGGCTGGCTCTACAGTCCACTACTGTTCTATTTCCAGCTGGGGCCGGTGCATTGTGACAGGAACGTTCGGGTCTTTTTGTAACGCAGAGCTCCTTCAAAAGCTCGTGCTGTTTTTCGTTTCAACTTTCGCGACTGGAGCTACGCCAGCGTGGCAGGCAACGGGAGGCCGCAAGTCCTAAGAACAACTGAAGTTGTCCATTAACATCAGTCACTCGCTTCCCTTCTCCCCTTTTCTTTCCGTCGACGTTGTATTTCTTGTCCAGCAAGTGATGTCTATGGCCATTTCCACAGACTTCCGCTCATCGCTCATGTCGCTCCCAACACCACGACAGGACTGAGTGAGGGCCAAGCCATCCATACTCATGCCATTGCTTCGGAATAGTAAGCAATGGAGCCTATCTGGTCACAGAGGCAAATACCCGAGGTACACAAAACATGCGCCGAATTTTTTTTTTAATAGAAAAGAATTCTCCTTGGGAATGTAGCACGCAAGCTTGTTATGGTGACTGAAACGTAGAACACCTTCGTGGACGACACATGCGCATGCGCAGTGTTTCGTGCCACGACCCCCCCCCCCCCCCCCTTCTTCTTCCCTCCATTGGGGCCATGCAGGTATGCGTCGGGCATTTTGACTAGAGTATCCCCTTGGAAGAAAACGGGCTAGCCGCTTCGTGTGGACTCATTTGCTGCATGGGTTGCTTGTGCGTCGCTAGAGGTGTCTTTTGTGCTCAGGTGTGACGGCGACTTTGTATGAGGCACAGGAGTCATCACACGGCGCGCGAGCACATGAGAAGGACTGATTTGTCAGACAAGCCAAACCCACCGTCCCGTCGTGTTATACGATAAACAGAGTACAGGTTGGCTCCCCCCTTGGGAGATGTGGAAAATAGTAGGGTATGCGGGTCTTGCTCATGGCTGGCGATATCTAGACGTTGGCAGTTTCTTGTGTTGGGCCCTTCAGTGGCGGGTGGTCTTTCTGCAGCAAAAGACCGTGTCATGAATCCAGATACATGTACGCCGGCGACGGTATAAAGTAACGCTGCATGCACAATGTCCAAGCCGTCATCGTTGGTTCAGTCGAGAGTCTTGTGTGCGCGTGCCACTCACTCCTTTGCCAACCCGTGACGGGCCAAACAGGCACAAAGTAATCTTTGATCCGCCTTGTCCCCGCTCCTGCACGATGCTTAAAACAAGTCGTTTACAGCCTGATCAGCATCCTTTTGTATCAACTCCTTCATGCCCTGCGCGAAACCGTCAGTTTTCACGCACCGCATGTGGATGTCTGCAATGCGTGGGGTGAGGGGAGAAAATAACAATAAAAATGAAAAGAGCCTTACATCGGGCATGATTGGGTTTCCCGCCTTGTCGGCAACGTAACGGAACGGCATCTGCGTGCTCTCATGCTTGTTGAACTTGAGCTCTGGAAAATCAACGTAGGGAACCTTGTCCAGGGCAACTAGTTTTGTTTGACCGGATTTCAGCACGGCGGACCTTTGCAAATAAAGCGGGCGAAATAAAAAAAAGAAGAAGAAGAAAAAAGGAGAGAAAAAAAAAAGGAGGAAGGAAAAGAAGAAGGAAAGCAAACGACATACTGCCGTCTTGGACAACCATGCGAGTCACCCGCACCGCAGTATCAGTGGTCATCTGCTTGGGTCCCAATCGCCGCCCCTCGAAGCCCTTCTTCCTGAGCTCCGACGTTCTATCTAGACACGCGGAGAAATCAGCCGGGTTGATATCCCGCGCACATTGCGAACAAGAAGCCGACTGCGGCTCGGACGAGCAAAGAGCAAGGGTTTTTTTTCTGTTTTTCACATACCTCTGGGAGGGTCATCGCCTGTTTCCAGCAACCCCGTCAGTTTTCAGGCATTTTGACCGTCCCAAATGGCAAGACCACCAAACTTGCTACATACCCAAGATGCCGCCGAAGAGAAAGGCTTCAAAGGCATCTCCGTCCTCGGGCGACAAGTCCTTGGCGGCGGCAGGATCCAGCAAGCAGACCTTGGCTTTGTCCCCAGCATACAGCTCTTCCACGCCGCGGTTTTCGGGAGTAAAGGCCGAGACGGCGGCCAAGGCCGCGGGGGCCCTGAACCCGGCGGGGAGGCTGGATAGGATGAAGCTGCCGCCGCTGTCTCGGGTTTCTTCTGCGACGGCCATGTATTCTAGCTCTGACCAGGGGCCAAGCTCCGGGTCGAGGTGTTCGACGATAAAAGTCTTGCCGGGAGGCATGGCAGGGCAAGGAAGAATGCGGTGAATGCCAATTTGATTATACGAGCACGGCTTGGGTGGCGGCCGCCGGGTCAAATTCGATTGCGGTTTTGACTGCGGGCGGGGGAGCGGACCGGTGTTTGGTGGGTTGGGGGGGGGGCTCTCTTCTTGAAGATGTCTGGTCTGATTGCTTCTATTGACCTGCTCAGTCGGCGTTTGTTGCCAATCGCGGCGCTGGTGGATGGCGTAGTGGCGGTTTGCTGCGGGCTGGTACGTACGTTTGCGACGAGGCAAAAAATGGACGCGCTGGGTGGTTACAGTAGGTTGGATGTGGATGTGGTGGGGAGGCTGAAGACGACGATGCGCCACCAGGCATGGTATCAATCTCCCTGACTGGGCCACTCGCACGGCTCGCGATGAACCCCGATAAGCGCGCGTAGGAGCAACAAACGGAGCATGATGTCTTGCAGAGAATAACCTAGACGAGGCAACCTAGGGATATGGCCATTGCAGCGAGACTGGACCACTTGGAGATTCGAAATCACAGAGCGCAAGATACAGACTACAGGCCACAGGGCGCCTTCAGGGCCTGCCAGCTATTGGAGGTCTATTGTCGGAGAGCCACTCCCTGCAGAAAGCGTCTTTTGCAATAGCAGCCCTCGCCTGGTGCTCCTCGCGCCCGGGTTTAAAAAGCCCCTTGCCACCATTTTCTATTCCAATTCAGCGCTTTGCGGATCTGACATGTTTTCGCCGCAGATTGCTAAACACACTCACCCATCTGAGTTGCCTGCGGTCTTGCTAATTCCGAGTCGGCGTCAGGGTGTAAGGAGCCAGCCACATACATCGCCACACACACAGCCACGGCCACGGTCACGGCCACGGCCACAGGTGCTAACCAAAGTTGGCGGCTCGGCTCCGTCAATACTCCGTCCACCGTACCGCACCCAGCAGCTCCCCAAAAGGTACACCCCTGCAACTCTGCTCCGTCCTCCGCGGGTACGTCGAGTTATTAACCCGTCGCGTTTTTGCGTACGCCATCAGGGCCTCGTTTTTTACCCCCTCAGCTCTTGGTGCGCATTCGTTCCAGCCAAGCAGATCCCCTCAGTCTTTTTGCATCGTCCGCCGTCCGACTCGCAGGCCCGACATTTTCATGGTCTGATTATTCCGCGATCCGGTTCATCCTGCTGAGCCTTTGCCGCAGCCTCCGCGTGTCCTCGGTCTCGTTCGTTATGGCTCTCCTGCCAGCCTGGTCTGTCGCTGCATCATGGGGAGCCATCGCCCTCCTGGCCTTTTCGCCCTTGTCAGCTCTTGCCGCTGACAAGTCCGCTGCCGATTACTACGTTCGCGACCTTCCTGGTCTTCCTAAACATGGTGTCCCCATCAAGATGCACGCTGGGTAAGATTCTCAGAACACGCATCCCTCACCACCAAGTTCGAAGAGACGACGACTTTCACATGGACATGGCTGATGAGGGATTCCTCCCCCCACCAACCGCAGGCATGTCGAGATTTCCCATGAAACCAATGCCAACTTTTTCTTCTGGCATTTCCAAAACAACCACATCGCGAACCGACAAAGAACTGTCATATGGTTGAATGGTGGCCCGGGATGTAGCTCCGAGGATGGAGCCCTGATGGAAGTCGGGCCCTACAGAGTCAACCATGACATGAATCTGACCCTCAACAATGGCTCGTGGAACGAATTCGCGAACCTTCTTTTTGTCGACAATCCCGTGGGAACCGGCTTCAGCTATGTTAATACAAACCACTATGTCCACCAGCTGTCCGAGATGGCCAACCAATTCGTCATGTTTTTGGACAAGTTTTTCAAAATATTTCCAGAGTATGAGCACGATGATGTGAGTGGTCTCTTTTTGCGAGGCTTGTCACGAACAAACGAACCGTCTTTTCTAACGGCCCGCTGCTAGATCTACCTCGCTGGCGAATCCTTTGCAGGTCAACACATCCCCTACATTGCCAAAGCTATCCTGGATCGCAATAGTAAGAAGGGGCCGTCCGGAAAATGGAACCTGTCCGGGCTGCTCATAGGCAATGGATGGATCTCTCCCCCAGACCAGTCCGATGCGTATCTGAAGTTCAGTCTGCAGAGAGGTATTATAGAGAAAGGCTCGGATAAGGCTCAGCAACTCCAAAACATGCAGAGAATCTGCGACAAGGACCTCGCGACGAATCCTGGTCATGTCGAATACCCTCAGTGTGAAGACATTCTCCGGCGAATCCTTAAACTCACCATGAAAGGCTCTGGAGATCAGCAATGCATCAACATGTACGATGTACGACTCAAGGATTCCGCGCCCTCGTGCGGTATGAACTGGCCTCCAGATCTGAAGAATGTCGGTCCCTACTTGCGACAGCCAGCCGTCAGCCGCGCTCTCAACCTCGACCAGCAACTAAATACGGGATGGCAGGAATGCAATAGCCGCGTCGGGACTGCTATGAGGGGCAGCAACTCGACAGCCTCGGTTCACCTTTTGCCAGAAATCCTCAAGCAAGTTCCCATCCTCCTCTTCTCCGGCGCCGAAGATCTAATCTGCAACCACATCGGCACGGAGCAGCTCATCGCCAGGCTGGAGTGGAACGGAGGTAGAGGATTTGAACTTGCGCCAGGAAACTGGGCTCCTAGGAGGCAATGGACCTTTGAGGGCGAGAATGCGGGTTTCTGGCAGGAAGCGCGCAACCTCACCTATGTCTTGTACTACAATGCGTCTCACATGGTTGCTTTTGACCATGCTCGCCGCACCAGAGACATGTTGGACCGTTTCATGAACGTCGACATCAGCAACATTGGCGGCGAGCCCTCGGACAGCCGTATCGATGGCGAAAAGGGGCCCGATACTTCGGTCGGTGGAGCAACAAACAACACCCATCATCACCAGGAGGAGACCAAGAAAAAGTTGGAAAACGCCAAGTGGCGTGCCTATCAACGGTCCGGCGAGGTTGTGCTGGGCATCGTCATCATTGCTGCCGTAGCGTGGGGCGTCTTCATCTGGCGTCAGAGGCGCAAGGGTGCTGCGTACTCTGCTCTGCGAAGCGATGACGCCGCCGGCCAGTCAAGGGCCGGCCTCTCTGCTTACCATGACCGCCGCCACCGCAACGGGGATCTTGAGGCTGCTGCATTTGATGAAGCCGCCATTGATAACATTCCACTACAAGATTCACTCGGTCCCGGGGAGGGCAAGTACAGCATCGGTGGTGATAGTGATGAGGAAGAGGAGGAACCTGCCAAGAAGGGCTATAATCACGGCCAATAGGTGATGGGGACTATGGATGTCTGCTTGACAGTTGAATTTACATCTCGAAAAGGCAAACTGCGGCGTTGTGGTGTTGACAGCTTTCTATTATGATTTGTGTGCGTAAGTGACGAGATTAAGCAGCTCGAATAAAACCGAAGACGCTTCGAATGCTTTGCGCTTTCACCCGGTGGGATGCTAATTGCGCACGGGGCATTGATTCCATTCCGTCCCTTGGGGGCTTTCGCTTTTTTTTTTTTTTTTTAAACCAACATTGAAAACTGCAGATTTTTCAAAGGCTGATTAAACAGTGATGCTCATTATCCGATATCGAGTCTCGGTCGACATCATCGTATGATTGATTTATCTGGCAAGCGTGCCATCTGCTCGCACTGTTAGACTGTTACAGCAGCTGTCGGATCCGTGGCAGCTGCCAGACAGCTGGTTTACCTTTTTATGCGCTCTCCCTTTCTCATTACCTGCTTTTCCTTTTTTCTTTCTAATCTTCTCAAAGCCTTGCACTCGATCCATCACACTGCGTGAATTCTCTGCTTCCTTTGACGGCTGGTGCTTCCTATGAACGTCATTTCGTGTGCTCTCCCTTTCTCTTTTCTAGTCTTCTCAAAGCCTTGTACTCGTCCAATACGCTGCGTATTCTCTGCTTCTTTGAACTCAACTCGGCTTCCTCCCTTTTGCCGTCTAAAGCACTTGCCGAGCCACTCTACTGCAAAGGACTCCCTGCTTCAAAATGGGTGACTGGGGAACCCTCAACGATACCTTGGGCTCGACCTCGGGAAACCAAACTGGAGAAGAGGGGTGAGTTTAGTACTTGTTCATGGTTTTCCAACAGCCACTAACAGGTAGCCAGCACTACTCATCGAGGCCCTCACGGGCATTCTGAGGGTATCAACGAGAACCAGGATCTTGATCACGACAAATGCTTCAACTGTGGCGAGTCGGGGTGAGTTGGATTTCTGAAAATCAAACTTGATAAAGCTGACTGGAGTCCAGCCACCGAGCAGCGGAGTGTCCCGCCCCACGAGACACAGCATGTCGTTATTGCAAGAAGGAAGGCCACATACTTCGAGACTGTCCCGAAAAGCCGCCCATGATATGCGGTAACTGTGGCCAAGAGGGTAAGCTCCACTCCCAAAATGAACTTTTTCTTGCGCTCAAGTTGCCAAACTGTTTCAGGTCATTTCCGGAACAACTGCGAAAACGCCCGCTCTGTCAACCGGGACAGCGTCGCAGACGTGACCCCCGAAGAAGCTCTGGCCAAGATCAAAAAGGCTGCCTGCGAGCGTGATGCAGACGATGCTAAAGAAGGTATCCAGGAATATGTCAAGGCTGCTGGGGGTGATGTAAACTACCACCAGCTCCAGACCATGTTTATCGACGAAGGCATCAGCCTGTGGCTTATTGCCATGGAGCGTCAGCTCGTCAATGTCTTTACCAACATGGACCTCCAGGGAAATACTGGCAAGAAGTATTCCATCTCGTACCGATTTTCTGAGAAGCCTGAGCGCCCACGAGAGAGAGAGACCTGGCCTTCAAGCCGCGAAGAGATTCTGAACAGGCTCGAAGATGCTGGTGACGTAGTTGACAGCGGACTCCGGCGCTGCAATAACTGCGGTGAGGTGGGACATTTGTCCAAGGCTTGTACCCAAGAGAGGGAGGAGAAGAAGACACAGCCTGCCATCACTTGTCACAACTGCGGCGCCGATGGACATCGTGTACGCGACTGTAAGTTTCCTCACCACTTTGTGCCCCCGTTCCATGCCGCCAGCTCATTCTTGCTAGGTCCTGAACCACGCGTGGACAAGTTTGCGTGTCGAAACTGCGGGTACATGCGATGCTCAACACCGGCTTTTAATTTTTTCACGAATGCTAATTTTTGGCAGGAAATCTGGTCATCGAGCTTCGGATTGCGAAGAGCCGCCCAACTTGGACAACATGGAATGCCGCAAATGCGGTGAAAGTAAGTTCATCAACGACGGGCCATCAGATTTGTCTTTGTTAACACGAAACAGACGGTCATATGAGCAGAGATTGCCCACAGAGTGGTCCCCGTGGATGTCGCAATTGTGGCCAAGAGGGCCATATAGCAAAGGACTGTGATCAGCCTCGCAACATGGACAGTGTTACCTGCCGAAATTGCGAAAAGACGGGACACTTTAGCCGTGACTGCCCGGAGCCTAAGGATTGTACGTGTGCTATTGCCTCACAATTGGAGCAAATTCCGCTAACATTACACAGGGAGTAAAGTCCAATGCTCCAACTGCCAGAAATATGGCCATACCAAGGTTCGGTGCAAGGAGCCTCCTTGCGATGATTCTAGAGAGGGCGGCGGTTGTGACGGACCATCAGCCGGAGACACTGGCAATGCTGGCAATGCTGGCAATGAACCATGGCCAGCGGAAGCAAATTCAGTACCCGCTGAAAGCTGTGGGTGGTAGCTTGGCTTCTGTAAATACGGTTGGGACAATTGGTATACTTTCAAGCAGTGAAGGGGGAGAATGCCTTTGAAGTTAGTTTCATACTTGATGAGCTGAATGGACTTCAACGATGGGCACCATCTATCTGCGTCAAGTTGTCCTGGTGTGTTTCGAATCACGGACGTGGTATTGAATTGGTGCAGTAGGTACTAAATGCTAGGACAAAACCCCGCATCTAGCCGAGGCCCAGCTTACATGGAAACAACCTCCGTTCGGCTGACGATGCAGATTTCGGATGCCGCCGATACGATACCAGACTTTCTTGAGCCTGGCAGTCAAGCCCGTTACTTGCTGCCTGTGTCACACACGAGACGGGAAGTTCTTCTGGTATTCGTGACGGCTGATGAGGAGGTTCAGCGACTCCAACCGCCTCAATCGTCTCTGCAAACCAACTCGACAATATGCCAGACGAGAACATAGTGCTATACCACTACGCATATTCTCCCTACGCGAGGAGGATTGTATGGTATTTGACGCTTCGTGGCATCCCATACGCCGAATGCGTAAGTTGACACTGGCCTTTCTCCCTACCTACGAGCCAGGGGCAGGTAACAGACAGGCGTCAGGTTCAACCGCCGATGATGCCACGCCCAGACATTGCCCGTCTGGGAATCGAGCATCGCCGCATCCCGATCCTCTCCATTGGCAGAGACGTGTATCTCGACAGCCGTCTTCAGCTGCAAAAGCTGGAGAACCTGAGCACTTCGGCCCCGCGGCTGGGGGCCAGGGGCGCCGACCAGCGAGCAGTCGAGCGTCTCCTGTGCAGCCTCATGACTGACGCGGGGGTCTTCGCCTGGGCTGCCGCCCTCCTGCCAGCCGACCTACCCCTCCTCCAGGACCCAGCCTTCCAGAGGGACAGGGAAGACTACTTTGGCGATGTGCGCACTGCCGAGGCGGATGCCCGGGTCCAGCCCGTCGCCTTGCGCGAACTCGCCAGCGTCTTCAAGCTTCTCGAAACCACCCTCCTCGCGGACAACCGCGACTGGGTTCTCAACACGGAGAGGCCCGGTCTCGCAGACATCGAGGCGGTGTGGCCTCTGCACTGGATGGCCGGCATCCCGGGCGCCCTGCCGCGGGAGAGCTTCTCCCCGAGTGCGTACCCCAAGGTGTACGCGTGGATGGAGCGGTTCCGAGGCGCCGTCCGGGCGGCCGGGCGGAGGCTGGGGACGCCGCGGCGCCTGTCTGGGCAGGAAGCGGCCAGGCTGATTGTCGGGTCGGCGTACCACGAGGCGGAGGGCGCGGTTGACGCGACGGACTTTGAGGTGGCGAGCTTGAGGCTGGTCAAGGGGGACAGGGTGACGGTTGGGCCGACTGATTTCGGGAGCGGGAGGAGGGATGTGGCCACGTTGGTGGGCATAGACGATGAGCAGGTGGTGTTTGAGACGAAGGGCGAGGATGGGACTGTGAGGGTGCACGCGCCGAGGCACGGGTTCAGGCTGGGCAAGGCGGAGGCGAGGCTATGAAAGGGTTTGCCATTTCGGCGGCGAGGACGACTCGGACGGCGACAGCCTGCGATGCCTGAGATCGTGTGCCGTGCATGACGAGTCGGGCAGCATTCACGCATTTGCCAGCCATGGACAGGGCATGCCACAGTTTTGCTGGTTGTTTTGGGAAAGTTGGGGAGATGTTTTTACTGATTTAAGAAATGGACTGCAAAATGTTTTTGTGGAAACGGGAGGTTTTGCGCGAAAAGACCAGCCAAGCCATGGCATGCAGTGATGGTAATTATGTGAATGGCTTCAAGACAGGAATACCCCAGCAGTGGGCAGGTGTCGCGACTGGAGCAGCACAGGTGCCAGTCGAGCAACGGTGCACGCCAACTGCATCGACACAATAGGGGAGTACAGTACAATACGGGTTAGTAGCCGTGTGGGTCGTGACTCGTGTCATTGCCATATGCCAGATGACAAGCCCGAACGGGGAGACAGAGGGGGAGACAGCGCATCGACGGTTGCATGGGAAAACGCAAAGCGTTGAGGAGGCAAAAAAACAACCAAAAAAAAAAAAGAAACGCTGACCCGCGCCCCCCCCCCCCCCCCCCACTTTCAGCCAACAGGGTTTCTGGCATCTATGTATAACGGCGGCTCGGGGCCTTGGACGTATTACAAATGCCCTCCCGTGACGTAATCCTGTCGTCGGCATCGTGTCAACAAGGCCTTGCTTGATTGAGCCTTATTCGATGCGGCAGGAGCTTCCCGCATAACGCCCAGGCGTCCCCCAACCACTGCGCACGAGACGCCCTTGCCGGCGGCTTGCTCCCATCGTGGGTTTTCCCCCTCCTCCACCCAACATGAAGGATTTTCTCCCCAAAACGAAAGAAAACACCTGTCCAGGACCCGCGGCTGACGTCATCCCATGCAGCTAGTGCGACACGGCCATGTCCGTAAGCAATCCACCTTTGGAGGCTGGAGTCCCCGCACACTGTGGGAAATTATTCTTCCGTACCGTGTTGGCCACTGGAGTTGGCGACAAATCGCAGCAGACGGGACGAGGGACAAAACGTGAACTCGACGGGCCAGGGGCCGTAACTTGCGCTCTGCCTGTCTGACCGGCCACGGTCCTGTCCTGTCCTGATGGGAAGAAAGCGGGAGTGCCAACTTGAGGCTGGGCTGGGCTGGGCTGCGGATCGATAGCACTTGCGTGCGGTGCCTGACGGCGTGTTGGAAAAGGCACGACGAATGGAGGAAGATGCTTGCATTGCAATTGGTACGGAGTACGACGGTGCGGACTTGTTCGCACAGTGGCTGATCTTGATAAGGCGACGTGACCAGATGATCTATCTTCACATTGGAGCCAACCACCCCCCCGCCTTCCCCGAAAAAAATCGTTGCCTTATGCGTGCCTGAACACGAACGACGAACGACTGGGCTGAAACCGACACGGCGCCCTAACGCGAATTCTCGAGCACCGGCGAAGTGGATTTGCTCTCTCGAGCATGAAAGGCCGCTGCTGATGATGGTGCCGGCGAGCGCGCTTTGGGGGTAAAACCATGCCTCTCGGAATATACGCGTTCATCAGCATGGTACGGGCAAAAGGGGAGCAAGAAAAACGTCATTTTGATCCAACTCTGCTTCACAGAGTTTTCCAGGACGCCAGTCCGTTTGTTTTGGGCGTTGAAATGTCTCCGAGGCCCCGTCCGTCCAGCGTCCTGGGCATTCCCCTGCTTTCTTGCACCGGCACGCCCCTGGTCGCAGGAGCGGACTGCGGTTGACTTGGGGGGGGGGGGAGGGAGGGACATTTACATCATTTCACTTTTCACATCTGCCACCGTCAGATGCGGTGGCAGAGAACGGGAGCCCAACATTCATTACATTATCCGTACGGTGAAGAAATGACTGTCCAGGACCGTTTAGTTTCTGCATGGCATATGACATTAATGCCAGCTGGTAAGTTAGCAACAGCATGAATCCGTGGCTGGCGGGCTCTTGGATCCAGTCTTGGGATTCTTACAGGGTTGTGGTTGTCGCCGCCGGTCCGCACTGTGCTGCGACCAGTCACGCCATCGTGGGAAGTGGGGCCGCTGGACAAGGACGGTCTGTCACTGGATGCTCTTGGGGCATGCAGCATGGGCATGCTGCATGGGCATGCTACATGTGGTCTGGGGGAGACGCTCCGTCTGCAGCGGCAGCGAGTACTGCACCGTGCGAGACTGGGCTGGGCCTGGCGCTTTGGCCGCCCCCGTCAAGCTTGCCGTTCGTGCCTCTAGATCTTGCGGTTCTTTATGATGGTTTTGTAGATGCGGAGGAAAAGGTGCGGACGCAGTCTGCAGACGCTTGGTTCCAGTGCTCTGACCAAGAGCGGTTGCGGGGAGCAAGAATCGGGTGGCCTTGGCCTTGGCCTTGGCTGCGCAAAGACGCGCCAACGCACGCGCTGGCCGCTGGCCTTGAGGTACGGAGTAGGCGTTATTATCATGCGGACAAGCGCGACGAGTCCCTGGTATAAATAGCAGAGGCCCGTAACGATAGCTGAAGCGATTGCGCTGGCGCTCGGCCGGCAATTGGTGTTGCAGCTCGTTGGTCCGGACGCCATGCGGAACTTCTATGACTCAACGAGCCACGACGGAGTTGATGGCCAATAGACGGTTACATTGCGCACACACCTACGCGTACCTACCTACCTAAGGTACCTACCTTAGGTACCGTAGGTAGGCAGGTACCTGTGTCCTAAGGTGTAGCCTCTGTACACGGTGCTTCTCGGTGTGGGCATATCAAAGTAAAACAACTCGAGCAACGAAACAACCTCCTTATCCACCGTTTTGTTATCCAGGAACCCGTTTTGTCGAGCCGCATGGCCATGGCACCTATGACCCGTATCTTGACCCGTTCGTTCTCTCGATTCGTGAGCAAAGATCGACCGCCCGATGCCGGGGCAGCAGCCTTGTCCTCGAGCCCCGCACAGTGCGAGCATCTCCGTTGCCCGCCCGCCTGGCCAGCCAGTCACATCCGACGACGTTTATTCCCTGCTCTGTTGGTTGGCATTTGCCCCACCCTTGGCAGGCAACCCAACGCACCACGCCCCAAACCGCCCCACCACGCCCCACCTCACCCCACCCCGCCAAATATCCTGGATCTGGGCCAAGTTGCAGACGCAAGAAAGGCGCCGCCATTCACTTTTCCTACCTTCCCTCCCCCCCCCCCCCCCGCGGTCCCCCCCCACGGAGGGAAAACCGAAAAAAAAAAAAGGAAAAAAAAAAAAGAGAGGGAGGGAAAAAAAACGTCATCTCTGACGTCTTTCCCTTTCAACACTCGAACTGTGAGCCCATTCACGATCCTCGTCTGCTCGCTGCGATTCCACCCGCGGCTGCGTGCGCTCCTCCCGCATTCTGGTTGCAGCAGAACGGCTAGGCTTTTTTGCCGCCGCACCTTTTCTGCCACCTTTTTTTTTTTTTTTTTTTTTTTTTTTTTTTTTTTGAACCGTTTGGGGGCCCGCGACTTCTGTCCCCCCGTCGACGCGCCGGCGCAGAGTCTCTCTCGCTCTGGCTTTTACTTTTTTTTTTTTTTTTTTACTTTTTTTTCTTTTTCTTTCCCCCCCCTTTGCCCCTTCTGGCCGACGGCCGCTGTGCCTGTATGCTGGCGTGAATCTTCGCCCAAGCCCCAGGAAACGCCTCCTCTGGCGGAACAGCTACCCTTGGGGTTCCAAACTGGACGCCTCTGACAATCCGTCACCCATCTCTGACCTCATCAACCCTCTTCCCTTCTTCCATCAAACTCCATCCGCCTGTTGACCCTCACAGGTCACTACCCCACCCCCGTACAGATAACCTAGTATCTACTACATCATATACATCATTGTGTCATCATGGGGACTTCTCCTGCCACCGAGTCGAAGTCCCCCAAATCGTCAGACACGACGTCCCGGCGAGGTGAGAGCCCACATTGAGCCTGTCCTAGTTGAGCCTCAATTTCCCTTTACTGCCCGTTCCAGTTTCCCCTCCCCCCCTTTCATCCGTCGTCACCCTTTTCCTTCGTTGCTTGCTTGCACTGGAAACTGTGTTTCTGTTCTCCACCACAATCATCGTCATACGCTGCCTCAATCAGGCGATACAAACCACCCCCCCCCCCCCCGTTTCTCTCTTTTCCCCTCTACCCAATCCAACACGCCTGGTCCTGGTGCTGGCTGTTGAATACATCGTCCGCTAATCTTGCTGTCATCGTCGCGTGGTGTCGCTACAAATCCAGTGTCTAGCTCCAAGGCAGATCCCGCAACCGCCGCCAAGTCGGATTCCATCGGGGTGTCTAATGCTGAAGTCACGAAGCCGCTCGCTCCGCCCCCTCGGCCCGTTCAACAACCTCACGGAAACAATACGCCCGACTATTTCGCTGGCCCAGTCGGCGGATCTCTCAGTCTGGAGCCAAATCCATTCGAGCAGTCATTCGGGGGTGGTGGTGGCCCCGAGACTCCAGGAGGCACAAAGCTCCCTTCTGTCGCCGCCTTAACATCGCCTTCCTCGCTGCTTCCTGGCGGCAACTCGACTCCTTTCAACTGGGGAGGTGGCTCGCTGCGCACCGGGCCCCTAAGCCCTGCCATGTTGTCAGGTCCGGCCAACGACTACTTCAGCGATACGCACCATCTCCGAGGCGGTTTCCCGACCCCAAACGAGTCTTCCCTACGATCCGGTCTCACTCCTGGAGGCAGCGGATCCATGTTTCCAACCCCTAGTCCCAACGCTCAAGCACTTTTCGCGCAGCTCGCCAGCGGCGGCGCAACGCCCAGCACCATCGACTTTCATCGAACGGCAATAAGCGCGGCGGCTGCCAAACGCGAGCAAAACCCTCCCGCGCCGCCGCCGCCACCACCACCGGCGCAGCAGCATCAACATCAGCATCAACATCAGCAGCAGCAGCAACATCAGAAGCATCAACAACAGCAATCAGTGACGTCACAACCTGCGGAAATGCCCAACGGCACCGCGCCCGTCAAGACCGAACCAAAGCAGGCCTCTGGGCCTTTCGACCCTCACGACAACGACGCCGCCAACGGCTTGTTCATGCTCGCGCAGGGCGCTCAGAGCAGGAACGGCTCCCAGGCCCCCAGCCAGTTTGGTGCAGCCGGGGCCCCCAGTCACGCGCATCCCGCTCCTCCGCAGACCCAAAACTCCAACACGTCGCCGCAAATGTCGTCCGGTAACGCTGCGTCACGAGGTGTTAGCGTAGGGACCAACGGGTCGGATGGAAACGAACAGGCAAAGCCGGCTACCAAGGTCAAAGGCAAAAAATCCGCCAGTGCCTCCAACGGTGGTCGAAGAAAGGCAGACGACGCTACTCCAGCAAAGGCGCCTCCCAGCAAGAAGGTCAAGGGAAGCATAGGAGCGATGAATGGGAGCATCCATGAAGATTCAGAGGATGACGATGACGAGATGGGTGAGGACGGCAACCCCAAGTCGAAGATGACGGACGAAGAAAAACGAAAAAATTTCCTCGAGAGAAACCGGTGCGTTTCCCTGCCCACTTTTTTTTTTTTTTTTTTTTTTTTTTTTTTTTATAACTGCCGTAGAACTCGGGATGTGCTGACGCAAACCTTAACAGGGTTGCTGCTCTTAAATGCCGGCAGCGCAAGAAGCAGTGGCTCGCTAATTTGCAAAACAAGGTTGAGATGTACAGTAGTGAGAATGATGCTCTCACCGCCCAAATCACTCAATTGAGGGAAGAGGTTGTCAATCTGAAGACGCTTTTGCTGGCCCATAAAGACTGTCCTGTCACTCAACAGCAAGGGCTCCACGGCGCCTTCATGTCGCAAGTCGTCGAGCCGTTCAACGCACAGATGAATCCCTATGGGATGGCTGGTCCCATGCCTAATCAGCAGGTTATGGCGGGACAAGGCGTCCAGCGCCGCTTCTCATGAAGAGTATGACGCAAGTGACTGAAAAAAAAAATACAATTTAAGGTATACTGGGTCACTAGGGGAACAATTTTTGTCCCCGGTTCGAGCCCCAGTCCTCTGAATCGGACGGGCCTACATTGACCACTCTCCTGTTCAGGTCACGATGAGATCGAGAGAGCTTATTTCACCTTTGGAAATCGAGTCATGACGGAATTCCTCCGAAGCATGATAAAATCGGCCATCGACGATGTTTACACTGGGGCTACAAGTCCTGGGGCTCACAACTCCTTTTCTTATTACTTTCTTCTTTTTTTTTTTGGGATCCTACTTGCCCTGTACAACACCGTGTGAAGGAAACTGCACGATCTGCTTTGGGATTTGGTGTACGGGAAAATGGCAACAAAAGGTGATGGTGGGCTTCACTCACGAGGGTTTATAGTGTCCGATCTGAAATCACTCGCGTAGAGAGATATTTGTCAGCATATTCTTTCTGCATTTTATGTATATATCCACAGTCGCACAGGCACGGGCAGGCACGGGCAGGCACCAGGCACAAGGCATATGAAAAGATGTTTTGATGGGAGAGTCCTGCTTTGCTCAGGGCGTTGAAGAGGAGCGTGCAGTTTTACTGATTACATACTTGGTGTTGATAAGGGGCTGTTCCGTTCTGGACGGTAGTACAAGCAAAAAGCCACAACGGCGTAAGTGGTTCAGCGGTCCTCGCTTTGTGTTGCCATTGTGAATGTCTGCGGCTTGAATAAGGCTCCGGCTACATGTCGCCTCGCCTTCGTTTGGCCAAGTCAGGATTCTGGGCGGATTGCGCGACCAAGCACGGTCGGCTGGCCAATCAGGGCCCGCCGACGGCGTCCACAAGAGGCGGGGGTTGCCGAACCGCCCAAACTGGCTTAGCGTGAGCAAGATTGGCTGGCATCCCTCACCTTTCATTCTCCCAGGTAAACAAGAAACATAGCAACAGACCAACAGACCAACAGACCAACAGCGAGGGCAAAGTTTCGTTCTACAACACAGATTTGCCGCATCGCCAAGAATCCGCCTTGTCGCGCCTAGTCCTAGTCTTTGTCCCCTGAAGGTCCTTGCGCAAGCGGGAAGAAGGCACCCGAGCCGAGTCGGCAAGCACAGGCGAACAGCGCGCGCATTTTTGTTTTTTTTTCCAACCTCGACGCTGGGCAGCGCGACGCGGGCAGCGCGACGCGGGCAGAGTCGGTCCGCGCTTGGGCTGCGAGACGGAGCATCCGGGGCGGCAGCTTTGGCTTGACGGAATCGAGCGGCCGGGTTGGGGGGCGATCAGGCAGCAGCTTGTGGGCGGCCGCCTGTGCATGCGGGGGGGCGCGTTTTACATCACAGATTCGGTCTGGTGGGAAGGCGCTGGGCTGCGAGACGGGTATCTGGCACGGGGCCTTGGCGAAATCGAACAGCCGGGGCTGGCTGGGTGGGCGATCACGCAGCAGCTTATGACGGGCCGCCTGCACGTGTGTGCGAGCGCGATTTGTCTGGTTTTTCGGTCGACGCGCTGCTCAGGCTACGGGACGTTATTCGGCAACGTGGCGAGAATCGAACGGCTGGGTGAGCGATCACGCAGCAGCTTATGACCGGCCGCCTGTGTATGCGAGCGCGTTTTATCTAGATTTTCGGTCGACGCGCTGCTCAGGCTACGGGACGTTATTCGGCAGCTCGGGCGAGGATCGAACGCAGCTCTGGATGACCAGCTGCCTGTGTTTTGGTTCATCGCGCCGCTCCGTCCAGCATCCCGAGCGCGTTTTTATCTATCCGCAGATTCAGTCGACGCGCATTCCCATGGGATCGAATAGTTAGCCGTCCATGACGACTCTTGTGGCGACGCAACGGGCGCTACAACTTAGCATGAGCAACCAGCAAGGGCGTCGAACAAGCAAGCGCCTGGCCGGTATGTTTTTGTTGTTTTTTTTGGTTGTCGGACAGAGGATACGCCATGTGACGCGCGGATGGCAGCTAACGCGAGCGAGCACCAGCCGCGGCCGATATCGAACGCGACGATGATTTTCAATTTGTACGCAAGTCCAAACGGCCCAAGACGGAGGAGCCAGAGCCAAAGCCGGCGAAAAAGGCAACGGCACGCGGGCTCTCGAGCACGACAGCCGCAGCAGCAGCAACTACTACCGTCGCTACTACTAATACCACCGCTACCGCTGCCGCTGCCGCTACCACCATTACCACCACCACCGCAGAACCTGTTGAGCAGGAGCAAGGCCACGAGGTGTCGCCATTACCGACGAGCCTGGCCAGCGCGGGGCGACGGATATCCCCGCGGCGAAAAGGAGGCGATGCTGCTGCACCTGAAGACGGCGCAGCTGCACGCAAGCCTTTGAGGAAAAGCACGCGGGGTTCCGCGGCGGAGGAGAAGGACCAGGCAGCCGCCGGGCGACCGTCGAAACCAGCCAGACGATGGGAGCCGTCACCGACGCCGCGGCGGCCGGCCACGGAGTCGGCGGTCATTGCGCTGCCGATGAACGACACGCCCGTCATCAACCGGAACAAGGAGATGCGCAGAAAGGGAGGCAAGGCCAACAGAAGGAGCAGTCTGGGCTCGCGCGGACGAAGGGCCAGCTCGCTGATCGACAACGGCCAGACGGCAACGCCTCACCGCGACGTGAACCCGGACGAGTTCTACAAGCACATTGCCCAAGGCCTGCCGGAACCGAGGAGGATGAAGCAGCTGCTCATGTGGTGCGGCGAGCGGGCTCTGCCGGAAAAGCCGCGGCTCGGGACACACAACCCGAGCGCCGCGCTGGGTGGTATGTGGGAGATTTGAGCTGCACTCGGAGCAAACCCGGTGGTGGGGAGAAACGCGCGTGCTGACCGGATAACCCCCTCGCAGCCCGAGCCATTCAAGACCAGATACTGAAGGACTTTGCCTCGAGACCAGACTTTTCCGACTGGTTCAGTCGCGACGACGAGGCGCCCAAGCCGACGGTGCTCAAGCCGAACCCGAGAAACACGGAGCTGGACGAGAGGCTGGCAGCGTTGGAAGCCAAGATACAGAGGTATGAAAGAAGCCTTGCCCGGACACGTCCCCATGCGCGACCGTTGTGGCCCCCAGTTTCCTTTTGTCGGCGGCGCTGTCGCTAAGGCGTGTTTTTTTTTTATTTAACTTACTTATTATTTATTTATTTATTTATTTGACCGCAGGTTGCAACAAGAAAAAGAAGCCTGGCTAGCCATACGGGAGCCCCAGCCCGACCTGCCGCCGCTCTTTGCACCCTCTGACGCCGCCGACGCCGCCGACACGACCGACACGGCCGTTGAGCTACCCGACCCGTCCCTCCTGGACCCCGACGAGGCGCGGATACGGGCCCTCCTCGCCGACGAATTGGTGCCGTTTGAGAGCCTCTGCACACAGACCGAGGAGCGGATACGTAAGATCCAAGCGTCGCTCGAGTTCGAGGTGGACCAGCTGGCGGACAACGTGCACAAGCTGGAGCAGCGGGTCCTGGCGGCGGGCGGGCAGGCCGACGCGGCGCTGGGGCTCGGCGCGGCGCGGCTGCGCGAGCGCGAGCAGAGGGACAGGACGCGCGCGGGGACGCGCGACATGCCCGTCATGGAGGTGCTGAGGAGCCTGAGCGCGATGCTGCCCGAGGGGGGCGGGGGGTGACGACTTGTCGGGGTGACGACTTGTCGGGATGACGATACGACGCGACGAGGCACGGGGGGCACGGCGGCACGGCGGCACGGCATTCTGGCATACTGGCACACTGATTTACTGTCCTTTTTTTTCTTTTTTTTTGGTTTAATGTATATACATATCTCTGGTTCGAGCAGGGGCGAAACGGAACGCGTGGCGATTGGGGTTGGTTTTCTTTTTTTTTTTTTTTTTTTCTTTTTTTCTTTTTGTCTTTTTTCTGGGGGGTTGGTTGGTTTGGATTTGGATTTGGCCGCGAGGGACGGACGGGATTGGAGCGCAGCTGAAAGGTATATGGCGTGTGCTTGTGGTCTGCGGATGAAGTAAGGATGAAGAAGGCAAACGGAGCGGCGCGAGCGACTGCCGTTGCGTCAATCAGTCCGGTGCACTGACCCGTCGCCAAGACCGTGACGATGCCATGACCATGACCACCATCCACCATCATCACCATCATCATCACCACCACCACCACCACCATCACAAGGCCGGCATAAACGCCATGCCCGCCCCGCCCCGGCGGCTCTCCACGTGCCGCCGCAGCATGTCGAGGATCCGGCTGCCCTGCCAGCGCGCCGGGACCGGCCGGTGCGCCGGCCTGACGTTGCCGACGGTCTGCGCCCACTCGCCCGCCGGGGGGTCGGGCCGCACGAGCGCGCCATCCCCGCGCGGGGGGGTGTCGCCGTCCTGCGTGGCCCAGTAGTATATGTCCCAGTCGTTTTCGTCGAGCAGCCGGTCGTACTGGGCGAGGAGGGGGCCGCGCATGTCGGGCAGGTGGGCGGCGGCAAAGGTGGAGAGGAGGAGGTCGCTTTCGAGGGTGCCGCGTTTGCGGGACTGGTCTGGAAGGGGGGGGGTGAGCGGAGGTTAGGTGAATGCGCGTGCGCGTGTGTGTGTGTGTGTGAGTGTGATGGTGGATGGGGGGGGATGCGAGGATGGCTTGGGTAGATGACTTGTAGAGGACGCCCCGGAGGCAGGCCATGTGTGGCCGTCGGGATGCCGTACGTACAGAGCAGCCGGGCTCGCTTGGTCTGGTCGTCCTCGCCGGAGCGTCGGAGGGGCGCGACGCGGAACGGCACGCCTGGGAGCTCGCCGACGCCGAGGGTTGACGAGAGGCGGCGGGGCGGCGGGCGGAGGAGGGCGCGCGCGGCGGTCGGGCGGGCAAGGGCCATGTCTGCGTGATGATGGCGATGTCGGCGTTGGGCAGACGATGTCGAGGGCAGACAAAACTGGCGTGTGGTGATTGTCGCGGTGATGTCGTGGTGATTGTTCGTGCGTGGTGACTGTCGAGGCCCGGTTTGGGCTCGTGGAGAGGGAGGCGGCTGAGCGGCAAGTGGCAGGCAGGCAGTACAGTAGCAGTACGGAGGACATACTGTACGTACATACGGTGGGGTCAGACCGACCGGCAGTGCACGGCGCCACGTGATGCTGGACAGTTTGGCACGGAGCTATGCAACAGGGCACGTCGACTTTCACCAGGGACGGCAAGGCAAAAAGAGGCGCGCAATGACGACTGCTGGCTCGCATCCTCTCTTGCTGGCATCATTATCAGTGTACAAACGCCGGCATGTACTCGTACACACCTCGCGTCCCCCTCGGCTCCCTCGGCTCCCTCCAAACCCGGCAAACACGGCAAACACGGCAAAAAACACCGGCACGTATAGTACCAACCGCCCAACGCGCAGAATCCATACACGCGGCTCCCCTAGATGAGGTGCTTGGAGCGAAAGTACGCGCGCAGATACATGACCTGCCACACCCACAGCCCAATCAGGATCCACGTGGTCGTGATGCCGAACCACTTGACGCGCGCGTTGGTGCTCTCGTTGGTGTCGCGCAGCTTCTGCTCCCGCAGGCGGAGGTAGTCCATCTCGAGCACAATCTCCTCCGTCATCTCGGCCACGCGGCGCAGGTCCGCCTCGACCGGCTTCAGCTTCTCCGTGGCCTGGATGGCGCTCCAGTCCTTGGCGTCGGCGCCGACGTCAATGTCGAGCTCGACGTGGCGCGACGCAGGGTTGGGCCGGCGCGCTTTCGCCCACAGTCCAATGGTCAGGTCAGGTCAGGTCAGGTCAGGTCATGCACGCATGCAGCAGCAGCAGCAGCAAGCGAGGACGTTGGCATCCGCGGGGATCGGGGAGGGGGGAAGCTCACCTCCCGAGAGCAGGTTCTCGAAGCAGACGTCAAAGGCGGCGTCCCCGTGCGACTGGAACGTCACGCGGGACTCGCCTACAATGTCCCGGGGGCGGCCGTACTCGTTGCCCAGCGCGTCGCGGACCTGGCGGTTGATCGTTGGTTCGCGTCAGCTTCAGCTAGATAAGAGCACCACAGGCGCAGGGGGCCAACGCACGTGCATGTTGACCGCCATGCCGTCGCCCTTGGCGCCGTCCACCTTGGCCGTCACGACGACGAGCGTGTCGGCGCCGACAAAGTTGCGGATGCAGCGCTCCTTGCGGTGGTCCTCGACGCCGGCGTGGGCTGTGAGCTCGAACTTGAGGGCGCGGGCGGCCGACGCGGCGGCGAGCAGGGTGCAGAGCAGGCGCAGCGGCGAGGCGTGCGGCAGCATGATGGGGCGATTTCGACGGGGACGACGGTCGCGTTTGGGGGCGGGGGGGGGAAAGGGGGAAATGTCTAGATGTCGCCGACGGCTCTCCCCATGCAGGCAGGCAGGCAGGCAGGCAGGCAGGCAGGCCGGGTTGGTTGCTGATGCTCGGTGCTTGGTGCTTCACTTGGTGCTTGGTTGGTTGTTGCAAGGTGTCAATCGCGAAAGGGGGGGATGCCCGGCCAGCCAGCTTCCGCACCCGGCGGGTCACGTGCCCCCCCCCCCAACGTCTGCTCGCTTCAACCTCTTCAACCTCCATCAACCTCCAGCTTCGTCGTGACCCTGCGCATCGCCATCCCCGCGACGTCAACATCCCAGCCGCTCAAAATGCCCAAGTGTGAGTATTCCCTACCCCCCCGCTCATCCGGCTTGCTGACCCTTCCCCCCCAGTCTTTTGTAAGCACCACCGCTCCCTCGCTCCCTCGCCTCCGTAGACACGGCCAGTGCTCATCGTCCAACCAGGCGACTACTGCGACGTCTACCTCACGCACGACTCCATGAGCGTGCGCAAGGCCCACAACAGCGGCAAGAACCACCTGCGCAACGTCGTCGACTACTACCAACGTATTGACGCCCCCCCCCTTGCTCCGCTGCCAGCCGTCACCCGCCACCAAGGCTGACAATACCCTCCGCAGAAATCGGCCACGAAAAGGCCCAGTCCGTCATCGACTCCATCACGTCGTCCTACGCCGCCGAGGGCCAGGCGCACGCCAACCCCATGCTGCCGCACAACCAGCCCGGCAACGCGTTTCCCCCGCCGTTCCCTTTCCCAGGTAGCCCCCGCCACACCTTTTTTGCATCGCTGCGTGATATACATGCGTATATATATATATATATATATATATATGTATATGCCTGTGCATGCGTGTATGTGTGTTACTGACTTGTTTCGCGCCAGGCGCTCCCCCTCCGTTTGCCGGCATGCCCGGCGCGCCTCCCGGCCAGTTCCCCCACGGCCTCGCGCCTCCTGCCGGCGGCCGCGGCGTACCGGGCATCCCGCCTTTCCCGCCCGGCCCCAATGGCTTGCCGATTCCGCCGCCCGGCGGGCTGCCGTTCCCCCCGCCGGGGGGGTTGCCGTTCCCTCCGCCGGGGCCTAACGGCGCGCCCCCTCCTGCGTTTGCCGGATTGCCTGGCATGCCTCCTGGTCCTGGGCAGGCCTTCCCGCATGGGTCGGTTCCTCCTCCTGGTTTCCCGGTGCCGCCGGGTGTCGGTGCCTCCGGGCCTCCGGGGCAGGATCGACGATGAGTGCATGTCGTCAGTTTGGGGGGGGGGGGGGGGGGGGGGGGGGGGGGGGGCTGGCGTGGGAAACCAAATGCACTCTGTCGATCGGGTGCCTCCGGCCCTCTGGGGCAGGATCGACGATGAGTCAACACCGTCTTGTTGCGCAGTGCATGGAACATAATGCAACCCGGGGTCGATTGTCTTTAGGCCGGTGCTCATGGCGTTAACGGTTACGGCCGGGGTGGGGAAAAGAATCACCACATACATTGCTGCATTTTTGTCTCTTTATCTTTAAATTCTTGGTCAAGTTTAGTCAGTTAGTCTCATGCAGTTAGTTTCATTCAGTCAGTCGGTCAGTCAGTCAGTCAGTCAGTCAGTCGGTCGGTCAGTCAGTCAGTCAGTCAGTCAGTCAGCCAGTCAGTCGGTAGTTTCACCATTCATCAACAGCCGTTCTCATCTGCCCGCCCCCCTTTATTCACAGCAATACGAAGCCCATTGTCCGCCTCGGTTTTTGACGCCTGCACCACGGCCAAATATGCCGTGCCACCTGCCATCATGGCCGGCAATGCAAACCCAATTTCCTCGTCTCCCCCGACCTCCCCTCTCTTGATGCTTCCCTTTGAGCCGGAACAAACGCACAGCGCCAGATCCGGCTCCGCCGTCTTGCGCAAAACGGGATGCTGGAAAATCTCGAAAATCGGTTCCAAATCTCTCGCCAAACGAAAACCACGAAAAACCCACATCGCAACGCCACGTCGAGCCCGCTCGACTTTCAAGTCCCAGCACTTGTTTTTGCTATTCTTTGCCTGTCGTAACTGTTCGCTAGAGTCGTAAAAAAAAAAAAAAAAAAAAAAAAAAAAAGGCCTTCATGTCATTGCCATTCATAAGCTCCTTCTTTTACCTTTCCCCTCCGCGCTGCTCCCAGTTCGCACTCATCCCGCCCATGTCCCGCCGTCCTGTCTGGTTGAATCCGCTCAGGGCGGCCGTCTGGCTGCACGCGTTCGAACGACTTCTTCAACGCCATCGCGAACTTGTCTAGGCCCGCTGATCATCTGGCGAAGCTCCTGTGTCCGCTTCTCCCTTCGTCTCTCGCTCCATATTCGAGTCAGGTTAGGAAGCTTTTCCATGCGGCTGCTTAGCGAAACCGACCGACGTGACTTCTCCGGGCTTCGCCGCCGCCGCAAGCCGCGCCCTCGCAGGAATCTCCTGTGTGAGTTGCCTTCCCATGCTGACCCGTGTTCCTCGCGCGCCTTCATGTAGAGAACCAGCGAGTCTGCGCTGCTCTGGCGCCGCGTGACCTTCAAATTCCCGCTGGGAGTTCGCCTGATCGTGCGTCGTTCCGGCTCGTCCATGCTCTCAATGCAACGGATGTAACTGTCCCGCGCCGGCATGATTGCAAACGTCTGCTTCATTTTTGCCCCAAGGCTCCTTTTCGGTCGCCCGGGCCGGTTGTCGTCTTTCCCACCATCGGGGCGACAAGTTGTGCAGTCGCAGTCGTTGCCGTCATCGCCTTGGTTATCACGTTGTGGCCGCCAGTGAGGATGCAGCTTGTCCCGCTCTACAGGTTCGTCATCTCCTCTTTTCGCATCAGGCTCAATCAGCTTCCGTCTCCCAAGTCCGGATACTTGGCCGTCGTTCCGTGACAGTGAAAGAGTTCTCGTCAGAAAACCCGGTTGCTTGCTAGCCGTTGGCGGGGAGCTGATGGAATGCCTCCTTCTACCGAGCGCTCTCATGACAAGGGAGGGCCTCCGGCTGGGCTTCTCAGCTACCGCGTCATAAAAGTTCCCCAGCTGGTTTGCTTTTTCTTCCGCGGGCGTAAGACCTGATGGTGTGGCAGGGGTAAAATGGAGGGCGGGAGGGTGGACGGGCGGCTCGGGGGGAGCGCGAGGGTTCCGCAATGGCGAGTCAACCTCCTCCAAGGATCCTTGTTGTTGAGGAGTCACCGCGCCGCCTTCGGGATTCGTAGTCTTGATCTGAGGCGGTGATTCATCGTGCGCTTCTGGCTGGTTCAGGTCTCTTTCTGTGGCATTTGGCGGTGCGTCAGAAAGCTTGGCGGAATGGTTGACCATGACTACCGAAGAAACTTGATGAGGGTACATGCGGACGGCTTGCGCTTCCGATACCTCTGGAGCTGTCCAATTTGTCTCGGTAGATATCACGGAAAACGGTGTGGTACGGGATGGATATTTTCTTGTTGAGCCGGCGTCATCGTAGTGATCAATACAGAGGGACTCGTGTCCAGACTCTTCATCCGGTCGAGGGGTTGGGAGAGTCTGAGCCGCAATAACCGGCGAAACTGATATTGCAGGCATTGGCACGGTAGTTTTGCTTTGCGTGGTATTTGGCGATGCGGACAGAATGTGCACCGTCTTCGGTTGCGGTTGCGGCTGCGGCTGCGGCTGCGGCTGCGGCTGCTGCTGCTGATTGCCGGATGAGCAATGTGCATCGTTTAGAGCCTTGACGCTCTCAACGGTCAGAGACCCCGTCCGCAAGGTAGTGCGGCTCGTCGGGGCGGATAAAGAAGATGAGCGAGCTGGAATGGTGGGCGGGAAATCCGCCGTGTTTTGGTCTGACCCGTCAGAGGCCCATGCCGAGCGATTCCAACGGGATTGCCTGTCAAAGGAAACTTCTTCGCCGTGGAGTGCCAAGTGATCAACAGGCGAGGGCCCGATGCTGCTCGCTTTTTTCGAGTGCCGACTCGACGCAGATCGCAACGACGGCTCTCGTGAATGCGATTTGTGCGAAGACCTCCGGTCGGGAACAACCACTACGGGAATACCTCCACTCTTCCATACCTCACGCCTGGCCCGTCCACTAGCCATGGAGCTGTTGCTCGTGCCGGACCCGCAGCTGTCGTGCCGTTGCGCATGCTCCTGATGCAACCTGGCCGATGCGGGCCGAGCTTCCGAATGCGCGTCTGCGTCTTCCAAGACGTGCGCTTGAACTGGGCTGCGATTTCGCAACTCTCTATGTTTACGCACATGTCGCAGCGTCCTTGGTCTCTGCGGCGGGCTGGGATTATCGACGAGGATGGCCCCGATCACGGTAGATGGTGCAAACAAGCCAGAGTGCCTTTGGGGCTCCGCGCTGCTCCTGGGCGCCTCGGAGCGCAAGGTTCCAGTGGTAAGCGACCGTGGCGGCGATGACTTGGGCGGCGACTTGAGAGGTGACGCGGCGCCCACTTCCTCCTTGGGAAACGTCATGCCTCGGACGGCTTTGGTCGCGTTTGTCCGAGACGTGTCCATTTCCTTGTCGAGCTCCCAACTTTTGGCCTTTGCAGACATTGTTGCCCTTGACATGACAGGATGTGGCTCGCGTCTGCCGGCGGATACCAGTCTCTGAAGATTGTCGTCCCACTCCTTCTCTACACGGCTCGGTGAATCCCATTCTCCGTCAAACTGGGCCAGCTCATTCCGCGTACGCGGGGTGTAGCTCCCGTCGACAGTCGAGGTCGGGCGGTCACGAGCTTTGCCTACAGCTTGGGGCTGCATGGTTCGGCTTCCTCTGCTGACGGGTGTCGGAAGAACGGTAGTTTGCGACGGAGATGACGAAAACAAGACGGTTTTGGCGGTCGACGTGGCCGCCTCATCTTCAGAAGATGACGGTTCCTCTCTAGCTGTCTTGAAAGACTCGGTGCGGGACTCGGTCGTGAATGCTGCCGTCAGAGCATGTCCACGATCCAGGGCCCAAGGGCGCAAAGCACGAGGGCGATTGACCGGCTGAGGCGGCGTCACGTCTGGTGTCGGAGGGCTGCGCTGATCTGGTGGTGTAGCTGGTGGTCGCTTTGCGAGAGGCTGGGGAGTCCGAATGTCATCAGCGTGGGGAGGAGAGGGACTTGATGTTTGGGCGGAATGGCTCCCGGACGATGTGCGCGAGTAGCTGGGAGGAGTCGGGGGCAGGTCTGGACCAGCACCGATCGTCTTCTGCTGATGCTTCAGAGACCTAGGGCTTGATGCTGGAGAGCCATAGGACATGGAAGCAGCGGAAGCCGATGTGTCGAAAAGGCTGGAATCTGGGGGGCCAGGCATGAATCGCGTCTCATCGGCGGGGGGTTCCTTGTGCGGACGGGGCAAAACCTTGTGCTTCTTGAACTGCCCGTGAGCATTACGGCCTGTCAGCTCTGGCGGGCTGATGAGGCCACCATGCTCAGGCAGGTTCAGTGCCATGACGCTGAGCGCCGAGGAAACGGCACGACTCAAGACTCAAGGAGAGGGAATGGATTATATCAAACGAGGCCAAGAAAGAGGCGAGAGCAAATGGGTATTATTCCGAAACGTCGACTGCCCCTAGAAGGGGATCCTGTGCATACTGGACACGGGTTCTCAGGCACGTCTTGTGCTGGTGACGCCATTCAATTGGACGGGGGGGGGGAGTAGCAAACAGGAAGTGACTCAGACTGTTGCGCCAACAGACTGGAGTTCCCTGGCCGAAGGCAAGGGGCTAGGATGGTCAAAATGAGGCGAATGGCGGGCGACTGGAGGCTAAATCAGCTCCTGACACGACTTGGCAGGGCGAGAGGCGCAAGGGGAGAAGAGGGAAGCATGTCCGAAGTACTCGGTACTCGGCACGCTGGGAGGCCCTGAATCAGGTGGTTGCTGGTGGTTGCTGGTGGTTGCTGGCAAAGGCGTGCTGTCTGGTGCTTGCTGTCAATGTGCCTCAGGCACGACGGGGTCACAGAGCCGGCGAGGATATAAAAGGAATCAAGCCAAATGCCATGGCGATGCAGCGATGCAGCGATGCGCAGGGGACCCTGGCGAAGACGTCGTGCCGGCGTGAGGGTGAGGATTGAAAACGTCGTTGGGTTTTTCTGTTGACGACTAATAGCTGCAACTCGGCGGTGGTCGATGGGTATCTGATCTGTCTGGTCTGTCTGGTCTGTCTGGTCTGTCTGGTCTTATGCAAGAGACATCAATGCCAGCGGCCAGCCCCAGAACAAGCAAGGGCTCATCAACAGCCAGCAGACGCTGGACGCAGCAGACGACTGGACGCAGCAGTGCTGTGCAGTGCGCAAGTCACGCCGCCTGCGCAAGTGCCAACCGAGTACAGGCACTTGGAAGTTGGAGGGGCAGCAGGAGAGAGGCTTGGCCAATCAATCAATGGTGGAGTGGGTGGTGGCTTCGTGAGTGGGCGGCTGGGTGACTGGGTCCAAGGCAGCCAGCCCTCAGGACTGCAAGGAAGGAAGTGCCTGTCATTGATCTCGAGTGGGCTTGACAAGGGAACTGGAAGGAGCGAGGCGCGCACGGGGAGGGGGCCGGGATGGAAACACGTAGAGCCTGACTGACCTGACCTGCCTCTGAAACAGCTCTGAAAACTAATTTTATGCTGGGCCTGGGTCTGGGTCTGGTGCGTACCTACTAGGTACCTGGCATTTGAGCTGGTGTCTCCAAGGCACATACGGTACATACGGTACATGCGGTACATGCTCGGCAGTACCAGACAGACCTCCTGGCGATGGGTCAAGTCAAGACTGGAGTCAAGAGTCGAGAGTCAAGGCGCTGCTGCATCCCGCAAGACTAACGCCACCAGCAAGGTACGGGACGGGACAGGGTTTGCCAACGGGCGCATGACCTCAACACTTAGTGCTGGCTGCCACGATACGATGGAAGCCAGGTGGAAGCAGATGCCAAAAACGCCAGCCAGGCTGG
Organism: Ustilaginoidea virens; assembly: GCF_000687475.1. Classification (NCBI taxonomy): domain Eukaryota; kingdom Fungi; phylum Ascomycota; class Sordariomycetes; order Hypocreales; family Clavicipitaceae; genus Ustilaginoidea; species Ustilaginoidea virens. The sequence continues at coordinate 1,499,334 of NC_057321.1, forward strand.
AGGATCGTGAAGCCCGGGCTTCTCTTGACATGCTGCCCTGCCCACCCACCCCTTACCACCCAAAAAAAAAGGAATTTTTTTTTTTTTATTTTTTTTTTTTTTTATTTTTTTTTTTAGCTCCTCCGCCTTTTTACTTGGATGTGTGATGTGTGTTCACCAACAATGACTCCTGCGTTGTAGCGTTGCGCCGAAGCGCGCTACGGAGAAAAAAGCCCACAAATCATCGACTTCTTGGTCCTTAATCCCTGCAGCCAGACCTGCAGCGACAAAATTCATCGCTATCGCTGGTGACGGTGAGGAAGGCTCGCTATTACACTTGGCAGCGTTGAAATTGCCTGCTCTCGCCACCTTTTTCACCCCTTGCCTATTTGCTGTTTTTCTCTTTTCCTCCTTTGGCCCATTTTTTCGTCTTCTTTTTTTCCTTTTTTCCTTTTTTTTTTCTTTTTCCCCGGCGTCACCGTCGGCCTTTGGTCCACGTTTCGGTCAGCAGCAAGAGGTCAAGCATGCAGCCAGCATCGCCCACTGCATGGTGCAGCTGGAGTCTGCAGACCAAAAGACAAGACATTCCTCGCCATTCGGGCTGCAGCATGCTGGCGACACGAAAGACTGCCGACTTGCAGACTCGCATGCTGTTGATTAGCATCGGTGAGGCCCTCACGTTTCCTGCTCGCAACCACCACCATGGCAGGTAGACGCTTCCCTGATGTAGCTGCACTGTGCAGTCTTTTGTTGTTGCAGCGTCCGATTCGTAGACTTGGCGCGCTGCGCATGACGAAACAAAACGGATCATGTTTACTTCAACCAGACTGCTTGCCAGGTGCCTCCTAATGGATGAGCCTTCCGAGTCCCGGCTCCCGACTGTCCATCCACCTGGCCTACCCGCTCGATGCCAGCGACATGCATGCAGCTCACCTTTTGGCAGTCCTCGGCCATGTCGACGAGGATTCTGTCGTGTCGTGTCCCCTCGTGCCACCCAGCCTTGGCCATGATGCGATCCAACTCCTCCCCCCCCCTCTTCCCCTCCTTCTCCTTGGACTCTTTGGCGCTCGTCTCTCGTCGTGTCGTCGCCCACCCATACCATCCTTTTTGTTCCCATCCCTTTGGTTTCCCCTCCTTCCTACACGTCTACCAGTCACGTTGCCAGAACGGCACGAGCCTCTTCCCACCCTCCATCTCAGAAATGCTGCTAGATTGACCGAGCTAGGGCCCTTTGAAGTTATTGCCGGCCACTTGTGCCATGCAGCAGCCATGCAGCAGCCAGAGCGCGGATTTGCGCCGCAGCCATGTTTTGAAAATTTTCATGAATTTCCGCCATCAAACCACCCCCATTTGCCCGTCAGCGTCGAGGACTAGCCCTTTCTGAGCAGAAAGGATGTCATGGGTGTCATGGGACCGTCCACCGCCACAAGCTTGCGTGCGTGTGCCCGGGCGAGCGCATCCTGTTGAAGGGCAAACTCGCATCCTCTCGAGACGCAACCCTTGGGCATGTGCATTGCTTTTTTGTTTCTGGCGAGGCCTCGTAACTCAAAAAGGCGCAACAACTGCGGCCAACGCTGCTCTGCATTGAAGATGGGACGCATGTCCATCACTACGCCCCCGCTAGCAGGCTTGGGTTCTAATCTTCGCACCTCTTGACTTTTGAATGGAATGAGCTGCCACGATATAGGTGCTCAGTGAAAAAAAAAAAAATTTTTTTTTTTTTCGTTTAGTGACGTCGAGGTGATTAACGACATCTTGCAGGACTCGACGTGTCTCGCACGGTTGTGAGTCGCGAGCAAGGGAAGAAGCCTGTTGCTTGTATCCGTTCTCGCGCTGTCATGGCAAAATACGGGCTTGGCCAGAGGAGAGCCCAGACCTGGCCTGCATCTGTGTCGGGATGAAAACGTGGGAGACGTTGTCGTCTCTTCTCGAGTCTTGGGAGAGCCGTGTATTTTACGCACATGACAAGCAATGGGGATCTGGGGAACGGCTACGCGTTGCGGGCGGCGATGATTACGCACTGCGCAAAATCGCGCACTAGCGACAAGCAAGCAAACATCCAGGGAGCGCAAGGATATACGTTCGCTCACCGTCTAGGCTAAACTACATCATCTGCAAAGCAGACGCAGAGCTCCAGCAGTGAGCGTGAGTGAGCAGGCTCGGACGGGTAACCCCAAGCTGGATCCCAAGCCAAGGCCGACGGCGTTGAAAGTGAGGCAAGGACCCTGCTTGGGCTGGCTGATCAGAGTCGGCTGATCCCAGTTCACGATGCATTTGTCAACTCTTACCTGCCCTCTGGCTCGTCCGAATCCCCTGGCAAATACGTCGCCTGGGCGATGGCCATTGTCTTGGGCAAGATGTATATGGTAGTTTGGGCGGATCCCGTCTTCTCCCATCGGTCGGGCACAAGACACGCTGCTTGAAACCGTTCCCGTTGTCTCTCCGAGAAGAATAAATAAAGCCAGGCCAGGGAAAAGTCTCGATGCATCCAGGGGAAGATGTTGCCGGGGATATCGGTGGATTCGTACGTAAGAACGGAAATATCCGGCTATAATGTGGCACATATAACCGAGGGAACAAGTAGCTCCTTGGAAGTTAGGGCTACCCCTATTCCTACTATCAATAGCTGGTGCAGCGAGTATCGGTCAGCCGGTGCTTGTTAATTATCATTCAATAGTACCGCATCTTCTGCACGCTTCCTGACAGAAGATGATGTACCGCCACAGAAGGAAATGATGACATTATCGTTATCCCTGTGGATACGAAAAGTATGGCAGGTTCCGAATGCAGAGGAGGCAAAAGAACGCATCTAAAACACGACGGCCTTTTCGATGCCCGGTGTCGTGATGCGAGCCAAAGCTTTGTGTCACGTCGTGTCCCTGGCTGACAGGCGGTGACGATTCTGATTTACATCCCACTGCGGTGTGCCAGTAACGCAACCTCGTCTGCGCATGAGGTGCAAATGTCTCGCTCCTCTTTGCTCTGCGTTTGAGCATGGGTGCCGACTCTCAGCAGCACATGATGGGAGCAGAGTTCCTCACCGTATCCGAGACGGGACGCCTCAATCGTGTCGACGGACAGTTACGCCAGCCGTTGGCGCGGCGGCGCGGGAAAACAGAAGTAGCATAGCCTTGTCGGGCGTGTTGCAGTCTGGGGGATACAGGCATGGCGGGCCCCATCGTGTGGTGAAACAGCCGCAGCGCACCGGGACGAATGGTCAGAATACGACGCAGGTTAGGTTGGTTGAGCAAGACGGGATGGATGACGGCCCGGGCGGGAGTCGGCCCTGGATGCTCCAGCTCCCCGACCCGGCCGGCTTGTCACCGTCACGTCACATGGCCGCGCGATGGGTTCACTACCAGCCGCCCTGGGGCGCAGCGAGCACGAGACCCAGACGGTGCTGGGCGCGAATCTGTCGAGGTCGGTGCTGAGCAAGGTCGTGGAAACGGCCGGCTATCACTTTGGGCGCATGGCATGGCGTGGCATGGTCCTGGGACTGGCGAGCCGATTTCCAATGCTGGCGGCGGAAGGGGCAGCGTGTGGCACCGACGCGCACGCGCAGCTTTTATGGCTGTGGACTCTGCGAGAATGAGAATGAGAATGAGAATGTTTTGGCGTCGAAAACCAAAAGAGTTCAAAAGGCCTTTTGCAAACGAGGTTCCGAGAGCAAAAATGAAAAATTCGACGTCAAATTGCTGCCTTCCCCGAGCCTCGCAATCGCGTGATTTTCGCCAGGGCAGGCCATCACCTGACCAGCCGTGCGTGGTTGGATCAGCTTGCTTTTGCCGTACATAAATGCCAATAGCAGCGAGGTGCCTGGACACGCCCATTCTCCTCCGCGATTCGCGATGTTGGCTCAGCCGGCTTTCCCATGACATCCTTCGCATAATCGTGGCTTGGTTGCGAAACATCAGTATAGCTTTGACGTTGGAAATCCGGCACGCCGTGCTGGACCTGGTGCTGCGGACTCGCTCGTATTCGGTCAGGCGTACGCCGCACGCACGCACGCACGAATGTCCAGACCCGGACGCCAGACTGCCACCGACGGAACGACGAAGCAAGCAGCGACCTGCCCGAAAAAGAACAGCAGCCGCGTGGCAATGCCAGCTGATGGACGCGGCGGGAAATTCCATCCCATTGACCGGTTCCCGGGCCTGGGGAGGGACCCTGGAGGCGAACCTTTCTGGCAGGGTCAAACTTGGGCTCTGCTTTTGCCAAGGCGCGGCGTGGGAGCATCTGGCTGATATTCACGCCAGGTGACGCAAAGCAGGCGAGCCTTGAGAGTGCCGATCACGAGGCGATAGATCAGGAACCGCCCCCTTGCGTGCCACCATCCGGGGACATCACGGCCGGAGGAGCAGCCGCCTGATGGCTCTTGGCCGTCGCCGATTCCACATGCGGTTCGATTTTCCAGCTCTTCTGTTTCCGGGTCCAGCCAACGTGCGTCTCCTTTTCCCGCCGTTCGCCGTCCAATGGCCAGTCACCTGGACGCAGAGACCATCATGATCTTAACCCACCGTTTCTTGCGAGACGCTCGTTTCTGCAGAGTGACATGACGACGGCCGACGGCCGACGGCCTTTGTTCGTTTATAAGCGCATCTACCCGTCCCGCACGACCCGGTGTCATGTCCCCGTCATCCCTTTTGCGTAGGTATGGATCGTCCCGACCTTGAACCTGTATAGTGTATATAACTCTCGTCCTAACTGCTCACGCAATTTCTCGCGCCGTCTCGCGCAGGGAAACATCCTGCTCGACGACACAAACCCCCCCTTTTTCCTTGGCACCCAGCAGCGCTGCGTGCACGACTCGGATCTCCGCCATGAAGCCTGCCGCCGCCGCCACCGTGGCCTTGTTCTCGGCCGTCGTTTCTGCGACTCCTGGCGGCCTCCCCGCCGGGGCCCTCGTCAACTGTGCCAGGGCCCACGCAAACTATTGCTGGGCGCCCGACGTCATCCTGCGATGCGACGGCAATGCCGTAGGCACCCGATTCATGTGCGAGAGCGGCTCCGGCTCCGGCTCCGGCTCCGCGTGTCGAGAGTCTTCGAAGCTGGCTGGCGATGCTGTTTGCTGCAACGATGTAAGCCCGAGTCTCCTGGCGGCCTGAGAGGTTTTCATCTCGTCGCAGCGCATGGCAGGTGGCTTTGTTCTGACTCGACCGAATCCCAGGGTGGTCTCTCTACCACGGCCCAAAGCATCGCGGCCCCGACTGGCAGCTCGAGCGGGCCCCGGGGAAGCAGCAGCACCGGCGGGGAGAGTACGTCGCCGTCCGGGTCGTCTCCCACGGAGACGGGTGTCATGAGCATTCCTGAAGGGAGCATTCGCGGAACGGCCACTGGCACAGCTCCCGACGCTCCACGGGTCTCGAGCATCCCCGACAGCGCCGGCCCGGGAACGGCGTCCGGGCCTGGTACGGTCGGCAGTGCCAGCAGACTGACCGACGCGATCGGCAGCTCGGCCTGGCTGTCTGCCGCATCTGACGGCTGCCCTGCACTTGTGGCTACCACGCCAACAGCGACTGGTGGTAGCACGCCCAGCACCGCCGCGGTGCAGACCACGCATTTGCAAACCGCCGCTTTGCCCACCACCGCTTTGCCCACCACCGCTTTGCCCACCACCGGAGTATCCCTGGCTCCCGCTGCCGCCGCCCATGCAAACGCCGCCGCTGGCCTACTCGCCGCCGCCGGACTGCTTGCCGCCGCTCTCCTCTAAAAAGCCATGGCCGTGGCCCCCCACCCACTCTGTCCCCGTCGCGGAAGACGCGCGTGGACAGGAGAGGCGGCCCTTCCGCGGGGTAGAGTCGCTCCTTCCCAAGATGATGTTGCAGTGTAATCAGCCGGGGCACAATTCGAGGAAGCACTTTAGCCGCGGTGCTTTGTTGCGAAGTTGGTGGCGATGATGCTCATCCATCATGGGGCAGATACCACCAAACGCCGGGGCCTTTGCCGCGAGCTCCAACGAGCCCGACATGCCCTGTGCTGGGAAGCTGAAGCCGCCGAGGGAGAGGGCAAGTACCGCGATGGAATGTTTGACTAGATGTTTTAATAAGCATTTGTTGCACGGCCAAGATGATGGCTCCTTCGTTCCACCGCCGCGGCTGCGGTGAGAAACGAAACGTTTGTCGTCCAGCCCGAGACTGCACCGCCGTGACGTAGCCGCTGGTTTGTCGTCTGCTCTCACTCGCCGCAGCTGCTGACCCTGAGCCAACATGGCCTTGCTGGACTTGGCTGCGGTCACGCCCATCCGCTGCGGAGAGCCTTTGACTGACGCTGGTCAGCCCTCCTTCTATGCGTGTTTGCAGCTTGTGATGCCCGTGGCGACTAGAGTGACTATGTACCAGCCATCTACGTGAAGCCAGTGACGTCATCCTCCACGGCAACAGGCGTCCTCGCCATCGCCATCAGCCGGCTCGCAAGCCATCTCCCTCGTCTTCCGGCTCTCCTCTCTCCTGCCACCCTTCCTGCCGCACCTCGTGGCAACCCCCCGCCCCCCCCCCCGCCCCGTCTGCCGAGCCAACTGCGGCCCAACGCCGTCGAAGCGGGCACGTCCCTCCGGCATCGGCATAGCACTCACGTCCGGCCGTCCAAACGACGCGCGCGGCGGCCTTCGGCCAAACAAGCAGCATTTTGATTCTGGCGAGCTGGGGTCAGGGGCGGTTTTATTTTTCTTATTTTTTTTTTTGGGGTGGGCATATTTGCCTGCTGTCGTTTAGCAGATTCGGCGGGGCGGGCTGCCAAGGGCGTCTTGCCTGGGCACAGGACGGGGGATTTCTTGGCCGGCTCGATTCTCTGACCACACGTCGAGGCACGGTACGGTAGCGAGCTGTATACGAATGCTTGTTGCGGTGGTGCGCCTCGGCACGGCCCTTTGGTCCGATATGCTCAAAGTCTGGTCTGCCGTCTTGGCGTGCTGCGGACTGCGTTGAGGGCTACATCGACAGAAAAACAAGTTCCCCCCCTCCCTCCCTCCCTCCCCTTTTCCTCGAACCTGCTCCTGGCACGCAACGCGCTGCTTGGCCCTTTGGTGGCCCGCAGGATGCTCACTCCGTCGCCGAGCCCACCGCCTCTCGGCCGCCCAAAAAAAAAAAAAAAAAAAAAAAAAAAAAAAAAGGTCCGGTCCGGTCCCGTCTTGGCCCCCGGCAAGGTCAAAACTCAGTCTCCATCTTCCACCACTCCATCATGCGCTCGAGCCGCTCGGTCCTCTCGCGCGCCAGCCGCCTCCCCTCGTCCGTCTTCATCATGCCCTCCAGCCTGACCAGCTTGTCGGCGAAGTGCTCCATCGTGTGCGCCATGTCCCTGTTGCGCGCGCCGCCAAACGCAAACGCGCGGCCTATGCCCACGGCGCCGATGGCGTCGAGGCGGTCGGCGTCCTGCACGACCGCCAGCTCGGGGTGCTCGTCCACCAGCGCGGCCACGCGGGCGGGATCCCGGACCTCGCCCGAGTAGCTCACGCCGGAGCAGACGGCCTGCACGCGCGCGGCGAGCTCCTCCGGGGCGCCAAACGACGCCAGCACGTCGTGTACCAGCCGCGCCGGGTCCTGGCCCGGCTGCAGGTACTTGTTGTCGCCGACGTCGTGCAGCAGCGCGGCGAGGTGGACGACGGGCCCGGCGGCTTCGGCGCGGGGCGTCTTGGCCTGGATGTGCTGCGCGAGGCGGACGACGCGCCGGATGTGGTTGAAGTCGTGGGAGGGGTCGTAGCGGGCCATGTAGGCCTCGACGTAGGCCGTGACCTTGGGGATGAGGTCGTCGTCGATGGCGGAGGGGGGGCTCATTGTCATCGCGGCCGAGGGGACCTGGTGGTGCAGGCGCTGCAGGGGATGGTGTCGTTGGACTCGACGCGGAAATCGCCGAGGGCCGGGTTGTAGTGCGAAGCTGGGCGGTAACGCCGGCAGCAGCCAGCCGTTGTTAGGGCTACTGCCCCTGTTACCGGGGCCATGCATGTATGCAGCTCGCATTGCGTCGATGGCCTGGTGGCGGCTGCTCAGGGCGGCTGGCCTCGCCGTCATCACCGATAGCACGGCGTTTTTCCCGTGCATTCTGACGACACCTGGATAGTGAGTGGGTGGAGTGCTTGTTTGGGCGGCTCCATCCATGGGCACGCGAGGCCGCGCGGTTCTCGCAGGGCAAGTCGGTGGTTTTTGTGCAGCTGGAAATCTGATCTGTCGAGTGCTCCATGTCGTCGTTTGCTTCGAGATTCATGGGCGGCTGGCTGGGTTGGGACTTGGAGGGACGGCCAGTGCATCACGCTGACCCGTGGCGGCGTAGGCCTATCCATTGACCTGTGCAGACATGTCCATGGCATGTCAACCCGATCAAGTGAAATATCCGTCAGCAGCTGGAATAGATGCCTCGCGCTCGATTCACCTGCCCATCACCTGCCCTCACCTGCCCATCATTCGTCTGCCCCTGGGAGTCGATGCATTCGTGACAAGGCGCAAACGCTACCGGTCATTTCCTCCCGACATACGAATGAGATCAAGTTTGAACGAACCCCATACCCATAACCTTGCATATCCCGGCCAGCTCAGACCTTGCGGCACCAAAAGTGTGAGGGGGGCCGCACCAAGAGCGGTCGTTGAATCGCCACCATCCCGGTCCGCTGGGCCCGGCTCAATGGCCGGGATAACTTGCTGATGGCGGTCGTCGCACGGGGTTGCGCCCACTAACAGACACCTGGGGCCATCTGGGCTGGTGACTGGAGAAAGGTGGGGCGTGCTGGCAAGCGACAGAACGAAAACACGGCCCGTCGTCTCAAGGTGCTGTCAGAATGCAGGAGGTGGCACTGGGTTAATCTGCAGGGCTTCCGGTCCTCCGTGAGTCCGTAGGTCCGTAGTTGACATACGTGGCGACGGGATTCCGCTGTAGCCTTTGGGTGCGACGTGCGTCCACGGAACGCTGCGAGCACGTCCGTCCAGGCTAGGTACCCAAGGGTAGGCGAAGCTGAAGCTGTTCGGTACATCAAGTACAATGGTCTGGTGTCCTTTCAACTCCAGCTTTTGTATCTTTTTGTATCGACTCCGGGGTAATTCATAGCCAACAACACTAATCCATACGATAATTCCAACGTTGCCTCAAGCTCCCTCCTGGGTCCTGGGGTGGGGATGGGGAGGGTCAGGCGCGTTACAGTTGACATGTACTGTACGGTCTGTACGTCTGTACGTCTGTACCTAACCGAACCTAAGCTTGGTAGGCGATGCCATGGCCAAATTAGTTGACAGCATGTGATCGCCCCAGGCTGCGCACCCGACGAATTAGCGCCGGGGTCTGGTCTGGTCCGAGTGAGGAAGGCATCTCTGGTCATCTCCTGGGGCCCCCTTCATTGGTCGAAACGCCGAACGAGCTAGCTGGTTGACTAAAAGCCGAACCTTCCCAAAAGGTCTACGGTCTACATACCTACCTACCTACCTACCTAGGTATGTAGGTAGTTATTGACTTGTAATAAACGCAGCCCACCAGACGTCCCTCATCTTGCTTGCCTGCCGACTTCTCTTCCGTTTGATCCCCGGCTCTCGACAACATTCGCGCTTCTGATCGACTGTGCCGACAGTCTCATCTCGAAACCAGACCAACCTTGCTAGCAGGTACTAGAGGTAGCTGTGCTTGGATCGACTGCTTGCTCCTGACGACGACGCCACCATGCCTGGCAGCTCACGCCTGCCAGCCAGCCTCCTCGGCAGCTTGGACAAAGTCAAGCGTCGAGGGCCTGCCCCTCCTATTTCGAGCCTCCTTACTGTTGACTTGTGCGTATCTTGTTCCATTGGCAACACAACCTCCTCCTCAACATGGCCCACGTGTACTACTTTCGCTGTCCCGCAAGGACACGTCGAACCTGATGCTGGGCGCAATTGCTGTTGTGGTCTGGGCTCTGTGCAGTTCGACGAGAGCCAAAGTGTATTGGAACCAATCTCGCCTATACATGCCTCACAGCCCTGCACATCATCAGAGTACAAGCGCCGCCGCGCACGTGGGGGTGGAGGGTCAGCACAGCTAATGTTCTTATCCAACGCCTAGGCTGCGCAACATCGTCTTCTGTTACTTTGTTCTTCGGTGGACGCGGCGAGCCTTCTGGAAACTAAAGGGTCGCGGTCCCCTCGGCTCCGTCCTCGAGCTGTACCATGTCATTCAACGCACTCTGTACGGATACTTTCTTCGCGCCCCTGGCGTGCGCGGCAAGGTCCGCAAGCAGGTCGACGAGAACATCGCGCAAATGTCGTCCAAACTCGTTCCACCGACTGATACCCGGCATCTGATGCTCCCCAAGGAAGGTATGGCAATGGACGCTGTGCGTGCCGAACTCGAAAAGCTGGCCAACCTCGATCATACGAGGTGGGAGGACGGCTATGTCTCCGGTGCAGTTTATCATGGCGAGCATGACCTCCTGAGTCTCCAAACAGAGGCTTTCGGCAAGTTCACCGTCGCCAACCCCATTCACCCGGATGTCTTTCCCGGCGTGCGCAAGATGGAGGCCGAGATAGTCAGCATGGTGCTCAACTTGTTCCACGGCCCTCCTGGGGCAGCTGGCGTTACGACTGCCGGTGGCACGGAGAGTATTCTCATGGCCTGCTTGAGCGCACGCCAAAAGGCCCATGTCGAGCGTGGAGTGACCGAACCAGAAATGTGAGTTCCCCCTCCTCCGGAAACACTGGATGCAAAAGTGATACGAGCGCCCCCCCCCGGGTCCCCCCGGGTCCCCTCATACATGTTGCAGTCCCCTCTTCGACCTGGGTTATTGATCTGCCGTGCGACAGGATTCTTCCTTCTACCGCTCACACGGCCTTTCGCAAAGCCGGCGATTACTTCAAAATCAAGATTCACTTGGTAGATTGCCCTTCCCCTAGCTATCAAGTGGACTTGCGTTCCGTGCTCCGTCTCATCAACGCCAATACAATACTGCTTGTCGGATCTGCCCCCAACTTCCCTCACGGAATCATGGACGACATCTCCGCTCTTTCAAGGCTGGCAATCCGCAAGAAGCTGCCACTCCATGTCGACTGCTGCCTGGGCTCTTTCCTCGTCCCGTGCCTCGAGAAAGCCGGCTTCGACTCGGAGCTTTTCGACTTTCGTCTCAAGGGCGTCACGAGCATCAGTTGCGACACGCACAAGTACGGTTTTGCTCCCAAGGGAAACTCGACAGTGTTGTACCGAACTGCCGAGCTGCGGCAGTACCAGTACTACGTCTGCCCTGATTGGTCCGGAGGTGTTTATGCCTCTCCCGGCCTGGCTGGCTCACGTCCTGGTGCCTTGATTGCCGGCTGCTGGGCAAGCTTGATGACGGTTGGCGAGGCGGGATACGTCGACGCCTGCGTCAAGATTGTCGGCGCTGCCAAGAAGATTGCGGAAGCTGTTCAAACCTCGGGAACCCTGAGCGGGGAGCTGGAGATTCTGGGCAAGCCTCTTGTCTCGGTCGTCGCCTTCAGCGCCCGAAACCTGGACATTTACGACGTCGCAGATGCCATGTCGACCAAGGGATGGCACCTCAACGCACTGCAAAACCCTCCGGCCATCCACGTAGCCGTCACCTTGCCCATCTCCAAGGTCTGGCAACGGCTGGTGAGCGACTTGGAGACTGTTGTCGAGGAGGAGAAGGAGAAGGAGAGAGCGCGCCTGGTGGAAGGCAAGGGGGCCAAGGGCAAGGCCATGGGTGACTCGGCCGCTCTATATGGGGTGGCGGGCTCGCTGCCAAACAAGAGTGTGGTCGTCGACTTGGCAAATGGATTCTTGGATATTCTGTACAAGGCATAGAAAAGGGGGGGCGGCGTCTGTTGGCATGTTTCAGTTTACAGCGGTTTCTTGTATTATTTCTTACTTTATTCATATACATTTCCTGACAAAAAAAAATACAACAGACACTATAATAAAAAAGGAAAAAAAAATAACCTGAGGGTATTGCGAGCGCTTGCTAGCATGCATGGTGGAAGCTGGTTCAAGGAGCGAGGTTATCGCCGTCGGAGAGGTGTAGTTGTTGAAAAAAAGATGAGTAGCTGAGTTTCGCGGCATTCGACGGGCAAAGGCGTCCTCTGCCGCAAACTTGCACCAACAAGGGTTCCCGCGCGCCTCGATTCCAGACGGGACAATGAGGTTTTTGCCAGCTATTGACGCGTTCCAAAACGCAATGGGGAGGAGCTTGGCGACCGCCTCACTTTGTAGGCCCAGGGGGATTAAACCGAGGGTGCGAGAGCTCAGGGGGGGGCCGACCCGACCAGGAAATTGTGTTGGTGTTTGAGGATTTGTTGCAAAGTTTGCGGGGCTGGAAAGAAGACTGAGGCGAGGCGTACGTGCATACGACATGATGGTATGCCACCAAGAAAGCGGCCGTCGAGGAGAGCATGAATGAGTGATGTGCGGGTTCGGCAACGAGTGAAACATCCCGGAGGCGCAAGCGTGGGTGTAATATGTAGCCATGTTGTTGCGGTGATGCCCAAGGGTTCTCGCGTTTCAACGTACGTGCAAAAGCCGACATGAGACGGGACGAGAAGCTAGACTTGGACAGGCGCCAAGATGAAGCACGTACGAGCTGTGCATGCGCACCTGGGGGAATGGATTCGCACCCTCTTTTCGGTCACATTTATCCACGTTGCGCTGCAGGAATAGGTTTTCGCCCGGGATGGGTACATATGTCGAGGCACAGCCGCACTCCTGATGGAGAAGGCCAACGCGACGACAAGGTCGGAGGGCTTCACCGCCGTCATGTAGCCTGCGTTTCTTGGCGTTTCGAATGGCTTGCACTTGCATGTCTGCCTGCGTGTGAAATCTGTGTCGAGGCGATACCACTAGATGGCGTCGCTATGGCAGAGAGAGAGAGAGATTTGATCGATCCAGGCTCCCGTCCAGCGCCAGCTTATCACATGAATTCCCCATGTCGCTCCTGTGCTGTCTGAACACGAGAATATATTACTCGGTTTCCCGCGGTTTCCCGGTTGAAAGATGGGGTGCGGCAAATCCCAGAAAGACGTACTACTTGGCGTTATGTTGTGTTGTAGAACTTGGGGGAATGGGTGCAACAGCAAAATATCCGTGGTAATTTTGCCGGCGTTTCGCTTTGGATGAATGGCACGGCACGTCTTGCATGGATGCGAGGATGCCTGGTGGCTCTGGAGAATCTCTGGCGACGGCGGGCGAGGGCTCGGCCGGGGCGAGACGGCATCGTCATCAGTCAGTAAAAGGTGGCCGTGTGGTAGATGGAGCCGGGCTTTATTAGTTACCAGACTGTGGTGAAATGTGTCGTGAATCGTGGTTCGTGAGTCGTGAGTCGTGAGTCGTGAATCGTGATTCTGGGGAAGGAGCCAGCAAGTGGTGGCAGGGGAACCTGCAAATGCAAGTGCAACCACCACTGCCACTGCCATCCAGACACCTCTGATCCTCCTTCAATTTCAGCCCTTCTCCCCCGCCCTTGTTCCCCCAGGAGCCGAGACGCATTATCATCAACGTCAGCCAGCACCACCAGCATGGCCGTCTGCCTTTCTCGTCTTTCTTGTTCGTGCGGGTGTGGAAGGTGGAAGGCGACTGCAGTCACATCTTGGCTGCTGTGCGAGAGCGTCACACGCCTTGGGGGATGAGGCTTCCTTCCCTTGGCGCGTTTCCGAGGCAATATCGCCGTTGCGTATGTCTTTGTACGAACGCGGTGAGCGAGTTGTGATGCGCATGAGTGGGGGAAAGAAATGAGGTAAAGTACGTGCTCATCAATGGGTTGGTTGTAAATGGAGATATAAACCGGCTGGTTTCCCCTCCCATCGACCTCTTTTATATTCTGCCTTTAACTTCATCTCTGTCGCATCATCATGGTCTGTATGGCTGATATTCGTCGACACAGTCCATGCTTCTCCCCGTAAAGAAGACTATAGTTGAATCACGCCGTCCTTCCTTTGCATGGCAAAGCCATGACGATGCAGCAACTTGGAGATTCCAGTTCTGGTTTTGGCCTGGGCGGGCTTCCCAGCTTTAAAGCTGGCTTAGGACTGCATCTTCCCCTCGACGCAGATGTGTCCCATGCTTCCTCGCAAATCACAACTCAAGGGGGACAGTCTGGTGCATCGACCAAGGACAGCAAGCCGGACCGAAGTGCTTCCTCAACCCCGTCGCCTCGAACCATACCAAAGAAGCGCTTCCAGGCTACAGTCGAGGAAGGCAACCCATCATCAGACGACGACTGCAGAACCCGTCTTGCAGCCTCCCCCGCGGACAAGAAATCTACTCCTGAATCGTCGTACCCTTGCTCACCTTTTACTCCTTACATACCCACCGGCCCTCTTACACCACCTCGTTCTAGGGAGTCTAGTCCCAAGCAAAGGCCAACTGTACACTTTTCCGCCAGGCACCCTGTTTTTCTTCATCACCGAACGAATGGCTCTCCTTTGCAGCATGACAATGCTCAGGAAAGGCGAGCCGCGGTAAATGATGCTGAGGGAAATACCGCCCCTTTGCTGTCCGTGGTAGATAAGCAATGGGGAATATTGTTCACAGAGCATGGACAGCCATCGACGAGGTTTGGCCAAGTTCTTCGAGAAATAGCAAACTACGTGGTATGGTTCAAGCTACTCTTCCATACTGAAATTGGGACTCCTCTAATGAGGAGAAATAGATTCGAGAATACGAACCATGCCATTCGATGGTCATCCCACCACATAAACTGCTTACATTTTACAAAAAATACAAGCTTGATGACGAACATTTTCCCTTTCAAGGTTCGTCCTCAGTTCCAGTCCCCCTTTTCTCCTTTGACCTCCTCTTCCTCTTCCTCCTTCTTTTTCATTTGGCAACTCATGTTCAGTGTTGGTCAGAAATCTTTACCTTTCCGTCTCGCCACGATTTTCGCAAACTCGAACTACTCTACCAAGACCTCTCATGCGAATACCACCTGATCCAGGACCAGGAACAGGACCACGACCGCACGAGACCACACGTCCCTGCTCTCACCCCTTCTGGCTTCCAAACTTGGTTCACGGCCTTTACCCAAGCTTCACCCGCCCTTGAAGCCCGCCGTCTCTCACAGATCATTCCACAAGTCCCTCTCGAGGCGGACTCTCCCCCAAACACCAAATCCGAGCGCCTACCCAGACAATTCTCTCGACACCTCCTGCCTGCACATAGGAACAATGGCGTGTACAGAAGGGTAGTGGACGCCCTAGAAGACTGGAGCAGACGCATGAGAAGTGCAACATCCGAGCCACCCTCTCCTTCATCATTGGGCTCTCTGTTATACGGAGCTCTAGTCGATGGTGTATCCTCAGTTTACTCTGCGTCCCAGTCAAGGGGCTCCAGCGCAAAAGCCCCTCGGGCCGCCAGGGATACGTCCTACGACAAGTCCTACGATTCGGATGAATACAACCAGCGCCACAGCACGGCTAGGCAAGGCCAGCCAGTCATCATATCTCCCGCCTATCAGGCGAGACATTGGCCACCCGCACAACAGGCAGAGGCCCGTTATTCGCTCGGGAATAGCCATCTCCAACGAGTTGACTCGCGCTCATGTCACCCCGGCTCGGGTACTGAACGCGGCAGTGGCATTTTACGCCAACACCATGCTAGGGATAGCTCGCCGCAAAGGACAAGGAATGCCTCTAGCGGGATGTCGAGAAATGAGACTATATCCGCAACAGGCAGGCGTCGTGATAAGAGTCCCAAGGCAAAGAGGGCAGAGTCCAAGGACAGGATGCACGGCAAGGGGAGATACAGAAGGCGCGAATCTCCAGGGCATCTTCACAGGCCAATCGAGGGCAAGGATGCCACTGCGTTGGCTTCTGTAGCTCCATCTGGCCCGGGCATAGCCACCGATCAATTGCCGGCCAGGGCGGACAGCTACCGATTCTTCCAGGGGAGAGTGCCAGGGCCCATGTATGACGAGTTTTTGAAGCAGAGGGGCAGAGTGCATGGATATTCGAGGGATGGGGGGGAAATGGGTGGCGAATGTAGGCAAAGTTTCAACCAATGCTCACGTAGATGACTTATTGAAGTCCAGGTAGCAGGGTGAAGGCGGTGGAGGAGAATGAGCTTTACATGCGGCATTCTCTACGCAGGTTGTCGTCTATTTAGGTACATGAAGAAAAAATCAACGTAAAACGTCTCTTCCAGTGCAATGCATGGTATCTTTGGCTTCCCTCCTCGGTAAAGTCAGCTCCTCCCCTTTGAAAACAGTAGAAGAAAAAAACAATGTCTGCGCCAAGGCAAGGCAGTCATGACTAAAGATCATGATGCAAGATGTAGAAAAAAGGGTCGCACGCCAAGAACAGCAATCAACCAAGCTAAAGGGCATGCATCATATCTTTCTTTCCTCGGATCCATAAAAGGACAACAAAGAAAAAAAAAAGAAAGGTCCAGTCGTAGGTTGTCGTGAATTCATACAAAAGCGCTCTGTGCTCGCCAAAAATAATAAAATAAAGAACCACTACTCGTACTCTCGTCGACTCATAATGTAAATCGTAAGAAAGGCGGAAGAAAAAAAAAAAAAAAAAAGAACAGAGAGAGGGGGAAACGGGCGGGGGGGGAGGGTGCCAGTTTTTACTACCGCGTGGGAGAGTCGAACCCCATGACGCTGGCGATGTTTGCGCGGTGGGCTCGCTTGCGCTTGAGGGCCTGGTAGTCGGACTTGAAGGTTGCGATGCATCGCTGGAGGTCCTTGTCGGGATGGGGCGGCATTTGTATCTCGACGGCTTTGAGACATATGCGGAGGTGCTGGATCTCGTCGTCGTTTTCTTGCAGCTCGTGCTCCCTGGTGTTTTGTTAGCGCGACGGCATGCCCCCGGTGGGGGGGGGGGGGGGGGGTAGGGTGTAGTACAGATAAGAGATGCGGTTCTGCAGAAAGATGATGCGTTGGGCGGCGCGTTCGGCGCGCTCGATGAGGAGGCCTTGGATATGCTGCGTGGCACGGTTAGACGGGTGTTTTATTGCCGGATGGACGGTCTTGGTGTTGATTGGGGGGTGGTGGCGTACTTGGGATTCTTCCTGCCGAGCCTTGAGGTTGGTCACGACGGCGGACAGTTCATCGTTGAGCTTGGCCATCTCGGCAATGACCTTGCTTGCTTGCGAGGCCGTCATTCCTCTCTTGGGGGGCGGCTCATCCTCCTCCAGGTCCTTCTCGGCCTGACGTTCCCTAAGCAGCGACGCCGAGAGGTCGGAAAACTGCGACTTGTACAAGGACGAGGCCGGCGATGCCAGGGCCGACCCCGCGTCGCTGCGGACCGGGCTCCGGACCCCCGGCGGATAGGGCAGGCTCCTGGGCCCGAGGCCGAGGCAGAGCCCGAAGTCCGGCGCGTCCCCGTGGGCGGTCGGGCTGCTGCCCACCGCCCTCTCGAGCCGCTCGAGCTGGTTGCCCAGCACCAAATCGTCGACGTGTTCGGAGCCGTCGTACGTCAGCCGCCGAGCCAGCCGGCTGAGACGCCTGGCTAGGTCGTGCCTCGCCGCGCGCGTCGTCACGGCATCGACGCCCTTGGGGGGCGTTGTGTGCGACAGCTCCCGCCGCAGCGGGCTGATGCTGAATCCCGCGTTCGAGTAGGCCAGGCTGGAGGCGACGCTCGGGCTGGCGAAGCGCGCGGGCGTGTGGACCGCTCCGTCGGCCAGGTCCCCCCTGTCGCTGGCCGGTCCGCCGGGCGAAGGGGGCGAGGCGGCGTGGCTGTCAACGTCGTTTCGGCTGCAGCAGCGGCTGCAGAGCCCGTGGTCGCTGCTGCCGCCGCTCGTGGTGGCTCGGCGATCCGGCGCCGGGCTGCTTCTCTGGCTCTTGTGCGGCGCCGCGCCGCCGAGCTGGGGGGGTTCTCGCTGCTCGGCGTGTCCCATGGCTCGCGGGTCGCGGATGGCGGGATGCGGTTCACGGACCCGGGAACGTCTTTGCTTTTGTTTTGTTTTGGTTTGTCCCTGCACACGGCCGTTTTGATGGCGCGAGGAGGAGGAGGAGGAAGAAAGAAGCAGAAGAGGAAGAAGAGGAAGAAGAAGAAGAATAGACAGGCTTCGCATTACTCGTCCCTTCGTTATCCGAACCAGCGGTCCATGGGCAGGACTACGCGGTCATTTGGGCAGAGACGGAGGGCCGCAGCATCCGAGGAATTGGTCGCGAGGAGGGAGCAGAGAGGATGTCATGAAAGCATCCCCGGTGAGGATGAGCAACGGTAAACCTATGATGCCCGTCGAAGGGGGGAGGGTGGCAGAATGAAGAGCAGGAGAAGGGGCAAAAAAAAAAAAAAAAAAAAAAAAAAAGAGAGAGAGAGAGAGAGAGAGGCCAAGTCGTCCAGCCACCTGTGACTATTATGCCCAAGGGAAGGCTCACCGACCTTCACTGCTCCAGAGTCCGGGGGCCCAGGGCCCAGGGGTCGTCGACGGCTCGTTGCAGCGGATTCGGCACTAGCGCGCGCCGCGAGGAACCCGTCAATTTCGTTTCAATCTCAGCCTGGGGTATGCACTTGGCGGATGCACTTGGCGGAGGGGGATGGAGCAACTGGCGAACGGGTTGAACCAGTGTGTTGACTTGACGCGAGCCTCTTGGGCGGCTTCCTGTTCATAGGCTGCGTATGGTAAAACTCATAGTGATGAAGCTGGAAATATTATGGCTAAAAAAAAGAAATAGGCGATTGCAGTGGCGCGGTTAGGCTTTGGAGTTTGCAGGGCCGTGATTGGCTGGCGGCAGGTCCCCCCCGTTTGGCCTCGCTCTCGCTGGCGGTTAACTTGAGCGCGTGAGCAGACTCGACTACCCTACCCTGTACAGACTACGGGACCTGGAATCAGGCAATGGGCGGCATCCAGCCTGACGGCCTCCTTGACGGCCTCCTTGACGGCCTCCTTGACGGCATAGTAGAGTCTGGTTGGTTGCCTTTGCAAGCACCGACACCACATTAGCTTCCTGCTGCGTGGCTGCATTGTTCTCCACGAAACCCCTCCCACGCAACTCCATGTTGATGCAGGCTTGTCTGCTTGTCCCCATATCCATCCGTCTCCGTGGCGGTGACAGCTTCATTTCATGCACGCAAGATAGTGCGCTACTCCGTACACTAACTACTAAATCCCAAACGCAGACAAGCCTCCGCAGAATCCAACCAGACACATCAAATTGCACGGATGTACGTACAGAGTGCCGAGTACGGAGCACGTCATCGTCGGTTCCACTCGTATTGGCGCAAGTAATTAATTCAAACCCGGGCTGCCGTTGCCGCTGGAGTCCCGTACAGTAGCATGTACCAAGGTAACCAACCAGCCACTAACAGCAAGCCAGCCGACGCAGCGTCTTGTCTGTTCCACCAGTCAGCCCCCCCCCCCCCCCCCCCCGGGTTGCTCCTTCCTGCATTCCACATTCCACGCGGCATCCTTTCCTCTGCCCCGGCAAGTGCCCATTGCCCCAGCATTTGCTTCATCATCGCTATTGCCGACTTGCCACCTGCCTGGGATCAATACAGTACATGTACCTACCTACAAGTAGTCTGGTTGATCCTCGCTCGTCCTCGGACCCTGAAAGCCCGCCATGCTTTGCGCATGACCGCCGCATCTTTCTTTCCTTCTCAACCGAGGCCTTTTCCCTCCACAGGTGTCAATCGCATAGATGCCTTTCCCATCCCCCAAGTGACCCGTCACCACCACCTCCTTCGTCGCTCCGACGCTTCCCACCAAAACCCCCCCCCCCGGGTTCCCCAGCAGACGGGCCTCGGCCTCGGCTTTGACCTGGAGCTACCGCGCGCGGGGCCCAATTGCTGGCTTTGAGTCAGACCCAGCCCCGCTGTCTTTCCGGTGTCGCGACTGATTGACAGCTTCCAAACAGTTTGCCTTTGCTTTCAATGACAACCATTTAGCGCAACACCCGTCATACCCATTCCTCAGCATTTCCCGCCGCTAATCACCTTTACCGTTCTTCTTCCCCAAGTTTTACTTCTCTGGGACGCCAAGCAGTCAACTTGACCATACCCTCGATTGCCGTTCCGCATCTTCCCCTTAACGTCTGGGTAATCCACCATGTCGTGGAAGTCGTCAGAGAGGCTGATGGACACCATCCGGCACTACGCCAAGTTCCCCGCTACGGGTGTGAGCTTGCGACAGATGGTGCAGTTTGGCGACAAGCCGTCAACAGGTATGTTCCCCCCCTCCCCCATTGAACCGGGGAAAGCAAAGGGAAAGAAAAACGCACCCATGGTTGGCATGTGACTGACATCATGACGTAGGCACTCTCTTTCGCGCCTCTCAATTCTTGGCCGAAGAGCTGCCTATTCGCCTGGCGCATCGTGTCCAAGAACTGGACGATTTGCCCGATGGACTGAACGACATGCCTTCCGTCACGAGAGTTAAAGATTGGTACGCGCAATCTTTCGAGGTATGTTCCGGCTGGCTTCACACACTACAGCCCCCGGGTCGTATAGGACATGAAATTAACCCCCCCATGTGACTCCAACAGGAAATCACCCAGCTTCCGCGGCCGAATTTGAACAAAGATGTTCGCGATCGCTTGATGAAACCCTCCAAAGGTAATGGTCGAATTATCCAACGACTGTCGGAAGCGACCCCGAATCCCTCCATCGATGAAGGCGACGCCTCCGGCTGGGGTGGGTTGCAAACATCTAGCAACGGCAACGGCAAGTCAAGGTCTTTGTCGAGAAGATACTTTGCCACCGTCGACGATACCGGTGACTGGCCCCCGGAGCTTCAGCTGTACAATCAAAGGTTTGCCCAGACTCTCCACACGATCAAGCGAAGACACGACGGCGTCGTGACAACCATGGCGCAAGGCATTTTGGAATACAAGCGCCGCCGCCAGCGCATGCAGATTGACGGCACTATCCAGTCTTTTCTCGATCGATTCTACATGTCCCGCATTGGCATTCGGATGCTTATCGGGCAGCACATTGCCCTCACAGACCAGAGCCACCATCGCGACCCGACCTATGTTGGGGTCATTTGCACAAAAACAAACGTCAAGGACCTTGCCCAAGAGGCCATCGAAAACGCCCGGTTTGTTTGCGAGGATCACTACGGCCTGTTTGAAGCCCCTCGGATCCAGTTGGTCTGCAATCCCAACCTGGACTTCATGTACGTGCCTGGCCACTTGTCGCACATGCTCTTTGAGACCCTGAAGAATTCTCTTCGCGCCGTTGTCGAAACACACGGCATGGATAAACAGGAGTTTCCCGTGACCAAGGTCATCGTGGCCGAGGGGAAGGAAGACATTACAATCAAGATCTCGGACGAGGGAGGTGGCATCCCGCGCAGTGCCATCCCTTTGGTGTGGACATATATGTACACGACGGTTGATCGCACACCCAACCTGGACCCGGACTTTGACAAGAGCGACTTCAAGGCGCCCATGGCCGGTTTCGGGTACGGCCTGCCTATTTCACGGCTGTACGCAAGGTACTTTGGCGGCGACTTGAAGTTGATCAGCATGGAAGGGTAAGTAGTCGGCTTACTCCAGACTCGTGCAGAGCAAAACCCCCAACCCGCCCTTCCACCCCTTCTCCACCCCCGTGCAAGACTAATCCCGGGTTCTCTCAGCTATGGCACCGATGTCTATCTCCATCTGAATCGGTTATCTTCGTCCTCGGAACCTCTCCAATAGCAATTAAACGCCGCCGGGGCTTCTTCCCCTTCACTGGTCCTGCGCAAACGTCTCAAGGATCGCCGGGAGATCACGGAGCGGCGACAAGTGGGTGATGCCGAGGCGGTGGTAAACGCACCTCCGAACGAGCTTTTCAACAGAAGAGAGGATCAAGAGGTTTGAGGGAAACAAAACAAAAAAAAAAGAAAACTACTGGTGCTTCGCAAGGAAACTGGGCTGTCATCTCAATCGCTGCATGTTGGACCATAAGTCTCTTTTTGACATGCACACATAAATACATGCGCTCTGGGCGTACGGCGCCGTGTACTGGTCGAATAACCACTTTCATACCTGCTGGGAAATTTGGGGACTGAGCACATCGCGTCGGCGATATCGAGCCAGCAAAACTGGGACATGTGTCGGATCATCGGGATGGTGGCTTTCTGTTTGATTTTTCGTCATTTTGGCCCAAACACACGAGTCTTTCTTTGTTCTTGAATAACCCGAGGGGAAAACGGGCTTGGCGACACGTCGCGCCCTTGCATGCAAAGAATCCAGCTAGAAGACGAGTGAATACCAGCGCTCAACAAGGCACGGCATAAATTCCTGGCGGGAGGGTGGAGGAGAAGCTTCGCCAAGTCATGCGGCCGGTTGGCAAGAGCTTGCAGTTGGTTACACCTGACGGCTGGCTGCACCACACGTCTGGTGCAGCCAGCTGTTGAAAGTAGGATTCCGATGTCCTCCTATAAACAAACAGCTGCGTCCCAGTCCCAAGTCCCATTTCACCCCCAACTCGCCGCCACACACGTTTTGTCTTTTTGTACGCGTGAGGGAGGAATCCGGGCTCAACGTTTGGCGCCTTTCCCATATGACGGGGCACTCACAGGTTCCCCCTCCAGCTCCGAACCAGAGGTCAACTCACCACAGAAAGTCTGAATCTCCCCCCGAGGAACACGGCCCGAACAAACATGGCCAGCAGAAAGGGAAACGCCAAAGGGAGCTCGTAAGTGGAGTTGCTCTGTGAACCGCGTCACACTCCGCTTCATGCTGCTGACGAGAACGCACTCTCTCTCTCCAGGGCGCCAGAGTCGGTGGTTCCTGTTCGGTATGTCATGTAATCTGCTGTCGAGGTTCCAGGGGCGTGTGCGACCCGTTTGCCCCTGCTGACCTCGGGGTGCTTGCTTCAGATACCGCTGCAAGGTGGGAGGCGAGTGGAAGCCGATACATGCGTTTTCTGAAAAGCAGCAACGCCTGGTCCACCGTCAAGTGGACGCTCGAGAAAAGGTGGATGCCGCAAATTCCGGCATGGTTTGCATGGAGCACTCTGCCGCCTTTCGCGCCGAACTGCGCTGCGATCTGTGCGGCTTGAACAAGCCGTACGATCAGTTTAGCAAGAACATGAGGAAATCTGATGCTCCTGTAAGTAGGGCCTGGTCCTGTGTCGAGCTTGAGCCCATGGACTAAAGCAGAAACGAAAAGATGTGTATGCGGTGCACAGCCTGGACAGAAACCCAGGAACCGGGTGTGACGCCAGCGCCTCTGGAGACTGGTCACGTATCCATAGAAGAGCAGAACAAGCAAGTGTGGAACAAAAAGTATACCGACAGCACGGATTTCTTCCCGGATGACATGCTCCCTCAGGTACGTCTTTGGCAGTGGGAGAGAAAAAAAAGGAAAAAAAAAAAAACTACCCACCTCCTCAGGGGGTTGGCAGCATGGCATCATTTCTAATGCTCCTGTAGGCTCCAATCACTGCCTTGTCCTCG
The DNA here is from genome assembly GCF_000687475.1 of Ustilaginoidea virens. NCBI lineage: Eukaryota > Fungi > Ascomycota > Sordariomycetes > Hypocreales > Clavicipitaceae > Ustilaginoidea > Ustilaginoidea virens. The sequence goes on from NC_057321.1 coordinate 1,522,572, forward strand.
CTGGGAATCGATTATGAACAAGGCTTGACGAGACTAACACGAGATTCTCGCGTCAAAGGCTCCGCTTCAGTTTCGTCCAGCACTGGGAGCAAAGCCTTTGATGCGACTTCCATGCCTCCACACCTTGCGAATATAGTCAGCTCACTTTTTCAGACGCAGGGCTGGGCGGCCGCGTCGGAAAATACCGACAGCGCAAGTCACACGAGCGGTCCGTCTTTGCTGTCTCCCAGTGTCGTTGGATGGGCCAATCTTAATGACGTCCCTGGAAGCTGTGCGTCGGTGACGGAAACAGAGCCTGCAGGCAGCAGCAGCAACAACAGCTTTGTCGAGCGACGTGGCGAAAGGACGAATGATCTTCCTCCCCATCTTCGAGGTTATTGGATGAGTGAAGCACATGGCAAGACGGCGTCTAGAGGCAGTAGCTGTGGCGAATCAAGCGACGGGGGTTCCGGTTCCATCTCCACGGCTACGACAGTGCGCAACGAGGAGATGATGAAGACGCAGCGACGTGCTCCAATCCAGTACCATGCCTGGGATAATTCCGGCCAAATGCATGGCAAGCTGAAATCGCCCACCGTCTCGAGCAGTGACGCCTCGTCCACAAACTGCCAGACGCTCGACAACGACGACTGGCCAAGTCTCCCAGTCTCCAGTCAGGGGCCACCACCGCCAAGCCGGAAGGGCGCCTGGCACAAAGCGCCAAGAGTAATCAATCACAAGCACCAGTCCTTCACGGTTCAGCCGCGGTAGATGCTAACTCGAGGGAATTGTAGGCACAAAGGGAAGACGCGACGCAGCACATGCCGGCCAGACATATCGATCCGGACATTGACGAGCAGCGAAGACTACGCCATCGAGGGTGAAGCACTTTTGGCTGGCAACCTGCCAGGAGTCAAGTCAGCAGGACCCAGCAACCACTTGCAACGATCTTTTTTTTCCCTCGGCCCCCCTTTTTGTCCCGTTTTTTTTGTCCCGTCTTTTTTTTTTCTTCTTTTTTTTCTCTTTTCTTTTTCTCTTCTTTAGCTGCGGATGTTTGGTTCAGTGTGAAACGTTGATCAAACGCACTAAACGTGACTGGTAGGGATGGCCGGCTGGGAACCAACAACAATTGCAGCTGTGTAGTTATATAGAACTGATTGAACAGCCGACATGATGCCCTCGTGACGCCCATGACTCGTCCCATGTCGACCAGCCGTAGTCGGTGTGTTGGAGTCCCACCCCATCAGCGACAGGAATTCCCCAAGGGCCCAGGCAGATCATGATACCCTCGACAGCTGCGTAGGCATGGCAAAGCAGAGCAAAGCAGAGCAAAGCAGAGCAAAGCAGAGCAAAGCAGAGCAAAGCAGAGCAAAGCAGAGCAAAGCAGAGCAAAGCAGAGCAAAGCAGAGCAAAGCAGAGCAAAGCAGAGCAAAGCAGAGCAAAGCAGAGCAAAGCAGAGCAAAGCAGAGCAAAGCAGAGCAAAGCAGAGCAAAGCAGAGCAAAGCAGAGCAAAGCAGAGCAAAGCAGAGCAAAGCAGAGGCAGACGCAACTGGCCCTGAAAGGAATGTCGCTGTCCCTGTTATCGAGGCTGAGATTGAAGCGGGCTGCCTGCCACCCTGCCTTACCCACCTCACGTTGACGGGTGAGCGGCTGGACTCAACTGAAACGCCGTAAAGCCGCTACCTACCGTCTTGGGTAATATGTTGGTTAATCTTCTGGATCAATCTGAAATGGGGGAACCACGACATGTTCGAGAGCCAGCGACCAAGTTGGGCTCCCGTCCCCGGTAGCAGCGGTAGCAGAAATGGAGCCGGTCGCTAACCCAGGATGATGACCTCTGCCCTGATGGGACTGCGCGCCTACTAAGTCGCTGGACGAAAAGCCCTTTGGAGGATGAAAGTCAACGTTATCTGGGACATCAGCCCCGCTAATGCATTTAGCTCTCATGTGTTGTGTGACGCCTGCTCTCCCCAAGGTTCGTCATCAGCGCTCGCGGCTACCTTGATGACCACTTCTCTTGCAGCCACGTGTTGACGCCTGCTCCGTTACGGAAGCACGCATGGTAGAGACTCGAACCTCGCGGAGGGCCCGGATCATGGTCCCAACTTTTGATCAGGTTGATACGGTGGAATGTCGCTTCTCTTTCTAGGAGCTCGACCGTCGGCTTGAACTTGCATCTTCCAAACTTCTGCCGCGCGACTTGCCATCGGGAGATGCCCGCTTGATTTCCTCGTGGCTGCCATGCTACCATTAATGTCCGTAAGATGAGTCAAGCATGTTGCCGTGATGGGAAATGCTGGCCGTTGTACCATTGAACAGCTTCTGTCTTGCTACTGTAGGTATTCCTTGACGGAAAAGAGGGAAAGACCTGGTATCTCTTTATCGGTGGCGTCGACGAGATAAGTCACTACATACTACGGAGTAAGCTGGGACAGTAGAACAAAACGGAGCTTGTACCCAGAAGCTTGCAATTGATTGGATGACAGCAACAAGGCAGGGGCGGGCCAATGCCAAGCAAGTGCCTCCCACCTGCCCAAGTTTGGTAAGTTTGGTCAATGTCAGAAAATCCAAGTGGCTGCCTGGCATTTCACATGGCCGGTGCCGGCACCATCTATCCAATCTGTTACGGCTGATGACCGACTAATAGACTACCTAGGTAGGTGTTCAATAATGCGCGAACAACCCCACATCAACACCATCACCACACTATCGTGTACGTACCTACCGTTTCCTCCATTCTGTCACCGTCTTGTCTTCTTCCTTCTTCCGATATACCAACACGATCCGATACCGAAGCAACCGTACAGCGGACACACACAACACACTCACAGCCGTGTGTCCTGTTTTCCACCCCGAACATTGCCTAATAGACAGCCCCCTTCCTCTGCGATAACAAAATTTGCTTGAAACCGAGTATCAACTTGGGCCAAGTCCTCCTTTCAGCTGGCATGGCAATCAGATGGTTGGCAGCCCTTCAACTTCACACGGGCATAGCTGCGGTGCTGGAAGTCTGTCTTCCTCTGCGACCCAACCTCCTCATGTGTATCCGCAAAGCAGCAAACCCACAGGCCACATACAACAAGCCACCAGTAAGGCTATTCGGCTAACAGGTTTGAGTTGGAGTGGAAGCTTTCGCATCCGAAAAGGCGCTTCTCATGCCCATTGTAACCAGCGAGGCTCTCCTCTTTGTGAGGCTACACTGCATTCCAAGTGGGATACTTTAAAGGTATTTAGGTTGCTATAACCATGTTCGTACAACCCGTCTGCCTCTCGTCTATTGCCCGAGCGAGAATGAGCAACAGACGGCAGCTGTCGTCTGGATGGCACTCACTTGAGCAGTTGCTGCAAAATGATATCCGTCACGAAATTCCCGTGTCTCTGGGACGAGAATAAATGCTTTCAAAAAGTAAAAACATATTGTTCTAGACATGGCTGCTACGTTCTCCCTTCGTTTGTTTACCACCTCCTGGCTCTCGTCCTCTGGTTGATGCAGTGCGTCATAAAACTGGGTGTCATGAAACTGGTCATCTGAATCTCGGTCACTTTCTCGTTGCGTTTCAGTCGTTGCTCCCCACGTACTTGAACGGGACGAAAGGCAGAACCCATGTCCCGCTTCCAAGAGACTCTCTGCATCCTGCGCCAAATGCGCAGCATGTTTGAAGATGCTCAGCAATTCCTCAAACGCGGAGGCAAGTTTTCCCGTTGCATCCGGGCGCTCGCGGATGACTTTGGAAAAGTCCCCCGTTAGATATCTTTCGTCGTATTCGAGACGAAAATGGTCCGTGCCTGCTAAAATATCAATGGTTTGAAGGTCAGCATACCGAGCTGTAATGCTGAGAAGATGTGGTCCTGTCAAGCGCGGGCATACGGAATAGTCCAGCCAACGCTCAAGAAAAAGCCTCAGTACGTGGTGGCTGTTGTGCGTGATTGCAGTAGTCAACGGCGTATCCCCTGTGATTGTGGCCGTGTTAACTTCCGCGCCATACTCTAGAAGAAGCATTGCAAGAGCAGCGTCATTATTTTGCGCGGCATGGAAGAGAGCCGTCTTGCCATCCACTCCAGCTTGGTCAACCTCGGCCCCGAAATCCAAGAGTACTTTAACAAGAATAGCGTCGTCAGATCTTCGTGCTGCACCATTTAGAGGCCCGCCTTTGCTTATGCCACTAGGAAGTGGTGAACTGGGCTTGCCCCTGCATCAAGAAGGAGCCTGGCGCAAGCTGTATGGCCTTGGGCTGCGGCGTTTGACAACGGACCAGATAGTTGCGAGTCGATAATGTTCGGATCAGCGCCATGTCTGAGTAGAGTTACGATGGCACGACTATCCCCTCTGGCAGCTGCCCATGCCACAGCTGTACGACCCGTTGTATCTTGTGCATTGACCTGATGGGGATGTGCTAGTAGTTCTTGCTCCAAGTCTCTGCTTGAAAGACCGAGAACGATTCGATGTGTTTGAGTAAACTGAGACTCGTCAATGAAATCATCCAGGTACTCGCCGCCTTTGGTAATAGTACGGAGAGCGTCTTTGGCAGGCTCCGACAAGTTGCCTTCTAGCAAGAAATGGCATGCCTTGATACGCGGGCTATTATAGAATGCAGCAAGTGGCTTGTAATCGGCATCAGATCCGGCCTGTATCAAGAATCTACACGTCTCATACTGTGTGCCGTACAGAGTCCATTGTAGGAGAGAATAGCCACGCGTGGGACTTGTGTCTCGAGGAGATGCCAGTCCCTGCGTGAGCAGAAACTTTAATCCATCAATGTTGCCACCCAAGGCATAGTTTACGCACTGGGCAGTGTCCGGAACTCTTCTCAACGTACGAAGCTGTAAAGACGGCCCCAAATCGTGGTGGTAAGATATGTCCACTCGCACGATACTGGACCAGAAGCTAGCGGGAAACCAGTATTCCATACTCATACTCACTTTGCTCGACTGCGCGCCCTTGCAAGCATGAGTGTCACACTTCTGATTCAGAACCGGTAGCCCCGCAAAGCCAACAAATAGGCGGCCGAGAAAGTTGCCCAGTATTGCCGGCGATGACGAGCTCTTCCTGGCGTGGCAGGAGCAGTGACGGATCCCCCTGCACAAGTTACTACTATAGGGAGTGACTCTAACGCCCAAGTCGACCTCCTGAGAGTTGATAGAAAACGTGCTAGACTTTGCTAACTGGCCACGGCTGCCTGCTCGGGTTCCATATGCAAACTTGACTTGCGAGTACTGGTTCATCTGCAGTCTACGTGACTGTTCTTGCAGTATCTGCTCCACCCGCGCAATGCGTTCATCGACACCTGTAAGAGTAGCCATGAATTTCTCGGTCGTGGCCAGTTGGGTTCGTGATTATTTTGCCGCCGTGGTAGATATTGTTTGAATGTCGAGTCGAATTCTGAGCATGTCTTCACCATTGAGGCAGTTAGTCGTAACTGCATAGGGGACGAGGCTTGGAAAAAGATGAACTCGTACGAATTGGCGGCACCGAGCATAATATTCAGGCTACTTTTGATAGTGCGGATATCATCCTGCAATTCCTTCAATCGACCCTGCTCGTTTCGCCAAGCATGCTGTAATCCGAGCGGGGCTCTTGACTTGAGATAGACCAGTTAAGCTGCCAATAATTCTTTCGACATTGTTCAATTTCAGTCTGGCTTGTTTTAACAAATGCGGTATGGCGGAGTACTTCGACTCGGGTAGGCCAGGTAGGGTGGCACGAAAAGCACAAGCTCCAGGTCCGCAACCTCGTTGCCAACCGCATGGATCCTGCCTGGCAAGGTTCTGCAAAGAGACCTCAAGCTGAGATGGCGGAGCATAATTTTGATGCAGAAGCGATGATGTCACAATGTTGGCGGCCAACGAGACGGGATCCATTAGCGTATGGTGCCTCCAGAGTTGTTTCGTGAGGAGATGCGGAGATGATCCATCAGGGAAGCAGGGGAAACAGGGGAAGCGGGCCGTCCCATCTTTAGCGCTCTCTCCTTGGCGCTGGCAGCTGTCATAGCAGATCCACAATCATACGCCACCTGGCAGGTTTTCGGTGAAATGAGCCCACCCCCGCGTCCTTTGTTGGCCAAAAGGACAAACAATGGGCAAATCGTGTTTTGCATACCGGATCGTTGGTCGTTCAGAATCAGACTTTGACCACTCGTTTCACACATGGAGCCTGAATCTTGTATAGAAGCTGCTAATTGCAGTTCTGTATTGTGTGCCGCACCCCCAGCAGCACTGCCACTGACGGAAAGTTGTCATGAAGTTTGGTCTGCATTATCATGGATTCCGGATCCCAAAATGGGACGCGTATTACGTGGACTATAACGGTCTACGTCAAAGGATTAGAGACTTGGCACACCAAGATGGCACATGCGAGCCAAAAGGTAAAGTTGCCGAGCCCTCCCACAGACGCCCTGCCCTGGCCGGTACAAGACTGGATGTTTAACGGACTCCGATAAGTTCTTGATTTGGAGGCAGAGACGTTCCGACACATAAACCAGAATATATCACGTTTCGAAACGTTCAGGCTGCAAATTGCAGAAACGATTGATCGTCGCGAAAACGAGACATGCCGCATGTTTGGCTTCCCCACGACTCCCATCTCTCTACCGAATATCGACTCCGTCGAAGAGCTTGAGCTTGGAGTCGTTCGGTCTTCATACGAAGAACTACTGCTAGAGTTGAAAGAAATCCAATGGTTCGACAAGGTCAATCATACCGCATTTAGCAAGATATTCGGCAAGCTGGCAAACCATAGTCACGACAAGAAAGCCCTTGACCACTCTCGCTCCCGATGGATCGCTTTGCAGCTCAGATTAAGCAATTCTTGGTCCGAAGTGTATGGGAGAGTGGACAGACTTGTGTCCGACATACGCGCAGAACTTGCTCGACCCCGGCTCGGAACCCATTCATGGTGCATTGCCAGCCTGATCAGCCATATGCTCCCTGCAACGGAGGAGCATGACGTGCTATGTAAAAGCCTCAAGAACGACGAGCACTCTCTGATAGGAAAACACATTCTTTCGGCACCGGCTCGAGAGGCTACGGCGAGGAATGATCCGTGTCTCTATATTGCCGACATCATCCTTATTTCGATACTATTCTCAGCAAAGCATACCACGGCGCTTGCCATCGACGTCATTCCTCGCAAACACGTTGGCGCCGAACACATGTTTCTGATTGTGAGGCTATATGGGATGGAGTTTCAAAGGTGCCTGTCCCAATGGCAAAGTTCCCCTACAGAGCATGTAGACCATGCTGGTCATGAATTTGCCACGATTTTGCGTGTCCTGGGTTCCAGAGCCACCCATCTTCTGCAAGTGAAGGACTGCCAGGGTTGCTTGCTTTTACACCATGCGGCTCACTATGGCCTTGACTCCCTTTGAAAAGTCATGGTATCTCATCTGGTCGATACGGCTCCAACGGTTGCTGCCGAGACGCTCATGTCAACCGACAACTGGGGGAGAACACCACTCCACTGCGCTGTTAATGCCAGGAGTCCATCAGTCCTTGCCGTCCTGCTTAATGCGCTGTCTCAGATTAGCCTCGATGAACAACAATCGTCGAACCTGAGAGCAACGCTTGGGAGCATCCTTATTTTGGCACTGAGAGCAGGGGCGGACGACATGGCAAAGATGGTGCTGGACCATGGCCCTGATCTCCTGCACCAGTCGTCACGTGGCGAAACGGCCCTGTACTGTGCTGCACAGCTGGGAAACCTGCCTCTAGCAAGCCTTGTCGCTGGCCGATTAGCTTCATATGCACTCGGCATCGATGTTGTTGAGCACACCAAAGGTTGGACAGCTCTGATGGCGGCCTGTGGGAATGGGAATGCAAACATGGCCAAACTTCTTCTCCAGGCTGGCTCTAACCAAGGACTTTGCGATGCTCGTGGATGGACGGCGCTGGAACATGCGGTGTTTCGAGGACACCACGTCGTTGCAGAAGTCCTTGAACCGCATCAACCAAGCACTGGACTTGAGGGACCCGCCAATGCTATCAGAGCAGTCCATAAGTCGCGTCCTCATGCGGTCTGCGACGCGGGAGAGAAAATTCTAGTCGTGTACCTCGGAAGTACACAAGGTGGTCACGATCGAGCTGCAATTCAGTTTGGGGATTTTTGTTCGAATATCAGCGATACGTTCCGTCACGGATGTCCATTAGAAATGCAGATTTTCCTTCTAGGGGCGCCTTCTGTTGCTAAAACCATACCGCTACCACTGCTGGACGATCAGTCGCACAAGCCCCTGATTTTCAGAGTGAGGCATGACATGCCACTTCAAGTTGTGCTCAACGTGTACCGTTGCGACGTCGCCAACTCCAGGGTGCTGGTAAGCAGCGGTACCTCACTCCTAGACCAGGAGCATGTGCTTGGAGACAAACATGAGAGTTTGATTCGAGAGCGCACTATTTTCATGATGGATAAAGAGAAGCCGGGTCCTTCCGGCACAGCGTTACTGAGTTACGTCGTTGCGGAACCATATCCGGGGCTCAAAGACCCTGATGCGTCTAGTTGTGTCAGACTTGGGCAAGGTTTGGCTCGACTGGTTGGGCATAGAGGTGTGTGGCCACTGATGCCTCTTCTCCGAGTAATGCTAATTCTGCCGAAGGGCTGGGTCAGAATGTCCTCAGCCGTTCGTTCCTCCAGCTTGGGGAAAATACTGTCATGGTGTGCAGAATCAACTGTCGCTGTCAAGATGAATACGGACTGACCCTGGTAGTCATTTCTGTCTGCTGCGAAATTCGGCGCATCATTTGTCGAGGTAAGGTATTCGTATCAAAAGACTAGCTCAGTATCTGACCGCTCGTAGTTCGGTAAGACGACCGTGTTCTCAAACCCAGGAGAATTCTAACAAGCGTCCAAGATCTACAGGTCACCAGAGACTTGGAGGCCGTGGTATATCACGATTTCTCTCTCAGCGAGTCTGGCACAGACATACCTATCCATGACACTACCTTGGCGCAGTATAAGCACGTAGGCGACATGCACGAACCAAAAACGCAAATCTCATGCAGTTTCGACAGCGGTGTCAAGCTATGTAATCCCAGAAGACCGCGTGCTTGGTCCTCTGGGGAAGAATCTGCCTCTAAAGCGGCGCAGCTACGTCAAAGACTGCAGTTTGCAGTGGCTTTTCAAACCAGAGGGTTCAAACCGAACAGCCGTGGAGACGTCATCCAAGATGCCCTGACCACGTTGGAGGAGTTGCTTGTCAAACTTCCTCTGGAGATTGGCTTCAACATAGAGATAAGTACGTGCGAAACCTTGTTGACGAATCACTCGACTTGGCCTGACGCAGTGGCAAGAATATCCTCGGCTGCATGAAGCGGCCGAGGCGGGAGTCGCTCCTGTCGCACTCAAAATCAACACATTCATAGACGTTGCCCTCGAGAAACTTGAGAAACACGCTGGCAAAAGGTCAATTATCCTTTCATCATTCACCCCCGAAGTCTGTATTCTTTTGTCTATGAAGCAAACGGCGTATCCAGTCATGCTCATCACCAACGCTGGCAAAACTCCCGCGCAAGACAAAGAGCTGAGAGGCTCGAGCCTGCAGGCAGCTGTCCATTTCGCCCGCATGTGGAAGCTTGATGGCGTTGTGCTGGCGTGCGAGACCTTCCTGTACTGCCCCAGGCTTGTTCAATTTGTGAAGAATATGGGCTTGACATGTGCTTCGTATGGCGTGTTGAATAACGAGCCTGTAAACGCAAAAGTAAGCAGGCGCCTCGCGAGACAACTAACGTTCGTCTCTGCAGTGATCCGCTGACATGGGGAGTATCGTACAGGCGCAGGCAGCTGCGGGTGTTGACGTCTTACTGGTGGACAGGGTCAAAGTCATCGCAGATAACCTCAGAGACCATGGGGCCTGCAAAGCGTCTCCCACGACCCAAGACGAAAGTACGCAGACTAGACACTAAGAGTCACGCACGGCTCGCGCATGCAACAAAAATGGGAGCTGCACTCTTTCAGTCTGCCTCATACGTTTGGTCAAGTGTGCTGAACACCCGTTGGAGCGGCAGGCGCAACGTTCGCGACCGGGGGTCAAGTGGGAGAGATGTGGCCGCTGTTGACGTCCGGCTTGGTTGCTGTGGGCTGAGGAGCAGCAGTGGAAGACGAGGAGGAGGAAGCAGGGGGAGGAGGGGGAGCCAGACTCGCCGCAGTCCTGGCTGGTTGGGGCGGACAAGTCTTCTTGGGAGTGTATGGAGACAACCTGGGGCCGCGGGTCGGGGAACATGACGTCTGTTGCCTCGGTGGTGCCGCAGCCGTTGGCGACGGACACGTCGGGGAGTCTCTGGATGGACGCGGTGCTACTGCGCTGCTTCTTCTTCTTGCCGCCGCCCTCGTCGATGTTGACGACGGCGCGGTTCATTTACATCTTTGCCATGGGGGGACGTTTTCCTTTGGTCACTTTCGTCCCTGTCACCATCTGGTTTTATCGCCGTCGACCGTCCGAGATTTCAAACAAAAGCGATGCCGCAAGCGATTCTCGAGAAGGGGCGTCACAGGAAGCTGCCATACTCCCGTCATTCACGACCAGCAAGGCGACGGGCTTTTGCTACGAACGGAACACACGCGTACTCGTGGCGTGCACGCCTTCCGACACTTGCGGCGAGGCTCGGCCCACCAGGCATTATGCCGGCAATGCCTGCTACACCTACACACAGTACAGCTCGACTTGCCGCGACGACTCAAGGCTCGATCGATGGTGTCGTAACGTAGCACACGTGAGGCATGGGGTCTTGCCGAAGATGGCGAAGGCTCGGGCGGAGGAAGCACGAGGACAAATGGCTGACGCAGGCTCGGGCGTGACTATATATACAGTCTTTGATATGAGCGCAGCAACGCATCTTGAGCTGCCCGTCTAGAAGGAAGTCGAGCAGACAATGGCTTTGGCGTGACGCGGTAGCCTCATGTTGGCGACAAATACGCGCGGCCGAGTCGGCATGGCCGCATGCATCGTCATCGTCATCGTCATCGTCATCGTCCTCGCTGGGTAGTTGGGGGCCCTCTGCTTGGGGGGTTGTCGATGAAAAGCTCTACATCGGTCAAAAGTGGCATTTGCGTTTCTTGCACCGCGAACTCCTTGCCGTGTACGATGCGCGTGTGCAGGTTTTGCATTGCAGTACTCCGTACACAAGGCACTGTGGTAAAACAAAATATATATATGTATATATATGTATATATAACACTGGGTGCCGAGGTATACGTTTCTGTCTTGGGCTTGGCGTTTCCCTGCGTGCTCGCAAGTGTTTCGCGGCAATCTTTACATGTCATGTCACGGCGGCTGGCTTGCTGGCGGCACGGGCTGTTGCAGCACATGTGTGGGTGGGGCGGCCATGACGGGGCGCTGCAGACATTCCGTTCGAGAAAGGCTGCACGTGGTCTGGGCGTCATCGGAATGATGGGATCCCGTGGGGAAGACTTGCCATTGCTTGGGGGGGGGGTTGGGGAAAAAGAAGAGAAGAAAGAAGAGAAATAAGAAGAAAGAAGAAAGAAAAAGAAGAAACAAAGAAAGAAAGAGCGAGCATCTGGGGAAGCCGGTTGCAGCAGGACTTGCGTCTTTGAACCTGCAATATGTAATATCAGCACCCCAGACCAGACTACGGACGAGTTGCGCAAGTTCCCGCGTTGCGTGCGCAGTGGTGAGGGAGGTGCGCCTGGGACGGACCCAACGCGGCTGGCTGCCCCATTCATGGTCCCCCTTTTGGGCATCAGGAGCAAAGGCTTTGCACTTTGGGGATTGAAAGTCAGCTCGTGCGGATGGCGGGGATGAAAAAGGGACGGGACTGGCCAGGCCTCTCTGCTGTCAATGTCAAGCTGGAGGAGTCTGGTACAAATAATCAGCATGAATGGGCCGGCCGCCTGGCGTGGGGAGCCGGGGCAGCGTCTGGTCTGGTCTGGTATGTCGCCTTGGTAGGGGGCTGCTGCTGGACTCGACTCGACTTTTCTTGCGCGGCCCTGGGAGAAGACTGGAAACTCCTGGCGCCCCGGACTCGGAGCATCAGGCCGCCGCCGCCGCATCAAGTTCGCGGAACAGGAAGTGCTCGCCAGGGATACATAGGGATAGGGAAGGGGGTGGGGGGGGATGGATCATATGGATGGGCAGCAAATTTCGTTGGTGGTGCCCCCCCACCCGTGTGGGCTGCGAATTGGGGGAGGCCCAAATTTGAGCAGCACACGTCAACTACTGTACGTACCGAGTGCACGGGGTGGCAGAGGGCTGGGCGCATCCATCCCTGCCAGCGTCAGGGCGGACGCTTACGCCGCCCCGGGGGGTGTTTTAGAGCTCAAACCCCGTCGGACCCTTGCAGGTATCAGACCAGACCAGACCAGACCAGACTCGATGGGGTTCGCGTCCAACCCAAGTACCGCGACCTGCCGCGCGGATGGAGCCAAGGCACCAGCTGCACGAGCCCAGCCAGCTCGGGCTGGCATCCAGCACTTGGCTACCTACCTACCTACCTATAGGTACCTAACCAGGTAGGTACCTACCTAGGTACGTACCGTCTACCTACTACCTTAGGTACCTCTTAGGGGGTAGGTACTGGTGGTTACTTTACTACCGTACCTACCGCACGCTTACCCTGCTGGGGTCAAGGGAGGAACCAGACGTCTGCCGCGCCAGCGCACCGCACGGTGCTTTGCTGTGCCGCCAACGAGCCGGCCGGTGCTGCTTGCTGTCTGCGGCAGCCAACATGAAGATACATGTCAATGTCCATGTGAGGTAATGTTCACGTCGGCGCCAGCAATGCTGCGGCCATGTGCCGACAAAGTGCCGCGTGCGCGTGGGAGGTACCTACCTAGGTACCTTCCTACCTAAGGCACCTAACCTACCTGGTACGTGCTTGCAGGAGTCGACAGGTCGTGTTGACGCCTGGCGCCTTGGTCCCGCCACTTGCCGGCAACGTCAATCTGTTCCAAACGGAACGATGGCGAATAGCTTGCATCATCATCCTTTTACGTAGGTAGGTAGGTAGGGGAAGGGCGGCATGTGTCGACGGAACCTCGGTTACGATGCGGTGAGCGTAGACTCGCGGTCCTCCAACACTCCCGGCAACCACCAGCACAGTCATCAAAACGCTGCGCGACCAGACGTCTGGTAGCCAGCCAGCCAGCCAGCCAGCCAGCCAGCCCTTGCTGCTCTCCCTGGCCTGGCTGCTCCCTGGCCTGGCTGCTCCCTGGCCTGGCTATCCGTTGGCGCGCAGCCATGGAGTCATGGACTCATGGACTCATCAACCACCAGCAAGAGGAACAGCCAGCGACGCGACCCGTGACAGGTTGGTTGCATGTACAAGAATACAGTACATACATCGTGGGCACGTTCTCTGGCGCTACTCCGTACCCGCCTCTAGGCTGGGTCGCAGCAGGCTAGAGTCTGGTACATAGCTGCCCCCCGCCTCGTCCCTCATTCGACGTCGTCTGGGGCGGCGGGTTTGGTTATTGGCCGCCAGCACAGACCTAGCAGTACGGAGTAGTAGAGAAGTACGGACGTAGGGCCTGGGGCATTTACATGGGCGATTTTGAACAGCGATTTGACGGGCACTGGACTTGGACTGTTGGATGTCAATTGGCCGCCCCCGCCACGGGGAGTCATCAGCTTGCGGTCAATCGCGCCGTGGCACGTCCAGCCCCCCTCTTCCCCCCCCCCCAGTTGACCTGTCTAGCCTGGAAAACGCCCAGCCCACCGTCGAGCAAGCTTGCCCCTTTCCTTTCCCTCTTGGCTGTCTGGTGCCTTGTGGCTTCAGGGGGGCGAAGGGGGGGCAGAGGGGGGCGTTCCCCGGACCGTGTGGGTCTGGTCTGGTCCCTTCTGTCAGGGGCCGCTCACGCCCTGGGGCCTGGAGCCACACCCCCATGTCCCGTTACGGAGTGCGAAAGGTCAGTGCTCAGTTGCTCCCAGCCAATTCTGGTCTGGTTCATCAGCGCTCCCCAGCCGCCGCTGTGCATCAATTGTCAACCAGCTCTCCCGCGGCATGCGTTCTGCCAGACCCAGCAAGTATGTACCAGACTTGCTTGGCTTTGGGACTGGAATCAGCGCCGTCTCTTGCCGGGTTTCATTGACAGTCACAAGTCACCACTCACTCCTTGGGGAAAGGGGGGAAAGGGGAACCCGCCATCCTCGAGCGATTGAATCACCTCTGCAGTTGTGCACCTCTGTCTTTTTTTTTTTTTTTTTTTTTTTTGTGTGTGTGTGTGTGTGTGTGTGTGTGTTCGTGTGTGTGTGTGTGTGTGTTCGTGTGTGTTCGTGTGTGCGCGCGTCTTTTTATTGCTTACGTGTGGCGAGTGTAATGGCTCACCAGTCCTGTCCCTCTTTGGTCGTGCCTGCTTCCTCAGGCGGGTGAAGCCGCTGCATCCGCAAAGGAGGGACCCCCCCTCCGGAAAAAAAAAAAAAAAAAAAAAAAAAAAAAGCGGAAAGGGACAGGAGGGAGGGCGGAGAGACAGAGAGAGGCCTTGGCACGGTGACTAGCAAATGTCGCCAAAAGGTACCTAGGCACCCAAGGGACGGAGTACATGTACGTACTGTACCGTCAGGAGGTAGACAGGCGCACCAGGCTGCAACTAGTGCGACCTTGTACCTGGGCATCATCCGCAATCCCCATCCCCTCCACCATCAAACCAATGACCATCAAACTCAGCAACCAGCACCAGCAACCAGCACCAGCAACCAGCACCAGCACCAGCACCAGCACCAGCACCGGCAGCTCCAAAGCCATCACAATCAAACCACCCCCCCCGGTCGTGGGGAGGAACAAGAAAAAAAAAAAAAAAAAAACTCCCTCCCCCTATCCCATGCTCCCGTACAATATCAATTTATCCACTCCTCGCCAAACTGCTCTCGTCCCCATCCCACCGACCTACAATCCGCCCCTTTTTCTTCCTGGCCCCCTCCTGCTCTTCGCTCGCCCTCTCCTTGCGTCGTGCGTCCGTTCCCGCCGCGGCAAGGAATCTCGAACCTCGCATCGCCAACAAACGCCCAGCCGCCAGCTTCGTTCCCTTCGCCAACGCCCCGACAAAACACGCCTGGACGTCCCCGTACCGTACAGCAACACCTGTTTGCAAACGCTGGCTTCGACAAAGCCGACGAATCGTCAACCTGCATGCTCACATCACGACGCCTTGAGCTCTCTCACAGGGCTTGATTAGACCGCTGGGCCGACTCGCTAGCGCACCCGTCAGCTCGTTTCCGTTGGTTGATGGTCCCCCTCTGGTGCCCAACAAGTCGGTCAATATTCTCAAGTGAAGGATCGTCTGCGCAGGGCCAGTGCATCGCCCCCGTGTGTACGGCGCTTCTTTGCGACATTGCCCCAGCCAAGGGACATATTTCGCCATGACAGCGGCCGCAGATTTGACGCACCCAGGAGTCTCTCAAAGCCAGGTGGCTCTTGAGGATCGGTTCGAGGTCATCAAGGAGATTGGAGACGGGAGCTTCGGAAGCGTCGTGCTGGCCCGCGTCAGGACCGCCGGGGCCAATGTAGCTCGTCGCGGTTCAGTGGCAAGTTGAACACCCTCTCTCTCTCTCTCTCTCTTATTTTTTTTCCCCGCCCACGCCTTTTCTAATTGTTTGCCCCTCAGATCGCCATCAAGTCCATGAAAAAGACGTTTGACTCGCTGGCCCCGTGCTTGGATATCCGAGAGGTGGTTTTCCTCAAAACTATACCCAACCATCCCCATCTTGTCCCCGCTCTTGACATCTTCCTGGATCCTTGCAGCAAAAAGCTACACATTTGCATGGAGTACATGGAAGGCAACCTGTATCAGTTAATGAAGGCTCGAGATCACAAGTGCTTCGACAATGCCAGCGTGAAAAGCATCCTGTTTCAGATCATGTGCGGTCTGGAGCACATGCACTCGCACAACTTCTTTCATCGGGACATCAAGCCGGAAAACATTCTCGTCTCAACCTCTTCTCACTCCGAATCCTCCCACTCTTTCCGCCGATACTCAGCCCTGGTCAACCCCCCGTCAACCGTGCCGAGCTACACCGTCAAGCTTGCGGACTTCGGTCTCGCCCGGGAGACGCACTCGAAGCTGCCGTATACCACCTACGTGTCGACCAGATGGTATCGCGCCCCCGAGGTTCTGCTGCGCGCCGGCGAGTACTCGGCACCCGTCGACATCTGGGCCGTCGGCGCCATGGCCGTCGAGGTAGCCACGCTCAAGCCGCTCTTCCCCGGAGGAAACGAGGTCGACCAGGTCTGGCGCGTGTGCGAAGTCATGGGCAGCCCGGGCAACTGGTACAACAAGGCCGGGGCTCGCGTCGGCGGCGGCGACTGGCGAGAGGGAACCCGGCTCGCCAGCAACCTCGGCTTCTCGTTCCCCAAAATGGCTCCCCACGCCATCGACACCTTTCTCCAGGCGCCCCAGTGGCCAAAGCCGCTGAGCCACTTTGTCACATGGTGCTTGATGTGGGATCCCAAGAACCGCCCCACGTCTTCGCAGGCTCTGATGCACGAGTACTTCCACGACGCAGCCGACCCCACGCGGCCCAAGTCGTCCACCTCGTCGAGGATCTTGGGGCGGAAGCAGTCGGATCTCGGCCGTGGCGCCAAGGAGCCTGTCGGTGGCCATCATCAAATCACGTCAAAGCCATCCTGGTTCCGAAAGTCCCTCATCGGCCGCAACGATGCCCCTGAGCCTGTCGTCGCTCAAGCCCCGAGCAAGGACACGACCGCGACCGCCTCCCGACCCGCGCCCGCGCCAGCTGGCGCGACGACCGTTGACCTGGTCGGCGCCAAAGCGCGATTTCCCGTCGCCAAGCGAAGTACCTGGACCAACGGGCTGCCCAACGCCGCTCCGATGGCCATCTTGCCCACCATCCGACCAATCTCTCCGCTGTCCGACACCGTCACCGCGCGTGCGAACAATGGCCAGGGCGAAGGGAAGCTGGAAAAGACCAAGAAGCTTGGCCGCCAGCTTTCCGTCGCCTCCAGCACCAACAACTACGCCGACATGCATCGTCAGCAGGCCGAGCGTGCGCTGAACGGCGAGACAGGCCTCGCCTCGCCGCCGAGCGGGCAGAGGGAAAGCTTCTTCTCGCATCTTCGGAAGCGGGCCCGTCGCTTCTCCGGACGCCACCAAACCCCCGTGTCCCCCTCGTCCGACGACATGGAGGCTCAGATCGGCTGCGGCCCGTGGGCAAGCAACAGGTCGTCCATGGTTGTCGAGCAACATGGCGGGCCCGTTCCGAAAGCAGAGGTGTACGAGTCCCTGGACAGAGCCCTGCGCGACGTCCAGGGGAGCAGCACCGACTCGCGCTCAGCGCTGCCGGCGAGCCAGCAGCTCGCCTCGACCAGCAAGCTGAAGAGGCACCACACCCTCCCCCAGCACCAAGCCAGATCCGTCGACAACTTGATAGGCGTCGCCCGGGCCGGTCCCCTCTCCACCCGCACGAGACGGGCGCAGGCGGCCCACGATGT
The DNA here is from genome assembly GCF_000687475.1 of Ustilaginoidea virens. Lineage (NCBI taxonomy): Eukaryota > Fungi > Ascomycota > Sordariomycetes > Hypocreales > Clavicipitaceae > Ustilaginoidea > Ustilaginoidea virens. The sequence goes on from NC_057321.1 coordinate 1,539,942, forward strand.
GCAGCAGTACGAGGTCCCCGACGAAGAGGAGGAGCTGCTCGACGAGGCTTTGACGTCGGCCCAGACGGCCATGCGTCGTATGCAAGGCTCGTCGTGGAAACCCCTGCGACAGTCCGTCAGCACCATCGGCCTGCCGGACCCGCAGCCGTACCCGAGCCCCTCGCCCTCGGCCAGCGGGAGCCAAAGCATGTTTGGGGAGGGCCAAGAAGCTCTGACCCCCAAGCCTTTGGATCTTCACAAGAGATCGGACAGCCAATACAAGTGGCCCACGCCGCCGTACGAAGGGAGCGAATGGGCCGCTTCAGCGTCAGCCAGCATATGGGCCGCGGGCAGCAGGTTTTAAAGCGTCCACAAAACATTTCCGCGACCCCTCCAGTCTCGGGCCGCCCGCACATTGCTGTGGTCTCGGAGGTATCTGCCCTCGAAACGAAGCAGCCGGCGACCATGACACGTTGCAAAGCGAACAAGACTGCAGTCGGGTGATGGGCCTGCATTTCTGGCGTTTGGTTTGGTTCCTTTTTTTTTTTCTTCATATCTGGTGTAAACATGTCTTGATATTTCCGTCTTTGAAAAAAGGCTTGTCTTTTTTTTTTTTTTTTTTTTTTTTTAAAATCGAGCGATCGGCCAATCTTTGCCTCGAGAAAACACCGCTCCCATACCATCTTTATATTTGGAATTTCGAATTTTCAATTTCCGCATCCGGCCAGGATTCCCAGGATTCCCCTCAGCGTGTCTTTACATATATGCTCGATGTGGTTGCAGACCACATCGAGCTGCTGCTCCACCAGCTTGCGGCCTCTTTCTCTTGCTTTTTTTCTTCTTCTTTCTCTTTTCCTTTATTTCGCGACTCCTTCTTCATCATCACCATCACCATCACCATCATCACCATCTCCTTGGCCAAGTACATTTTGAAAAAGTTTAGCGGCCCACGCGGCAAATACCCCTTATAGATTGGAGAGGGCGGCTCGATGACAGCCCCTTGGCAATGCGCATCGGCGGACTCGACTTGGGTCCCCCACTATAAAACACTATTGACGGCGACGGGCTTTTTCATTTCTTGATTTACTCGATTTTCGCCTCATTTATTTTTTCACTTGTTCTATATATTTGTCCCAGGTCGCTCCTGGTCAAGCGGCAGCCTAGTCTGGGACGGAGCATGGGCCAGGTTTGCGTATGATGAATGCCTGTCTGGCGCGTCTGGTGCACACCGAGTTTGCTTGAACAGCCGCTGCGATGGGCTGCTGCTGCCAATGGTTGCGCTCCGGTGCTGGGCGGGAAGATGACGTCTGGCTTGGGGCTTTACATAGATTGGGCGTCGGTCGGCATTTCTTCCCGCGCATTCGCCAGGCGGATCTTGGACTGGGCTGACTGACTTGACGTTGTGTGTCCGAGCAGCAGTCAATACAAAGGGCGGTTGAAGCTGCATTTGTCGCCAAGCAGCAGTTCAAGGCAGTTGCGACAACAATAATACATTTCTCTTTATTTTATTTTTTTAATTTGACTACCGTGCTTCCCTCGGAGCGTGACGACGCAGCCAGGGTGGGCGCGACGCGATGCGATGCTCCATGTCGTTTCTTTTCTGCGCAGGACGGCCGGGTAGGTGTGGGGGGCTGGCTTTGTGGTCAACCCGCAGTTGGTTGGGCGGTGGCTGCGTCCTCGTTTCCGACAAAGGCGAGCTGTGCGGCGGGATGGGGGGGGGGGCGGTACATCGGCGTGACGGGATTGACTATGTGAACCGCGGCCCTTTGCCCGGTGCATTACGGAGTAGAGCGAGATTATGAGTGAGTGAGTGGCCCTTTGCCCGGAAGAGGTGTGCATTACGGAGTAGAGCGAGAGAGGATTATGAGTGAGTGAGTGAGTGACTGCCTGACCCTGCTTGCCTGCCTGCTTGCTTGCCTGCCTGCCTGCCGCCTGCCTGCCGCCTGCCTGCCGCCTGCCTGCCTGATGACTGAAGCGGCAGCCGTTGAGGCCTGGCGTCTTCTGTTTGGGATTAGCGCTGCTGCGCATCCAAAACGCGTTGGCTTGCCGGGCGCTGCCTGCTAGGCGGCAGCCGTCGGCCAGCTGGAGCCGGTTGACGCTTGGCATTGACTGGACCAGACGCTTTATTTGCTCTGCGACGGCGTCGGAGCCGGAGTGCTGCTGCTGGCGTGCTACATAGCGTCTGTCTGCATTGATTGATGGGAGAACAGAGACAAAGACACGTTTTTTTTCTTTTCTTCTTAGCCATTCTTTTCTCATCTCATCTCGTCTTTTACGTTTTCGTTTCTTCTTCTCGACCAATCACTCTGCATTTTTGCCAGGCTGCCTGCCGCAGGGCTGGCTTGACAACTGACAGCGGGGCTGCCACCCGGGGCTGCCACCTCGGACCAGCCACCTTGACCAGACTTCAGACGTCCGTCGGACGGCACACCAGCAAGCCTGGTGCAAGATCAAGTTGCATGCACTGCAAGTCTGGGCGTTGCCATACTTGACCGCACTCGCAGACTCCAGCACACGTTCAACGGTCAACCAACGCCTGGCGACTCCAGGCGCGTGAGCAGACTCCCCGCTGGCTCGTCACGTACCTCGGGGGCTGAGCGACGACTTCAACTTGCCAAACCACAGATAAAACGCCGCCGCCGAGGGTTGCCACGCTCGCTGGCCCCTGGCCAACAGAAGTGTTGTGTTACGAGCGGCAGCAAGGGCCGCGTCACCACCAAACGGCCGGGAACTAAATAGCCGTCCGGGGACGTCTTTCGCGCTAAGCGCAGACCGAGGCAGGGCGTCGCCCCGGAATCCGACGGGGGCGTGTTTGCCGCAGAGCGCAGAAAAGAGAAAACGCATCGCCTGGAAGTGGTTGCCGCGGCGCGAGACCTCGAGCGGGAGGCCATCTCGCACGCCACAGGATGAAGGCGGATCCCAACGGCGGCAAACCCCCAGTCGCGTCCAGCATGGGCCTGAACCTGCCGATACGCGGCCCGCCGCCGAGCTGCCGCAACCAGGACAGTCGAAACTACTTTACGAGCTACACGCCGCCCAGCTCAACCGAGGCCATCAACGGGCCGGTCAGGAAGCAGAGAGATCCGGCGCCGGTGAGTGACCGGCTCATTGTTGGTGTCGACTTTGGCACCACGTTTTCCGGGTACGTTGCGCTTCGTCTGACATGCAGTGCGTGCGTGCGTGCGTGTGTGTGTGTGTGTGTGTGTGTGTGCGTGTGTGATGAGCAGTGGGCACTGCGCGCGCACCATGGATGGTTTTACTTTGAGGTTGTCGAGGTGTCCCTGCTTCGACGCAGATGGAACAAATGTCACCCCCCCCCCCCCCCCCCCCCCCAGGCGAGTCAAATCGAGGCCAAGAAAAGCCTGGCTGACCCATATCGCAGAGTCGCTGCCGTCTACACCTCGACACCCGACGACATCGAAATCATCAAGACGTGGCCCGGTGGAAACGGCATCACGTCGGACAAGGTCCCCACGGAAATCGCCTACGACTCCCCTCCCGACCCCCCGTCCGGCGCAGAGCCAACGACGAAATGGGGGTTTCAGTTTCGCCCCGACGAATCTCGTCTGCGCTGCATCAAGCTCTTTCTCGACCGGTCCCAGAAACTGCCCTTTTACGTCAGCCCCCTGGACACTGCCGCCCAGCTGAAGCGCTTCAACAAGAACGTCGTCGACGCCGTGAGCGACTACCTGACCCAGATTTACAAGCACACAATGGACACCCTCACCCGACGCTACGGCGAGTCCTTCATGGCCTCGACCAAGGTCGAGTTTGTCCTGACGTGCCCGGCGGTCTGGAGCGACGCGGCCAAGAACACGACCCTGCTGGCGGCCGAGAGGGCTGGCATGGGCAGCCGTTCCGAGATTCAGATGATAAGCGAGCCTGAAGCAGCCGCTGTGTACACCCTCAAGGCCATTCAACCAAATCACCTGAACATTGGAGACAACTTTATCGTCTGCGACGCAGGCGGCGGAACCGTCGAGTGAGTATCCCCCCCCCCCCCCCCCCAAAGTGAAGAAGCGTCCCAACGCGCGGCAAGAGACGAGAGATTGACCCCGAAGCAGCCTGATTGCCTACAAAATCATGTCGTTGAAGCCCTTGCGGGTGGAAGAGTCCGCCCTCGGAACCGGCGGGCTATGCGGGAGCGCCTTTCTCAATTACAGGTTCGAAGAGCACGTTAAAAACCGGCTTGGTGTGGGAAAGTTTGACGAGATGAAGACGAAAAAGGGCAAGACTTGGCAGATGGGGCTGAAGTACTTTGAGGAGTTTGTGAAGCGCAACTTTAACGAGGATGAGTACCAGGAGATTAACGTTCCGTGAGTCATGCCTGCCTTTTTGCCTCTTGTCCTTCTTTTGTCTTGTCTTTTTTTCTTTTCTTCTTTTTGGAAACAGAAAGAGAAAAACGAAATCGAAAACCACTGCTAATGTTGTCCAGTTTCCCTGGGCTTGCCGATGATGAAGAAGCTGGTCTCGACTCGGGATTCCTATTAATGACGGCCGAGCAAGTCAAAGACATCTTCGCGCCCGTTGTCAAGGAGGTGTGCGACCTGGTTCGCGGCCAGGTTGAAGGGCTCAGGGCAAAAGGAGGCATCGTTTCAGGCATCGTGCTTGTCGGCGGCTTCGGGCAAAGCGACTACCTCTACCGACAGCTAAAGGCGCACTTTACCAGCGCCGCTCCGCCGCCGTACAGCGAACGGCCGACGCACGCGAGCGCCAGTGCCACGCAGGAAATGGGGTCAATCGAGGTGATGCAGCCAGTGTACGCCTGGACCGCCGTCGTCCGCGGCGCCGTCCTGAGAGGGCTGGAAGGCAACATGGTGATTTCGCGCAAGTCAAGGATGCACTACGGAACCTCGTATGCCACCGTGTATGACGAAGAGAAGCACTCGGTCAGCGAGCGATACTGGTCGCCTCTGTGGGAACGATGGATGGTTTCGGACCGGATGCAGTGGCACATTGCCAAGGTAGGTCTACCGGGGGGGGGGTTATCTTTTCTTTTTTTTCTTCTTTTTTCTCCTAGCCCAGGTCACTATGCACCACGGAAGCACCGGGGGGGGGGCAATGGCTTGATATCGTCGGAAAGGCTAATTAGCGCACGACTCAGGGCGAAGCACTCTCTCCGCTGTCGCCGATTGCGTTCCACTACACGCGGAATTTCCGGCCGGGCCAGTCGCTGATGGTGACGGACGACCTGATAGCATGCGATGCGGACGAGCCTCCGGCGGCTCACACGCGCGAGCTGACGCACGTATGCACGCTGACGACAGACCTGAACGCGGTTCCGCGCAGCTTGTTTACGCGGCTGACGACGACCCGCGGCGTGGAGTTTGACAACCTCGACTTTACGCTGGAGATGGTTGTGGACAGCGCAGGGCTGGGGTTCGAGCTCAAGGTCGACGGGGTCCGGTACGGGCGCGTCGAGGCCGAGTTTCACTGAGGGAGAGGGTCAAGGGGGGGGGGGGGGCGTGACGTGACGTAGGTGAAGGTAGGCCCAGGCTCGATGGAGGGAGGCTGGCCAGACCGCACGCTCGCTGCTACGGAGTAGACGACGGAGGGCTCGGCAGGCAGGGCGCACAGACGAGCTGGCAATGGCTCGGGTCCGCATGAAAATTTGGGTGATTGTCGCATTCTGCATTCCGTGGCAAAGGTTGTTGACGTAGTGAAGCATTCGGCAGACTTGGCTCCCATGTAGTTTCACCTGGTGTTTCAGATGGCCGGGGGGGGCCCGACCACCCACGGCACGCTGTGGAGGTACAGTACTTGGGAGGGTACAGGTCAACCGACCTGTGTTCCCCCCTTGTCATCCGACCCCCCCATAATAACTTAACTGACCTGACCATTGCTATGGGCTATACTCTTAATATAATTGGTTTATTAGGGAATAGTAGGTCAGGTCACTTTATATAGAAAACTATATGGAGAAGTACTTTCTCTGATATTTTACTAGGTTCTTAGGTAGGGGTACCTAGTAAAAGAAATTAAAGAAGTCACTTTCTTTAGAAAAATATAGGGAGAAATACTTTCTCTGCTGTTTTATTAGGTTCTTACGTAAGGGTACCTAGTAAGAATATTAAAGAAGTCACTTTCTAAAGAAATATATATATAAAGGTACCTCTTTTTCTATCCCTAGTACCTAAATACTAGGTACCTAGGTACTTAGTAGAAATATAAGAAGTCACTTTATATAGAAAAATATATGTAAAGGTACTTTTTCTACGTATAGTACCTAAGGACTTAGGTACCTACCTAATAAAAGAAAGGAAGTCACTTTCGATATAAAAGTCTATATAAAGGTACTTTATCTACTTTTAATATTAGGTTCTTAGGTAGGGATACCTAGTAAAAATATAAGGGAAGTCACTCACTATAGAAAAATATATATAAAGATACTTATAGTCTAGTGGCTACTATAGATTAAGGGATCTACTACTATTTATTAGCGTATCTCTATATTAGGAAAGAGCATTGGTCAGGTCTGTTAAGTTATTATGGGGGGGTCGAATGACTAGGGGGGGGCATAGGCTGATATGTAGTCTCAGTACTTGGCTAGGTCGGTGGGGGGTGCTCAGCCTGTCGTGGTGCCGGTCCTGCCCGTGGTGCCGTCTATGTAGCGGTATCTGAACAATGTTGTTAGGCAGCCCTGTTTTCTTTGTCGGTTCTTTTTTTGCTTTGCTTTGCATTGCCTTGCTTTTCTTTGCTTTTCTTTGCTTTTCTTTGCTTTTCTTTGCTTTTCTTTGCTTTGCTTTGTCTTGCTTTGCCTTGCCTTGCCTTGCCTTGCCTTGCTTTGCTTTGCTTTGCCTTGCCTTGCCTTGCTTTTCCTTTCTTTTCTTTCCTCATCTTCTCTCTTCTTTTTTATTCCCGTCCTTCTTTTAGCACCAGCAAACTTAAAGCCGCTAGGGTTCTTCTTCCTTCTTCCCTTCTTTTCCCGTCATATTCCACCAGACGCTTGCTATCCCGCGTCGCGGCCGTTTACATACCAACCCGACTAAAGGCAACGCAGACCCCCCTCCATACCATACATATAGCCGTCCACGGCGTCGCGCACGAGCAGCACACGTCACGCGACACGTCGCACGGAGGACCCAAGTCGCCCGGTCTCGTGTCTCCTGGCCTCTCGGTTGCGCACGGACTTTGACGCCGGACGGACAAGACAGCACGCCGACGACCAAGCAAGCCGAACAAGAGGGTCCGCCGTCCGCTCGTTGATAAAAAATAAATTAAAAAAAAAAAAAAACAAAAAAATAAAAACAAAAATAAAAACAAAAACAAAAAATAAATAAAACAAAAATAAAAAAACAAAAACAAAAGCAAAAGCAAAAACACAAACAAAACTGTTGGAAACCAAAAAGATTCAGGGACAGGCAAAAAGGCACCATCTGGGCTTGGCACGGGTGCGGGCGCGCGCACCTGCATGCACGCCGACTTGGCTCGTGCCGGCTTCTCCTCGTCCCTCGTCTTTGCCACCAACCACTAGCGTCGGCGCGCTGCTGCTTGCCGCTTGCCGCTTGCCGCTTGCCGCTTGCCCTCTGGCACGGCATCGCCAGTTGACCGCAAGGGCCAGCTTGCACCTGCACCGGCCGACCCCGTCTTCGGCGCTGTACAACGTCGACGTGCTCGGGTAGCGGCTGCCTTGGCAGGGCTTGCGTCTGGTCCGTCTTCCCTCTCTTTACCCCCGGGGAAGGCACGCACGGCTACGGCTACGGCTACGGCTACGGCTACGGCTGCAACGGCGCAGGTGCGATTGATATTGATCGATCAATCCCTTTTAGGCAGGCGCTGCTGTGGACGACGGGAGCTAATTTCTTCTCCAACCACACACGCACACGCACACACACACAAAAAAAAGGAAGCAAAAAAAAAAAAAAAAAAAAAAAAAAAAAGGGGAAACCAAGGGTAACCAGGGCAGGACAGAAAAGAAGAGAAAAAGAGACATGAGCATGAGCGGCCATGAAGGCATAGCGCCGCTGGTAGAATGGGCCGTGTCTCACGGCGCCAGGCTGCATCCTGCTGTGCAAGTGTATCAGGATCCTCGGACCGGTCTCTCCTTCCGCGTCAACCCGTCCGCGCCTTGTGCGGTGCAGCCGTACGAGCCCATTGTGCAGCTGCCCACGTCTCTCACCCTCTCCTACTTGAATGCCGTGCTGGAGGAGGAGGAGGAGGAGCAGCAGCACCATCACCAGCATCACCACCAGCATCACCACCACCACCACCGCCAGCTGCTTGCCAAGGCGCAGCCCCAGGTGGTCGGCCGCCTGTTCCTCATCAACGAGTATCTCAAAGCCGACCAGTCGTTTTGGTACCCCTACATCCGAGCCCTGCCCCAGCCCGACGGCCCCGCCTGGGCGCTCCCGCCCTTCTGGCCCGACGAAGAAGCCGAGCTGCTGGAAGGCACCAACGTCGAGGTCGGCATCGAAAAGATAAAGGCCGACGTGCGGCGTGACTACAAGGAGGCCCGGGCCTTGCTGGCCGCCGCCGCCGCCGCCGCCGCCGGCTGCTCCAGCACCTGCACCTGCTCCTGCACCTGCGCCCTCCCCCAGGACGCCCTCACCGTGGAGCTGTACCAGTGGGCGTACTGCATCTTCTCGAGCCGCAGCTTCCGGGCCAGCCTGGTGCTCTCGGCCGCGCAGCAGAGCAGGCTGCCGGACGGCGTGCTGGTCGACGACTTCTCCGTCCTGCTGCCGCTCTTCGACGTTGGCAACCACGACATGACGGCCGAGGTGCGCTGGCATCTCGACCACGCCAGCCAGCGCTGCGAGCTCCAGGTCGGCCGGGCCCACCGCCCGGGCCAGCAAATCTTCATCAACTACAGCATGAAGACCAACGCCGAGCTGCTCCTCGGCTACGGCTTCATGGTCCCCGCCACCCCCGAGCTGCACAACGACTACACCCACGTGCGCAAGAGGGCCGCGGCCACCGCCGACGCCGACGATGGCGCCGGCGAGCCCCAGCCGTCGGGCGAGTATCTCTTCTCGCTGCGGCCCCTGTCGCACCCCAGCTCCGTCCTCGCCCGGTCCAAGCAGTCCCTGCAGCTGGACCCGTCGACCAAGGTGCTGGGATCCTTCCAGCACGTCCAGCCCGAGATGGTCTGGGACATAATCTGCACCCTGACCGACCGCGAGCAGCGCCGCCGGCTACTCCCCCCCCCGGCGGCGGCGGCGGCGGCGGCGGCGGGCCAGGACGACCAGGACCGGTACCACATGGACAGGTTCTTCTCGGGCCAGGTGGCGGGCGAGGCGGCGGCGGTGCTGGAGCAGACGGTGGCCATTATCCAGCACAAGGTGCTGCAGGAGCTCGAGAGGCTGAACGAGACAGATGTCGAGGTGGTGGGGGGAGACTGGGAGGGCTTGACGCGGAACCAGCGGCTGGCGTTGGATTACCGCGGCAGGTGCAGGGAGGTGCTGGAGAGCGTGCTCAAGGCCATGAGCGGAGACGGCATGTTTGATGGGGAGGAGCCGGCAAACGCTGCTTGAAACGAGGACTGGGCATCATGGCTGGCATCATGGCTGGCATCATGGCTGGCATCATGACTGGCATCATGGCTGGCATCGTGACTGGTACGGGAGATGGGAGGCAGACAACCCCAACTCAGAAGCAGGGCGGGCACCTTTTCACCGTTTTCTTAGATTTCTTTTCTCTTCTTTTCTTTTTTACTCCCCTACATCCAGAGTAGAGGTCGGGGCGGGCACACGAAAGACGGGATAGATAGATGCAGCGGTTCCGGCAACCCCTTTTTAGATGGACGGTCCGGGACCGACGGAACAAGGCACGACGACATCATGGAACGACGGCATGAGCTTTGGGACGGCAGAGCAGACACACAGGAGCGGGGGCAAAGGGGATAGATGCCATCTAGTCTAGTGTACAACCCGCTCTCGGGGGTCCCCCCCCCCCCCCCCTCATCCCGGTCTAATGCGCGTTTCTCTTGGGCCATGGCCGCCGCCGCGTCTAGATGCGGCTTTTGGACGCGTCCCCGAGCAGATGCGCGTAGACGGCGCGCTCGAGCTCGTCGTACAGCTTGGCCACGATGGGGTCTCCGTTGGGGCGGACGTTGACGACGAGGACGGCTGCGATGCCGGTCGTGGGGTCGGCCCACTGGGGGGGTTGTTAGCCCGAGGGAGAAGAAGACGACGAAGACGACGAAGACGACGAAGTCGACGAAGAAGGGTGGAGCAAGGAAAAGCAAGGAGAAGCAAAAAAAAAAAGGAAAAAAAAAAAGATGAAAAAAAAAGAAGCAAAACACAGGAAGAATAGAACGCAGGAAGACTAGAGGGAAAACTAGCAAAAAGCAGGGGGAAATAAAGGGGAAAATATAAAAAAAAGAGGGAAAAAAAACGTAAAAGGGCATAAAGGACATAAAAGACGCAAAAGACGCAAAAGACGCAAAAGACGCAAAAGCAAAAAAAGAGGGACAAAGGGCAAACAAACGCACGCCAACTCACCCATCGACTGTTGAGGATCCCGCTCCAGGCCATGCTCCCCCCCCGCCTCTTGCCCGGCACGTCGCCCACGTTGAGCATGCCCCCCAGCCCGTGGTTGATGTCCTGGCCGTCGGCAAACTCCGGGACAAAGGTGTTCCTGACCCGGGGGTGGGTGGCCACGTCGCGCATGCGCTCGGCCTGGGCCTCGTCGAGCTGGGGCGCCAGCATGGCCCGCACGGTGTCGTCGGACACGAGGCTGCCGCGCAGGAAGCCGCGCAGCAGGGCGGCGTAGTCGCTGGCGGTGGTGAAGAGGCCGGCGCCGCCCGACTCCATCTCGTGCTCGTGCGGGGTGGGCCAGGCGGCGGGTCGCAGGCGGCCGCTGCGGGTGCGCTCGACGTTCTGGGCGGTGCGCGGCGCCGTCTGCGGGTGCCGCTCGGGCCAGAAGCCCGTGTCGGCGAGGCCCAGCGGCCGCAGGATGTGGTCGCGCACGTGGCGGCTCAGCGGGCCGCCCGTGACGGCCTCGACGACCTGGCCGGCCCAGTCGACGCCGACGCCGTACGCCCAGCCCTGGCCGGGGGCGAAGCGCAGGGGCGTCGAGATCTCCAGCCGGGACCAGTGCATGCGCGACACGTCGCGGCCGGGCGCGGAGCGCGACCAGGCCAGCAGCACGGGGTCGGCGAACTCGTAGCTGAAGCCCGACGTGTGCGTGAGCAGCTGCCTCATGGTGATGGGGCGCGTGTTGCGCTCGTAGGCGGGGCGGCCGTCGCGGTCCATGGCGCGCAGGATCCGGGCGTCGCGGAGCTCGGGCACCAGGGGGCGCAGGTCGGCGTCGAGGCTGAGCCGGCCGCGCTGGACGAGCTGCATCACGGCGATGGAGGTGACGAGCTTGGTCAGCGAGGCGACCCACGTGAAGGTGTGTTCGGTGAAGGGGGGCGAGTCGACGTCGAGACGCAGGCGGCCAGACGACCCGGAGTAGAGGGTGGCTAGATGGACAGGAAACTATCAGAAGCGAAGCAAGAGAATGGATGGACGATGGGGGGGGGGGCGTTGTGGACGTACCATCTTTGCTGGTCACGACAAATGCGGCGCCGAGGAGCTTCCCTCTGGTCTCCTCCCCGTGAACGGTGTGCCGTCGGAGAATGTCATCGAGCTTGTTCATTGTCGAAACCCTCCAGAGATCAGCGGGTGCGTCTGCAAGCCCGGCTGGGCATTACAAGCAGCAAGGCAGAGGGTTGGCACGAGCTTGCCTCTTGCAGACGGAGCAATGGTGACGAAGCTGAGAATGGGGGGGTTTGGCTGATGCGAATATGCAAAACTTCAGGCGGTTCGCATCGTCCGTGAAAGTACTAGACTTTGGCGTCCGTCAGCTTGTTGTCGGACCGGGCGTTGCGCAGACCAACCAAGCAGGGGAAGGGGGGGGGGGTTCTAAGGAGCTCACCTTTTTTTTTTTTTTTTTCCCGCCTGGCGCGTCGCAGCCCCTGTCGCTTTTTATCTTATTCCAGGGCCGTTTTGATTGCCCATGATGCCTGGGTCCGCCTCGGCCCGGGGGAAGAAGAAGAAGAAGAAGGCAAAAGAGGCCGAGGGCCCCGGGGCCGGTGGGGACGTAAGTCGCAACGTTGGGGGCCAGGAGACGGGAGACGGGAGTCGGGAGTCGGACGCTTGCTTGCTTGCTTGCTTGCTTGCATGGCATGGCATGGCGTGCGGGGCCGAGCAGCAGTGCAGGGAGCGCGTGGTCGTGGTCGTGGTCGTGGTCGTGGTCGTGGTCGTGGTCGTGGTCGTGCTTGTGCTCGTTGCTCGTTGCTCGTGCTCGTTGCTTGTTGCTTGTTTGCTCGTGCTTGTTGCTCGTGCTCGTTGATCGTGCTCGTGTTGCTTGTGCTTGTGCTCGTTTGCCGGTTGCTCGAGCTCCCCCCTTCCTTGCCCCTGGCAAGCATGGGTCAGGCCGTGGTCGCCCGGCCCAAGTTGCTGTTTTGGTTCGCCATGCCGGATGCAGGGCGGTTTGAGGTGCTGCAGCTTGATTGGCCGTCGTCCGTGCGCAACTCTGGTACTCTGAGGGAGGGTCGATGTTCCCGAGCCCCTGGTGCGGGGAATAGCAGTTGATGCAGACGTTGGGATGGGATCGGCTCATGACAAATGGCACGGCATGGCACGGGCATGACACGGCATGGCATGGCATGACACGGCATGGCATGGCATGACATGACGGACATGGCATGACATGACGTCAGTCGTTTACTTGGAAAAGGACTGGTTGGCGGCCGCTTTGCTTGCTCGCTCCTGCCCAGGATTGAACTATATCGTCGCACGCCAGTTGCACGCCAGTTGCACGCCAGTCCGGGTTCCACCTGGCGCCGCACCTTCCGCGGGTGATGCCCCATTGCCGTTGCCCAAGACAAACTTTGCATCGTTTTGCGGCCCTCGATTGGCTCGATAAGATGTGAGGGTCAGGTCTGGTTCCTGCGGGGTCTCTCTCTCTCTCTCTCCAGCCTGGCACCTTCAGCCTGGCAGCATCAGCCAGCTTCGCAGCTTCATGCCGCCAGCCTCACCTCAACCCCCCCCGGCCATGCTTCAGCAAACGCCAACTGCCCCCGATCCCGCCAGCGTGATGCCTCGCTCGCTGCTGGACCTCGTCGCAAGCGTGGACAAGTGAGTAATAAAAAAAAAAGAAAAAAAAAAAACAAACGGCTGCCCGCCCGCTTGTTGCCGAAAATCAAAACATGGACACCAAGAACAAAATAAAAAACAAGCGACGTGTCGTAACCCAAAAGGCTCAACCCTTAGCGTCCCCCCCGACTTCGAATCCAACTGCGCGCCCTTCTACCGCCTTCGTCTGTCGCCGGATCCCCGAACCCATGGCTACGTGCACCCCGACACCGTGGCCCGCATGCCGTGGCCGGCCTCCTTCGTCGTCGACCACCCCGGCCGCGCCGTGACGCTCTCCGCCCCCCCCGCCGAGCCGGGCACCTCCCCGTCCGCCCACGCCAGCGCCGCCTTCCAAGCCGCCGTGGACGCCGCCCTCGAGCGCGGCGCGTTCCCCGCCACGCTCAACGGCATGCACAGCGAGCACTTCCTCATCCCGGGCGCCCGCGGCCTTGTCCGCGTCGAGCGCTTCGCCGCGTCGCTGTTCGGAATCGCCACGCGCGGCGCCCACCTGACGTGCTACGTCCGCGCGGCCCAGCAGCAGCAGCAGCAGCAGCAGCGCCTGGAGGTCTGGGTGGCCCGGCGCGGCCGCCAGCTGCTCACGTACCCGGGCATGCTCGACAGCACCGTCGCGGGCGGCGTGCAGGCGCACCATTCGCCGCTCGAGTGCGTCCTCGCCGAGGCCGCCGAGGAGGCGTCCCTGCCGCGCGGCCTCGTCGCCGACGCGGTCCGCAGCGCCGGCGTCGTCACCCTGGCCAACAGGAGCGCGCGCACCGGCCTGGTCCACTCCGAGGTGCTGTACGTGTACGATCTGGAGCTGGCCCGGCATGTCGTGCCGCGCCCGCAGGATGGCGAGGTGGACGAGTTTGTGCTCATGGACTGCGACCAGCTGGTGCGGCGCATGCTCGCCGGCGAGTTCAAGCCCAACGTGTGCCCCGTCATGATTGACTTTCTCATCCGCCACGGGGAGCTGACGCCCGAGGGGGTCAAGGACTACGTGGACCTGTGCGCTCGCCTGAAGAGACGGTTGCCTGTTCCCACGACGTCGGACGGGTAGACGGATGTTTGGATGGTTGGATGGTTGGATGTTTGCATGTCTGTCTGTCTGCGTGCCAAAGGCGACGGGGAGGGATGTCGACTGTAGACTGTAGACTGTAGACTGTAGACTGTAGACTGTAGACTGCTAGACAGGGCAAGACCAAGTAGAAGAATCATTGCTTCGGGCTCGCATGGTCTTGCGCCTCGCCGTGACCAGCATGTCAGGTAGGCAAAAGATGTACGCTTACGGCATGTTGTACAGATTCCGGTTAGTGCTGCTACATAAAAGCTATAGACGGCCAGGCCGTCGAGGCCAGCGGCAAGCGGCAAACGGCAAGCTCGCCTTTTCCCGTCCTCGTCCTCGTCCTCGTCCCCGTTCGTCCCGCCCGCACATCTCCTCTCAAAGGGAAAAAGCGAAAAAAGCAAAGAAAGAAAAAAAAAAAAGAAAAAAAAAAGCCAAGAATCGACTCGAGAGTCGGTTATATGTCCGCGGTGCGCCCGCGCCCTGCGCTATAAAGCGTCTGCCAAAAAAAAAAAAAAAAAAAAAAAAAAAAGCCGTTTTAAATCGGAAACAGGGCAGATATGATTGATAACCCTCGTCCATGGGCAGGCAGTTGGTCGTCCCCCTCGGCCCCCGCCCCCGCGGGGTTGGCATAGACAAACGGGCGGGATGGAGGCAGTGACGAACAAGTCTTTGTTGTTGTTCTTGTCCTTGTTGTTGTTGTTGTTGTCGTCGTCGTCACTCTGATCTTTAATCTACGCCACAGCCTTTCCTGGCAGACAAAAGGGGGGCAACGGAGAGCCGTGCAGCCGCACACCGTTTGCGGCTGGCACAAGTACAAAAATTGCCTCGAGGAGAAGAGAATGAAAAGGCGAAACCCGAGGGGTAAAAACACAAAAAAAAAAAAAAAGAGAAAACACGGCTTTTTCGTCGTCACCATGGTGGTCATTGTACCAATCAGACGCTGCTGTCCCGATCCCATTCCAACGCCAGCTCCATCCAATGACTTCGTTTATTCGTAACCAATACACGCAATTTTTTTTCCGTTCTAGTTCGGGGGATATCGGGGGGGGCGAGGGGCAGCCTACTCCTCTTCCGAGTCCGAGTCGTCGCTCGACTCGGCCCGGGGGGTGGGTGCTTGCGTCACCCCGGTGCCGTGGCCTGGCTCCTTGCCGTCGGAATAGAGATTATGCAGCGCCGTCAGCTGGGCGATTCGGTCCTCTTGCTCCTGGGCGCTCATGGGCTTGTTCTTCTTGGGCTTGGCTGCTGTCGATGCTTTCGAGCTTTGCTTGGCCGGCCGGCTGGGCTCCGACGACGCGGCAGGCGCCGTTTCTCTGGCAAAGCTAGGAATGGTCTTGCGGCAAAGTTCCCAAAGCTTCATGAGGGCGTCGTTGCTCAGCTGCTCAATGTCCAGCTCGAGCTCGCCGTCGTTGTTCTCCTGTCGGAAGGGGAAGGGGGGTTGTGTCAGTACATGATGACATGAGCCGTGTTCGACTCTTATAACATGACATGTCGTTGAAGGACCACCCCGGGGGGGGGGGGGGGGGGGGGCGTGCAGGGGAGGTTTAAGGGGGGGAATTGATCAAACTTACGTTCTGGCCAGTGTCCTTTTTGATGATTTCTATCGCGCGGTTGAGATGGACATTCTCCAAATCGTTGATTGCGTTGGCAATCTGGTCCTTCTCGGCTGCGTTGAGACCTCTCTTGGAGCCTGCCTTCTTGGACCCCCCAGACTTCTTTGCTTGGCCGGCTCCTCCCCCCGTGGACTTGCGGCCGCCAGAGCTCGCCGACTTGGCTTTGCCGCCTTTGCTCGGCTTCTTGGGCTTGTCGCTCT
The DNA here is from genome assembly GCF_000687475.1 of Ustilaginoidea virens. Classification (NCBI taxonomy): domain Eukaryota; kingdom Fungi; phylum Ascomycota; class Sordariomycetes; order Hypocreales; family Clavicipitaceae; genus Ustilaginoidea; species Ustilaginoidea virens. The sequence goes on from NC_057321.1 coordinate 1,555,849, forward strand.
TGGCCTTGGCCCGCGCCGCCTGGGCCTCTTGCGCCTTGCTGATGAGCGTCTTCTGCACCATGTCGACAATGTTCTTCTGAATGTCAATCAGGCTCTGCGGTGACGAGAGAAGCATGCCGTTCAGCTTCCTAGTCTCCTCGTCGAGCTTCGCCTGGAGCTCCTCGATTTCCTTGCTGTCCACCACTGCAGACGCCTCGCCTGCGTCGTCGCCCTCGTCGTCGCCCTCGTCATCCTCGTCGTCGCTAGCGTTGGATGCCGAGGCGGGCGCGTGGGCCTTGGCGTACTTGGCGAGCCAGGCGTCTTTGCCCTTCATCTGCGCCACGTACAGGTCCTGGAGCCGTTTGGCGGCGATCGACACGGGGTTCCCTTGCTCGACCGGGCCGTTGAACCTGAAGCAGTTGTCGAAAATGAGCCTGACGGTCTTGTCGAGCTCCTTGATGCTGGAAATCTCGCCCCCGTGCAGCATGCGAGACACCTTGTTCAGGTCCATGGGCTTCTTGATGATGGAGTAGTAGTCGGGCACGTTAAGCGCTTCGGCATCCACAGGGTTCAGGAACCACTGGTTCGACGCAAGGTGCTTGGCGGACATGATTTCCGCAACAACCTCCTCGGCAAACTGAAGCTCGGGCTTGAGCTTCTTGCGAGACGGCTTGGTGGAGTAGTCAATGTCCTTTGACTTGGGCGCTCGAACAGTTCGCTTCGGCCGGTCTCCCTCGGTCGCTGTGGAGCTGCGACGATCCGCGGGCTGGTCTTGGGATGGCGCGGCTTTGCGCGACGTCGAGTCTGGAGCAGCAGAAGCAGCAGCAGAAGCAGCAGCAGAAGCAGCAGCAGAAGCAGCAGCAGCAGCAGCAGCAGCAGCAGCAGGGCTCGTTGGCGTTGCTTTCGTTGTCGTCGTCGTGGTTGTCGCTGCTGGCCCCACAGACTGTCGGCGAGCAGCGGCAGCGGCAGAGGCCGCGGCATCGGCGTTGGCAACGGCGCGAGACTCGCGGACCGGCTTGGCCTTGGGGGCGGCTTTGGGCTTGACTGGCTCCTCGGATGGGATGGAGAGAATCTCTTCCCAGACCGACTTGACGGCCGCGGCTGCTGATCCGGTAACGTCGTGCAGCGGACCGTTGAAGTCGAGGGCATTTTCAAAAATGAGGCCGAGGTCCTTGCGGAACTCGCCGTAGGTGTTGTACGGGCCGCTGAGGTCGCGAAGACCACGCTCGAGCTCGGCAAGGTCCATGGGCTTGACCACCTTGGCGATGTAGCTGTCCCACAGATGCGGCCACAGCTTCTGGACCGAGTCTTTGAAGCTGGCGCCGGCCTTTGTCTTCTTGACCCGCCCAATCGCCTTGCGCATCTCTCGACGTTGGAACGGGGAAATGGGCCGCTTGTTCGTTTCCTCGTCTGACCAGTTGCAGAGCTTGCTTAGCGTCGACGAGCTCAGGCCAGGCGTCTCGGTTGCGGACACAATCACCTCGCCATGCGCATCAGCAGGCACGTCGGACGTCGCGGGGAGCGACGGCGCAGCCTGGTCTTCTTCTTCCTTGGGTTCAGTCCGAGCTCTCTTGGCGGCGGGCTCCTCAGCTGCATCGTGTTCTCGCTCACGCGCGATTTTCGCGGTTGACGCATCAGCCATGGGAACGTCACCAGTGGCGTCGGCCGGTGAGCTCCCTTTGTCGGTGGTATCAATAGCGAGCTGCGACATGTTAGCCGGGCCCAGATCCACCTCTGATGTAGATGAGCCGACTGCGTCTTGCGACACGATTGCGGAGGAGTCCTCGGCGGCGGAGGCTTTGGCGGGCTCGGATTTCTCAGGATGCGAATCGGCCATGACTGTGTCTTGCGCCGCCGCGTCATCAACCTTTGTAGGTTCGGGATGCGCAGGCGAGTCATTCATCGGAACGTCGTCGGCTTGACTTTTCTTCGTCTCCTCTGCGTCCCGTGCCGCCTGCTGTGATTCCTCGACACGTCCTGGTGAGACGGCCGGTTTGGCCGGGATGGACGTCGCAGCAACGGCCGGCTTGCGTTCATCCTCAGGCTTGCATGACGGCGGCGTTGGCTGGTCTGCGGGTGCGGCGGCGTCCGCAGCCTCGGCATGATCCTTTGACGGGTCGCTGCTGTTATTCCCGTTCACCAACGGCTTCTTGGTGTCGGCAACGGTCTGCTCCGTGGGACAATCTAGCTGCTTCTCCATTCCATCTGCCGCCGACTGTGCCTCGGAAACGTCTTGAGGAGCATCATCGACATGGCTTTTCAAGCAAAAGCGCAGTCAGTAACCAAGACTTGGGGGCTCAGCGCCCGTCTTGTGGGCAAACCTTGGGCGACGGAAAGTTATCGAGGGTCACTCACCCATTCAGCTCCGTCTTCTTCTCGGTTGGATCCTTGGGCGTCACCGAATCGCGAGGTTTTGCGTCCAGAACGGTGGCGCCTGGGCCAGACGTGTCCATTGTCGTCATTCGTGGTGACTGCGCGCAAAAATCGTCCAAGTGTACAACTCAGCAGCTCAGTTGCGACATTCAATCAATGCTATGTCTGATATTGCAGGCAGAATGAACTGCGCCTAGAAGTTCCCCCGGCGAAAATCAACTGGTAAGAACCTTGCAAAGGCGGTAATAAGATGGTGTCGTGGAAAGGTATGGGTCGGTGGTTGTGGATGCGGCAGCCTAGGAGCTGGGGAAGCGTTCAATCTTCTTTTTTTTTTTTTGTCGTGCGCAGATTGGCGGAGAGCAAGCGAAACCGTGACAGCAGGGCAAAGTGGCGAGACGGCGAAGGGCACGGGAGAATCTGATGCCAAGCTGAGGTGGATGTGATGGGTGGACAGAGACGAGGCAACTGTCGACGGTCGGCAACGACGCGCGGCGCAAATAACCAACGGCAAAATGGGGGTCGCGACGGACGACGGACTTGTTGGGGGGGAGGGGGTTGTGAAGGTTGCGCTGGCGCGATTGGCAATCAAGACGCGGCGAAAGGTCTGGAGAAAGGCTCTGGCGAAAGGCTCTGGCGAGAAGATGGAGCAGAGAAAGAGGAGGAAAAGGAGTAGTACAGAGTACAGCTGGAGACGAAGAAGTAGAGGAAGGCGGGAGAAGGCGGAAATGTAAAGAAGAAAGGCAGAAAAGAAGGGGTGAAAAGGGGCGACAGATGCGCAACTTGGTCCGGCTTTCTTTTCTTTTTTTCTTGTTTTTCTCGCTCTTAATTTCGGTTTGGAAGTCTGACGGGAAGGTCAGCCAAGGTGGTTGGTCGCGACTGAAGCAGCGCGGTGCGCGGTGAGGTGCGGTGCGGTGCGGTGCGGTGCGGTGCGGTGCGGCGCGGCGCAGTTGCAGCTGCGTGCAGGAGGCGGGAAGGGAATGGCGATGCGAGGGCAGACGAGAATGATAAGAATGCAAGTTTGCTAAAAGGGGGGGGGGAGACGAGTACGCGAGTACGCCCCAGGCACAGTGGAAGAGGGCAGGCGACGGCGGGCGGGCGAGCGAGCTCCAAGTACCCGGCAGGTATCTCTGTCTGAGTCAGCAGCGCGGGTCGCGGAAGCCAGAGGGAGGGGAGGGGCGCGCAGAAAAAGAGAGGGCGCGGGGGGGAGGGGGGGGGCGTCGGTGAGGAAAAGCGCGTGCATGTCCATGACATTGGGCCGGTCGGAGGCGCGCAGGTATTTATGAGAGAAAAGGGCAAACCTGGCGGCGACGTTGATTTGTGACTAACGGGGCGCGAGGAGATGGCTGGAACCGGAGAAATGTACCTTTGGGGGGAGCACCAGCCACGCGCAGCCACGGCGGAGAGGGCTCCCCACTTGGGGGAAGGGGGGGGGTAATTTGAGGAATTTTTTAGGCGGGGAGGAAGGGGGGGGGGAAGCTGCACGCGAAATGGCTGGACAAGAAACTTGCGCCTCTTTTTTTTGGTTTTTTGAGTTTGGGTTTTAAGTCGGGCATTTCGAGCCGAGTCGAGTCTGGCATCTTGGCTCTTGACTTGGCCTCCTTAGATGGCGTGGCGCTGTCGCTGGAGGTGGGAGTTGTTTTTTTTTTTTTTTTTTTCATCTTGGCGGACGCAAGCAAGCAAGTCCCCAGCACGCAGCAGCAAAAAAAAGAAAAAAAAAAGATTAATAAAAAAAAGAGGGAAAAAACGACAAGAGAACGAAAGACAGAAATAAGAGAGCAGTTCCATTGCTTCCGCGGCGCAGCGTCGAAAGGGGTCATGCAAACGTCAGCCTCGCCCACCCGCCAGCAGAGAGAGCGAACCCACCCTCCAGAGTCCACGGGCATCGTTTGTAGGCATCGTTGTACCGGGGCGTGCGGTCCACGCGCCTTGTGGCGCACGAGCTCCGGATGCCCATCCTCCCAGCTGCGCTTTGATACCCTCGATCCCTGACGCGACAGGCGACCGCCCGCTCCAAGGCGGACGCTAGCCGTCGTCGACGTCGAGCTGGCAGCCGCGGACAGAACGCCGCGATAAAACGGCACGCTTGGTGGTGGGGGAGGGGGGCGCGCTGAACCCTCTTGCGCTGCCGGCTCGCGAGGGCGGGACGTGCTGGCACACGAAGCCTGGGAAAAAAAAAACGCGACTGGGAAAAAAAAAAAAAAAAACTTGAAAAAGGAAATGCACATCGCGGGAGTTCACGTGACGTGCTGTGTGGATTTCCGTCAGGCTTATCGTCTTATCAGATTAGGTCCACAGTGGGGCGATTGGCAAGGAAAAGAAAAATAGCGGAGGAATAGGAAAAAAAAAAAAGACAAATAGGGAAAGAAAAAAAAAAAAAGAAAAAGAAAAAGAAAAGAAAAGGCGCCGTCCTCAAGTTTCGACGGGTGAACTTTCAACCACGCGATTAACTTGGGGTCCTGAATGTCCCCCTTGACATCATTCTCCCTGAGCACGTAGCCATCATCTCTGCCAAGCCTGCTTGCTCGATTTTTTTTTTGGCAACGTTTCTTGTTTGCAATTATACTCGGCCTGGTGACTCTTGCATGGTGGCGGGTTTTGCAATTCTCCTCTCGTCCCGGGGCACATCCTGCCCATTCTCACCAGACCGCATCTCCTCAACACCCGCAACCTGCTCCTCGAACGCGTCGTCCTGCCTCCCCCCCCCTTCCCCCAAAACGCAATCCCGTCCCCCCAATGCCCGTTCCCGCGTCGACAAAAAGAAAGGCGCCGGGTAAGCTGGCCGCCCCGGTCGTCAAGCCGAGCGCCAAACTGCCGGCCAGGAGCACCATCGACGAGAGCCGAACCTTCGTGGCCGGCACGGACGCCCACCCAGGCCCGCAGCAGATGCACTCGGGCGAGGTCGTCTCCGACCCCGACAGCGACGACGACGACGGCTCGTCGTCCGAGCACCCTCCGGACGAGAAGAAGCAGACCAACGGTGCTGCCGAGGCGGCGTCTCCCGGGGCCCCGGCAGCCCGCGTCAACGGCAAGCACAGCAGGGACGGCGCCGGCGAAGGAGGGCGAGAAGAAGGGCAAGAAGACGGAGACACCTCGCCGTCGTTTGGGGAACTCCTCCGGGGCAGCGAGGCCATCGACGTGCCCGCTCTGCTGCAGCAAGCCGCGCGCGAGCAGCACGCCGCGGCGCAACCTGCCCCCAGCCGCGCTGTCGCGCCGCCGTCTCTGCAGTCACTCGCGACCGTCCTGACCCAGGCTCTCAAGACGGACGACACGGAGCTCCTCGAGTCGTGCCTGCAAACGCAGGACCTGGTGACCATCCAAAACACCGTGGAGAGGATAGACAGCTCGCTGGCCGGCAACCTCCTCGCCAAGCTGGCCGCCCGGCTGCACCGCCGGCCCGGCCGCGCGGGCGCCCTCATGGTATGGGTGCAGTGGACCATCGTGTCCCACGGCGGGGTGCTGGCATCGCAGCCCAAGGTGGTGCTCAGCCTGCACGAACTGCAAAAGGTGCTGGCCGAGCGGGCCAGGGGGCTCCACAGCCTGCTGGCCCTCCAGGGCAAGCTCGACCTGTGGAAAAGCCAGATGGACCTGCGGCGCAAGATGCGCCAGAGCTCGGGGCTCCTGCGCCAAGGGGGGGACACGGCTGACCTCGACGACCGCGGCGGCGACGGGGGCGACAAAGACAACGGCGACGACAACGACAACGACAACGACAACGACAACGACAACGACGACGACGACGACGACGACGTCATATGGGTCGAGGGCGAGACCGACCCCGTCAGCCGCAAGGGCCTCGGTGGCAAATCAATAAGGCGCGGGGGCGATGACCTGGACGACGGCGACGACGGCGACCTACCAATGGTGAATGGCGTGGGCGATTCCGAGGACGAGGACGAGGATTCAGAGGTGGATGAGGTGCAAGACAGCGAGGCCGCGGGGGAGTCGTTGGACGAAGACGAGGTGGACCACGACGACGGCCAGGATTCCATGGCCGAAGATGACGAGAGCGACGTCGAAGCTGCGGGTCCTCCGTCCAAGGTGCAAAAGGTGCAAAAGTAGTCTTTTTAGGGGCCGGTGACGACAAAGCAACCGGGAGCTGGAGCTGAAGCAGAAGAAGCAGAACAGAGGTCAACTGAAAATCCGACGTTTTGGACAGGTACACCCGAGGAAGAGCACATCTCAAGGAGCAGCTTGGTGGCTAGGGATGGATTGGTTTTGCATTTTGTCCGTCTTGCCAAATACACACAA